>NC_088232.1:32431888-32785638 GCF_036934945.1 Oncorhynchus masou masou
GATGTCTGTTGTTAAATCCACTTCAATCAGTGTAGAGGAAGGGGAGGAGACAGGTTAAAGAAGGATTTTTAAGCCTTGAGACAATTTATATGGATTTTGTACATGTGCCATTCAGTGGGTGAATGTGCTGTTGAACAGGGTATGGCAGTAGGTGCCAGGCGCACGGTTTGTGTCAAGAACTGCAACACTACTGGGTTTATCACACTCAACAGTTTCCCATGTGTGTATCAAGAATGGTCCACCACCCAAAGGACATCCAGCCAACTTGACACAACTGTGGGAAGCATTGGAATCAACATGGGCCAGCATCCCTGTGGAACGCTTTCGACACCTTGTAGAGTCCATGCCACAACGCATTGAGGCTGTTCTGTGGGCAAAGGTGGTATATTCAGTGTAAGTGTTTCCAATGACATCATCAGTGTGCATTGTGTAATTTTAAACAATTATGGGAAGGTTTTTCCAACTAATTGGTTGATGATGTCATTGAAAACACTTATCTTCCTCTATATTTTTTACTACAAAACATAAAAACACGCAATTTTCTTATGTTGATGTTACAGTGGAACTGGAGATGTTGAAAATGTTAGTTAAATTTCCCTTTAAATGGTGCAAACAGTTTAGATTTCTGTAACCAAAATAATTTAAATTTTTATATAAAAATGATACGAGGAGTTGTCCTCTCATTGTCCCCTCTCTGTCTTGTAGAACTGTAGCTCTCATGTCAGGAGGGCGGTTGTCACTTGCTTCTCAGCTGGCTGCTGTGGGCGCCATGGCAACCGGCCTGTCCGCTACTGCAAGCGTTGCCATGTCAACCACCACAGCAGCGAGACGGGGGCTGCGGCAGAGACCCATCTCTACCAAACTTCTCCCCCTCCCATCAACACCCGCGAGTGTGGGGCAGAGGAGTTGGTGTGCACTGTGGAGGCTGTTATCAGGTGAGCATCACAGACAACACAGGCAAACAACCGTATGCTTCACAATTGCACTGATTTAAACCAGTTATCTACCTCTCTATCACTATCCATCTATCTTCCTCTGTCTTTCTGTCTGTCTCATTCTTGATTCCCCCTCTCTCCATCCATCTATCAACATCAGCCTACTGAAAGAGGCAGAGATCCACGCGGAGCTGCGTGAGTTTGAGCTGAACAGGCGTCGTCAGATGGGCCTGTCTGCCTCTCACCACTCCCTTGACAACATCGACTTCGATAACAAAGAGGACGACCAGCACGACCAGAGGCTCCTCAGTCAGTTTGGCATCTGGTTCCTGGTGCGTGGCTCGCTGGTCTATCACTCACTATCGCAGTAGTGAGATTAGGATGTTGACACACCTGTCTGGGCTCTTATTACCAGCCCGGCCTGTACTCTCTTCATAGTGTAACATTATATGCTTTAACCGTGTCTCTCTCCAATCTTGGAAGCCCCTGACTGACCATGATACCCTACATCCTTGCCCCCATCCCTGTAGGTGAGCCTGTGCACCCCCAGTGAGAACACGCCCACTGAGAGCCTGGCGCGGCTGGTGAGCATGGTGTTCCAGTGGTTCCACTCCACAGCCTACATGATGGACGACGAGGTGGGCTCCCTGGTGGAGAAGCTCAAGCCACAGTTTGTCACCAAGTGGCTGAAGACCGTGTGTGACGTGCGATTCGACGTCATGGTGATGTGCCTGCTGCCCAAGCCTGTGGAGTTTGCCAGAGTGAGGAGGAGCGGGGGAGGGGTGGAGGAGGAGAGGTGTTGGAGGGTTAAGGTGGTTGAGCTTCAGGGGGTGTTCGTGAGAGGTTGTAGGGTGTAATGGTGGGTGTAGGGTAGTATGAGGTTAGGACTGTTTTTATAAAGGCAATACACATTGTAGGGACAGCAAGTGATGGTTGTGTTCCTTGGTGAATACCCTCCATGGTTATACCTGACCTTGTGTATGTGTCTATGCACCCATATCCCCAGGTGGGGGGTTACTGGGATAAGTCTTGCAACACGGTGACCCAGCTGAAAGAGGGGCTGAACAGGATCTTGAGCCTGATCCCCTACAACGTGATCAGCCAGCCGCTGTGGGAGTGCTTCATGCCAGAGTGGCTGGAGGCCATCCGCACTGAGGTGCCTGACCAGCAGCTCAAGGAGTTCAGAGAGGTGCTCAGGTACTGTATACTGAACTTCCTCCAAGTCGCCAAGTTCACTGTACTACCTCCTCTACGTCAATGGGTTCCTATGGTTACTGTTGACGCAGAAATCATTTTCTCTCTCATGAGAACGTTTGAATGCTATGTGAAATGTAATGTGACTATGTGAAACACAGTCATGGGTAGACAGTGAAAACAGACTTGCTTAGTTTCCATTGTTACACCTGAGAGAGATGCAATACTAAGCCTCAGCTCTAAAAGCATTTCCCCTCCTCTCCCCTCTGTTCTCCCTGCAGCAAGATGTTTGACATTGAGCTGTGCCCTCTGCCCTTCTCCATGGAGGAGATGTTTGGGTTCATTAGCTGCAGGTTCTCAGGCTACCCAGCCTCTGTGCAGGAGCAGGCTCTGCTCTGGCTACATGTGAGTATAAGGCCTGTAGCTTTTTACGAGTGTCCATTTCATATTGAGTGGTTAATTTCATGTGTGAAATGGACAGGTTGTCATGATGTGTGAGTGCCTGGGCAGGGGCTTTACTGAATATCGAACTGGGTCACACGGCTAGCATGAGACCAGAGTTCTGAGGGGGAGAGTGGAGGGATTTTGCTTTTGATTCCTTATGCACTCACAGCCTGCTGTCCTATTTATACGTGGATGGATTTTCACGTTTTCTGTCATGACTGTGATTACAGACACCAAAGTAATTCAATCTGACTATATAGGTCACACTCAAAGCAGCACTACAAGGGTATGTGTACTACATTCTAGTGTCTTGTCTTTGCCTCTCTTAACATCTGTTTGTGTGTTTCATATGTGCGTGTGTATACCTGTTTTTGTCATTAATGTGTCTTGTGTGTGCGTATGAGTTTGGTCTGCATCTTTGTGTGTGTGTGTGTGTGTGTGTGTATCTGTTGGTGTTTTTGTTTGTATGTGTCTGGATGGACCCAGGTGTTGTCAGAGCTGGACATTGTAGTGCCTCTGCAGCTGTTGGTCGGGATGTTCTCTGATGGGGTGAACTCTGTGAAGGAACTGGCCAATCAGAGGAAGGCTCACGTCTCAAATCTAACTGGGGAAAATACTGAGGCTCGGAGGGTGAGATGTCATACTATGTCATCAACTCCCATGCAAAACAACCTCAATGCCAAAGAAAAAAGCTCTTATCGCTCATATATTTCCTTTCCTTTCTAACAGTAACAGAAGAACAAATGAGCTCAGGACAGATGCAGTTTACATCCACAATAGGAAAATTCTTGTTATCTAGCTACCCTCTATTGTCAACCATCCACGGCCCGTACGTTGTCATGGTAACTGCTGAAGTCTAAATATAGTCCTGTTTAAGGGGCATAATTGAGTTTTACCATCGTTCAGATTTATCATTGAAAGTTAAAGCCTTCGGCTCATCTATCGACAGTATATTTGCAGTATATTTCTATACCTGAACACACCTTGATAACTTGGAGGGTATTTCTAAGGATAGTACAAATATGAAACAATTATACGTTTGTGTGTGTGTGTGGGTGCGTGATGTTCCTAGGAAAGCGTGGTTTCAGAACCAGGCCGTCTTGGGCAGCACAACACCCTGAGCCCATTCCCCAGTCCGTTCCGAAGCCCATTCCGGAGCCCCCTGCACTGCAGTCCCTTTAAGAACCTAGGCCATGCTACAGGACACTGTGCCCTGGACCTGGACTGTGACGATGATGACATGAACCTGAGCTGCTTCATCCTCATGTTTGACCTCATCCTCAAACAGGTGGCCAAATCTTTGAGCATGAATGTGCCTTTTGTTTATGTGCTGAATGGGTGTGTTTGTTTGCATGTGAGCAAGGAAGTGTGTGCTGTAAAATACTATATTATTTTGAAGCTCGGAAGGCACATTCCAGACATGGGTTCAGTTATACAGTACAGTTTGCTGCATTTTATAATGCCTCATTGAATATGTCACAGCCACCAAGTTGAATTCCGTCCTACTTTCTATTGGGTTCTCCTGTTCAACCTGTTGTGTTGGTTCCTTGTCCAGATGGAGCTCCAGGATGACGGCGTGATTCTGGTTCTGGAAAGCAGCCTGGGGAAAGACATCGTGGGCATCATCAACAACGTCTTCCAGGCCCCGTGGGGGGGCTCCCACACCTGTCAGAAGGATGAGAAGGCCCTGGAGTGCAGCCTGTGCCAGTCTAGCATCTTATGCTACCAGCTGGGCTGTGAGCTCCTGGAGAGACTCACCCCCAGGGAGGAGATACATCTGGTGGTGAGACACACATGTACACACACCCCTTAAAAACAACATGAAGGATGTCCTGAAGCGTCCCAATTGTTTTTCAGTGGTTGGTAATTCTTAGTGCATTTGGTTGTCAATAGACATGATTGTGTCTTCCCTATAGGAGCCAACAGATGGCTTGGAGGACACATTGCTGTTGCCTCAAGTGTTTGGACCTGAAAAAGGGACAAAGGGAGGGACAGAGGAAGGGGACCACCCTACCAGCACACACACTGACAACCCTACCAATCAAAGTGACTCTCCTGACAACCCATGTATGTATCCATGGTGACCTAAGGCTTGGGTTGGAAGGGTTTTAAAATGAGCACAGAATGTCTCAATGCATTGATATAGATCTGATGAAACACAAGCAGAACAATGCTCAGTTGTGTAGGTGTAAACACCTCATTATTATAAAAATGTAATCCCAAATGTATCGTTTGACCTGAAGCCAACGAATGTGAAAAATATGAAATGAACACTTCTCTGTAACAGTTCAGAGGCAGTGTGCAACATGAAAAGGAAACACTGCATAGTTTCTCCTTTGCTAGGCAGTGTTAGGCTTTGTTTTATATCAAAGCTTTCTGTTCTACAGCAATGAAGAATAATCCCGACAAGACGTTTTCCTACCAGCAGCTCCCTGTGTCTCTCAAGCTAATATACACCATTCTGCAGGTACCTGCTAGTCCACCTGTATCTAGTGTTCAAGTATCTTGTAATGTACAGATATAAACTGTCTAAATATTAGATGCGTTATCAAAGAAAATAATCCCCTCATTAGAAAAGATTGAGTGAGGAAATGAACTCTACCTTCTGTTCATCAATGTAGGAAATGTCCAAGTTTGAGGAGCCTAATATCCTGTTCAACATGCTGAACTGTCTGAAGATCCTGTGTCTCCACGGAGAGTGTCTGTACCTGGCCCGTAAGGACCACCCCCAGTTCCTGGCCTACATCCAGGAAAAGATGCTTATTCCCAGGTCATCACAGTCACCATCACCACATGGGGCCCCTCCTGCAGTTTCACACATAGCTTGTTGGTTTTCTACAGATATCTTTGCGAGTACTTTCTTTAAACATGACTTGAGCCATGAGATTTAGCTACATGTAGGAACTGAAATTGTCGATCATCATCTTAATGAAAGTTGTACTGGATCATCAAACATGTGAAGAGCAGCCAGATGTGTGTGCGTCTAATGTGGTACCTGTATGTTCTAGACTGTGGACCATGCTGAAGTCCGAGTTTTGCCAGCTGGCCTCCCTGGCCGTGCCCCAGCTCCTGCATGCCCTCTCCCTCTCCCATGGAGCAGACATCTTCTGGAACCTGGTGGACAGCAATTTCAACAGCAAGGACTGGAAGATACGCTTTGAAGCAGGTGAATGATATAGGAGGCTTCACTGTACGTGTGTGTGTCTCTCTGTGTGTGTGTGTGTGTGTGTGTGTGTGTTTACGTACAGTACCAGTCAAAAGTTTGGACACAGCTGCTCATTCAAGGGGTTTTCTTTATTTTTACTATTTTCTACATTGTAGAATAATAGTGAAGACATCAAAACTATGAAATAACACATATGGAATCATGTAGTAACTAAAGAATTGTTAAATTAGATTTGAAGTCCTCCCAGATGGCGCAGTGGTTAAGGGCGCTGTACTGCAGCGCCAGCTGTGCCACCAGAGACTCTGGGTTCGCACCCAGGCTCTGTCGTAACCGGCCGTGGGGCGACGCACAATTGGCCTAGTGTCGCCCGGGTTAGGGAGGGTTTGGCCAGTAGGGATATCCTTGTCTCATCGCGCACCAGCGACTCCTGTGGCGGGCCGGGCGCAGTGCGTGCTAACCAAGGTTGCCAGGTGCACGGTGTTTCCTCCGACACATTGTTGCGGCTGGCTTCCGGGTTGGATGCGCGCTGTGTTAAGAAGCAGTGCGGCTTGGTTGGGTTGTGTATTGGAGGATGCATGACTTTTGACCTTTGTCTCTCCCGAGCCCATACGGGAGTTGTAGCGATGAGACAAGATAGTAGCTACTAAACAATTGGATACCACGTAATTGGGGAGAAAAAGGGGTAAAAAAAAATATATATAAAAAAAATTGATTTGAGATTTTTCAAAGTAGCCACCCTTTGCCTTGATGACAGCTTTGCACACTCTTGGCATTCTCTCAACCAGCTTAATGAGGTAGTCATCTGGAATACATTTCAATTAACAGGTGTGCCTTGTTAAAAGTTATTTTGTGGAATTTCTTTCCTTCTTAATGCATTTGAGCCAATCAGTTGTGTTGTGACAAGGTATGGGTGGTATACCGAAGATAGCCCTATTTGGTAAAAGACCAAGTCCATATTATAGCAAGAACAGCTCAAATAAGCAAAGAGAAACAGCAGTCCATCATTACTTTAAGACATGAAGGTCAGGTAATCCAGAAAATGTCAAGAACTTTGAAAGTTACTTCAAGTGCAGTCGCAAACCATCAAGAGCTATGATGAAGCTGGCTCTCATGAGGACCGCCACAGGAAAGGAAGACCAAGACTTACCTCTGCTGCAGATCATTAGTTCATTAGAGTTAGCTGCACCTCAGATTGCAGCCGAAATAAATGCTTCACATAGTTCAAGTAACAGACACATCTCAACATCAACTGTTCAGAAGAGACTGCGTGAATCAGGCCTTCGTGTTCGATTTGCTGCAAAGAAACCATGACTAACGGACACCAATAATAAGAAGAGATTTGCTTGGCCAAGAAACACAAGCAATGGACATTAGACCGGTGGAAATCTGTCCTCTGGTCTTATGAGTCCAAATTTGAGTATTTCAGTTCCAACTGCCGTGTCTTTGTGAGACGCAGAGTAGGTGAATGGATGATCTCCACATGTGTGGTTCCCACTATGAAGCATGGAGGAGGAGCTGTGATGGTGTGGGGGTGTTTTGCTGGTGACACTATCCATGATTTATTTAGAATTCAATGCACACTTAACCAGCATTGTTACCACAGCATTCTACAGCGATACCCCAACCCATCTGGTTGTGCTTAGTGGGACTATCATTTGTTCTCAACAGGACAATGACCCAAAATACACATCCAGACTGTGTAAGGGCAATTTGACCAAGAAGGAGAGATGGAGTTCTGCATCAGATGACCTGGCCTCTGCAATCACCCAACCTCAACCCAATTGAGGGTTTAGGATGAGTTGGACCGCAGAGTGAAGGAAAAGCAGCCAACAAGTGCTCAGCATATGTGGGAACTACTTCAAGACTGTTACGTTTCGCTGGTTGAGAATGCCAAGAGTGTGGAAGGCAAAGAAATATTTTGTTTAACACTTTTTATGTTACTACATGATTCCATATGAGTTATTTCATAGTTTTGGTGTCTTCACTATTATTCTACAATGTAGAAAATAGTATAAATAAAGATAAACTCTTGAATGAGTAGGTGTGTCCAAACTTTTGACTGGTACTGTATATATTTTAAGTTAGATCCAAATGTTTTATTGTGGCATTGTCACAGAGCACCGCAGAGCACCAATTAGTATATAATATAATAATATCAGTATGCTACATTCACATTTAATTTAACATACTCTGACCATAAACATCATTAGAAGTAGATATTGATTACATAAGCAAAGGAACATAACACAAAAACATAGAGTAACCCAAAGGTCACACATTCAAATCTCATCACGGACAACTTTAGCTAATTAGCAACTTTGCAACTATTTACTACTTTTTAGTTATTTTGCAACCACTTAGCATGTTAGCTAACCCTTCTCCTAACCGTAACCCCAACCTTAACCCTTTAATCTAACACCTAACCTTAACCTTAACCCTAACCTTATCTCCTAACCCTAATCCCAAGTCCAGCTAACGTTAGCCACAACAAATTGGAATTTGTAACATACTGTATCATGCGTTTTGTAAATATCATAGAACTTGTAATTCGGAACATATCATACAAAATGTATAATGGACATCCATAACTGAATTACATAACATACGAAACGTAACATATCATACTAATTGTGAAGTGTCCCAGATATATATTTACTATGATATACACCTTAGCGAAATACATTTAAACTCAGTGTTTCACAATTCCGGACATTTAATCTGAGTAAAAACTTTGTTTTAGGTCAGTTAGGATCACCACTTTATTTTAAGAATGTGAAATGTCAGAATAATAGTAGAGAATGATTTATTTCAGCTTTTATTTCTTTCATCACATTCCCAGTGGGTCAGAAGTTTACATGCACTCAATTATATTTGGTAGCATTGCCTTTAAATTGTTTAACTTCGGTCAAACGTTTAGGGTAGCCTTCCACAAGCTTCCCACAATAAATTGGGGGAATTTTGTCCCATTCCTCCTGACAGAGCTGGTGTAACTGAGTCAGGTTTGTAGGCCTCCTTGCTCGCACATGCTTTTTTAGTTCTGCCCACACGTTTTCTATAGGATTGAGGTCAGGGCATTGTGATGGCCACTCCAACACCTTGACTTTGTTGTCCTTAAGCCATTTTGCCACAACTTTGGAAGTATGCTTGGGGTCGTTGTCCATTTGGAAGACCAATTTGCCACCAAGCTTTAACTTCCTGACTGATGTCTTGAGATGTTGCTTCAATATATCCACATAATTTTCCGTAATCATGATGCCATCTATTTTGTGAAGTGTGCCAGTCCCTCCTGCAGCAAAGCACCCCCACAACATGATGCTGCCACCCCCGTGCTTCACGGTTGGGATGATGATGTTCTTCGGCTTGCAAGCCTCCAGAGGACATTTCTCCAAAAAGTACGATCTTTGTCCCCATGTGCAGTTGCAAACTGTAGTCTGTTTTTTATGGCGTTTTGGGAGCAGTGGCTTCTTCTTTGCTGAGCGGCCTTTCAGGTTATGTCGATATAGGACTTGTTTTACTGTGGATATAGATACTTTTGTACCTGCTTCCTCCAGCATCAGACCTCCAGCAAGGTCCTTTGCTGTTGTTCTGGGATTGATTTGCACTTCTCACACCAAAGTACGTTCATCTCTAGGAGACAGAACACGTCTCCTTCCTGAGCGGTATGACGGCTGTGTGGTCCCATGGTGTTTATACTTGCGTACTATAGTTTGTACTGATGAACGTGGTACCTTCAGGAGATTGGAAATTGCTCCCAAGGATGAACCAGAATTGTGGAGGTCTACAATTTTTTTTCTGAGGTCTTGGCTGATTTCTTTTGATTTTCCCATGATGTCAAGCAAGGTGGCACTGAGTTTGAAGGTAGGCCTTGAAATATATCCACAGGTACACCTCCAATGGACTCAAATGATGTCAATTACCCTATCAGAAGCTTCTAAAGCCATGACATAATTTTCTAGAATTTTCCAAGCTGTTTAAAGGCACAGTCAACTTAGTGTATGTAAACTTCTGACCCACTGGATTTGTGATGCAGTGAATTATAAGTGAAATAAATTGTCTGTTAACAATCATTGGTAAAATGACTTGTGTCATGCATAAAGTAGATGTCCTAACCAACTTGCCAAAACTATAGTTTGTTAACAAGAAATTTGTGGAGTGGTTGAAAAACGAGTTTTAATGACTCCAACCTAAGTGTATGTAAACTTCCGACTTCAACTGTACGTCTAGCCCCTGATTCCAGGCCTACGGTCCTAACACTGAAAAGACACACACTATCCCCTCAGCCGTCAAATTAGTTGGACACTTTTGATGACTTATCATGACGTCTGACTTGTATACACTTGCAGGGCGAGGGGTGAGGGAAGAAGGAATGATTTTTAAATGCACCACCCTTGGCCGGAAATTCGTCACTTTTCATCCCGTGATGATTGTGTTTTCAGCCACCAGTAGCTTGTGGGTGCTTTATATGTGCTACAGTCATTTATGAGTGTCTACTTATATTAACTATATCATTATTAATATACGCCTAGTGTATGATAGCTAGCAAATTAATTAGCTAACTAACGTTAGCCTGCCTAGCTGGAACTTCTGAAGAAGGAAAATGTTTTATTTCTACAATTTCCAAAAGATAACCAAACAGCAACAGGTTTACTTTTTACGAGACGTGTTTGTGCCGTCATGTGCATTAGTAGCACAATTTCTAAGTTATTTGCATTCGTTTTTACTTACTTATAATGTTGACTCCTCCATTGATGTTGTTTTTAAGTTTTTGCCGACTTTTCTTAGCGGATGTACAATCGTCTCGAAGTGAATTTTGGGGAGTGTCAGGCCCCGGAGTGAGCATAATTGTACATTCGCAAAGCCGACTAAAAATTAGGGCTGAGGGACTTACGTTGCAAACTTCCCTTGCTTGGCTAATAGTTTAGACCGTCCTCCAAGATGGCGACGGGGATTCCCCCAAGGGCATAAGGCGAGGGTAAGTGAATGAGGGTGTATCTGTTAAGTGTTTGGACTGCAGCCCAAGTCTGTTATCCCTCTGACTTGGCCTCTGCCTGTGGGCAGAGAGGAAATCTGGCTAGGATAATGCTGGCTCGCCTCCTTCTCCACAGTGCCATCTAGTGACAGACACTGTACATTGCCCATCAGCATAAGAGTGATGCTTGCTGACTATCCGTTGCAATGAAAATAAGGAATAGACCAGACATTTGCTTGATTTATTATTGCCCCCCATAATGAAATCGGGGAGGATACTGTGGATCTCCATCCCGTACGTTCCTTCATCACACGTGATATCTCAGACATCACTGGCCCAATTTTGAGAAACTTGGGCGAATGATGCGTTGCCATAGAGATCCGGAATTTACAAAATTGTGTTATTTTTATGGGGGATTGGAAATCATGCAGACAATTACATTGATATAAGCTACAATCTATCTCCAATATTAAAGCTGATCTACACCTTAATTAATTTATTTATTTTTTACAAAATAGCATTATTCGTAGAGACGACATGTTTACTGATGCATTGTTTGTTATCTATATACAAAAGTAAGGTTTACAAGAGAAAAAATCTGATTAGATTGTAGAACGTGGTGTTCTCATTCTACCTTTTACTTAGTGTTCTATCTACCTCTATGTGTCATGGCGCTGAGATATTGTCTTATGCCTCGTCTGTGTTGTCATGGTAACCCCCAGTGGAGAAGGTAGCAGTGCTCTGTCGGTTCCTAGACATTGGTTCTGTGACGAAAAATCACCTGCTGAAGTACTCCCTGGCCCACGCCTTCTGCTGCTTCCTGGCCTCTGTGGAGGATGTCAACCCGGCTGTGGCCACACGCGCCAGGCTGCTGCTGGACACCATCAAGAGCCCAGCACTACAGGTGACTAACAGAGCTCTATCTAGGCCAAGATAAATACTCTTATTCAACTACCATACAACCAATTTTCTTATATCAATTGAACACGTGTATAGAGTCTTTTTTTGTCCCGGAGGATAAATTGCTTCGCATCATGTCAGCAAATAATTCCGGATTAACAAATAACACATAAACATGTAAGTGCAGTGCTAACACTTGTGTCTCTGTCTGTATCTGTATCTGTGTGTGTGTCTGTGTCTGTATCTGTGTGTGCCTTTAGGGCTTGTGTCTGTGCCTGGACTTCCAGTTCGACACAGTGGTGAGGGACCGACCCATCATCCTCAGCAAGCTGCTGATGCTGCACCACCTGAAGCAGGAGGTCCCTGCCCTCAGCTGGGAGTTCTTTGTCAACCGCTTCGAGACGCTCTCCCTGGAGGCCCAGCTCCACTTGGACTGCAACAAGGAGTTCCCTTTCCCCACCAGTACGCCCAGCTGGAGGATTCTCTCTGTTACATAGTCTGCATAATAGAAGTTGTGCTATGACATGTTCAATACAACAAACAAAGCATGTACAGTAGGGAAATATAAACCTGTGAAATAAGAACATAACTGTTCCAGTTGAGGTGTGTTATGAGGCACAGTCACAGTGATGTATGTTATTTATCTTTCCTTCCTTGCATCTCCCTGTCAGCCATCACAGCTGTGCGCACCAACGTGGCCAACCTTAGTGATGCAGCGATGTGGAAAATCAGACGGGCGCGCTTTGCCAGGAATCGCCAGAAGAGTGTGCGTTCCCTCCGTGACAGCGTCAAGGGCCCGTCCGAGTCCAAGAGGGCCTTCTCCCTCCCAGAGACTCTGTGTAACCGTCTACGTAAGTGTCCAGTTGGTAGAGTGTCCATTGGTTGGTTAGGCTACTAGTCTGTGGGTCTCAGCTTTTGTCTGTCCCATGCTCCTACTGTTTCTCTCCTCATCCATTCATCTCTCTGTTCTGTTAGTACACCTACAAACAGTATCTGTGTTCCTGTTTGTTTTATTCAATTGTTTTCTGTGATTCGTTCTCTTGCTGGATGTAAGAGTTCTGTTTTATCTGTGATTTCCTCATTGACTCTGCACAGGATGCTGTCTGAGTTTCTGGGTGAAGTGGTTGGCTTTAGACTGTGTGTGGTTGTTCAGCTTGAGTGCTTCACATTATTTTTCATGTAAGCAAGTGGAAGCTAAATTATTAATAGAATTACTAGTCTTAGGATACACATACGTCTTGGGATCACTTTGTGTGAATGGTGTGAGACATTGGGATGTATAGGGTTGTCTGGAAGCTCAGACGTGTCCTTTGCTACTTCCCCAGAACATTCTCCTAAATTGTGTTCTCATGTATGGTTTTTAGCTCTAAGACTTACGAGGCAAGAGCACTCTGCCCCGACTCTGGGAGATATGATAGAGAAAGTCCTGCCAGGTAAATAACAACCCAAATCTGACTCACCTTTATTACAACTGAACCAGATCAACATTCCCTTCAGCATAATCACATCATAGTGGGAGAAATACATACCTTATGGCAATTGGTAAAGTTGATGGGCATCAGGAAACTTGAAAAATCAATGTTTGCTCTTCACTGACATTCATTGCTTTTCATCCAGAGTTCATAGATGGTGCATTCTATTTTAGTCTCAGGCAAAAACTAATTATACTGTTGGAATGGGAGAAAACTGTTACTCCTGCTATCTTGATAGCTTTTCACATTTTCTGTTTGCGTTTGACATATGCCATGAATATGTTAGTGGTGTCCATATATGTAATCACCCTGCTGAATGTAGACCAAATGAGATGACTGTCGTACTATCTCCCTCTCTGTTCACCTGCTTCACCGCCCCTCTCCACTTCATCCGCTCCCCTGTCTGCAGCACGCTTCCTCCCGCCCTTTAACCCTGATGCTTCAGCCCCTCTCCTAGGCCACAGCCCCTCACCGGAGGACGACTCGGTCATCAGGGACCTGCTCCCAGAGGATGCTGGGATAGATCACCAGACGGTGCACCAGCTCATCATGGTGCTGATGAAGTTCATGGCCAAAGACAAGAGCAGTGCCGAGGCAGACATTGGCAGTGCCAAGGCCTTCAACACAGTGAAGCGCCACCTGTATCTACTGCTGGGCTTTGACCAGCAGGAGGGTTGCTTCATGATCGCACCCCAAAAGATGAGGACCTCAACCTCCTTCAATGCTTTCATCGCTGGCATCGCACAGGTCAGAGAATATCAAGTAACCTTATGAATGACGGCGAGTTGACACTGTAAAAATAGTTTGAATGATTATCCTTGAATTCATTTAGAGTTTAATCCCCAGAAATATCCCTGGC
This sequence comes from Oncorhynchus masou masou, assembly GCF_036934945.1. Classification (NCBI taxonomy): domain Eukaryota; kingdom Metazoa; phylum Chordata; class Actinopteri; order Salmoniformes; family Salmonidae; genus Oncorhynchus; species Oncorhynchus masou. The sequence continues at coordinate 32,445,828 of NC_088232.1, forward strand.
TCTCATCTCCTTCAGTTGAGAGTACGTTTAAGATGGGATTTTTTTGTTGTCTTGTTTCCCTCTGTAAAGTATAAGTTTCATGCTGCTGCTGCTGATTATGAAAATCTGTCAAGCTTCAAGAAGAACGTAGCGTGATGTGATATTTCCTGCAGGTGATGGACTACAACATTGGGCTTGGGAAGCAGCTGCTCCCCCTGGTGGTCCAGGTGTTGAAGTACTGCACATGCCCCCAGCTCAGACACTACTTCCAGCAGCCCCCACGCTGCTCTCTCTGGGCCCTGCAGCCACACATCAGACAGATGTGGCTCAAAGCCCTGCTGGTCATCCTCTACAAGGTACACACTACCCATATTTGGAATATAATGAAACCTTATCCACTATGTGAATGTGTTTACATTGAAAACTGTATACAGTGTGTGTATAATTGATTACCGGCACTTAAAAGTCTGGTTGTGAATTATTTTTACTGGGAACAACAGCTAATTTATTAATATTGGTGTTGCGTTCTACTCTCCTACACTCCACTCCTACCGATCCTGTGTGTGGTCCCAGTACCCCTACAGGGACATGGATGTGAGTAAAGGGGTTCTGCACCTGATCCACATCACCATCAACACCCTGAATGCCCAGTACCACAGCTGTAGACCCCATGCCACCGCCGGACCCCTCTACAGTGACAACTCCAACATCAGCCGCTATAGCGAGAAAGAGAAAGGTAGCACCAGAAAGATGATTACATTACTGGACTGGGCTTGAAATGAATCTGGAGTAAGACTTGAGAGTTTTGGATATAATGTGTGTTTTTTTTCCAGAGGAGGACAGTGTATTTGATGAGTCTGATGTCCATGACACCCCAACTGGAGCTGGCAACAAGGAGTCCCAGACCTTCTTCGCCCGTCTGAAGAGGATTGGTGGCAGCAAGTCTGTCAAGTACCAGCCAGTGGAGCTGAATGCACAGAAAAGTATAAAAATAGTTTCAAAGGATGACCTATTTTATAAAAAAATAAAATAAATTGAACTTAAATGCTTTTGCTGATATGAATTGAGCTTTTACCGATTTTTATAATCAGATATAAGCTATCTTTTGATCCTCTCTCCATCTGTGTCAGGTGAAATTGAGCTGTCTGAGTACCGCGAGGCCAGTGCGCTACAGGACAGTATCCTGCACTGTGTGAGGGAGGAGAGCACCAGGAAGAAGCGTCTGCAGGCCATGCACAAGCAGAAGTCCTTAGACATTGCCAACACTGACTCCATCCTCTACAACCTGGACGAGCACCGACGCAAGTCCTGCATTGACCGCTGTGACCTGCAGCATGGTCTCCCCGCACCCCCCTCCTCCACCACCTCCCACCCCAGGCAGAAGGGGGGCCATGGGAAGGGCTCGTCAGACGGTTCCTCAGGCCGTGCGGAGGGCAGCGACCGCCAGGACCGTCGAGGATCCCGGGGGGGCCACTCAGACTGCTCCAGGCCTGTCATCCCAGAGGTGCGTCTCAGCTGCATGGGGATGTTTGAGGACAAGGCCGACCTGGACTCCCCTCTTACAGGGGGCTCATCAGCAGAGAAGGAGGACCCGGACCTCATTGACCTCTCCTCTGACTGTACTTCCATCCCAGAGAAACACTCCATCCTCTCCATGTCCGACAGCGACTCCCTGGTGTTTGAGCCCCTGCCGCCACTGAGGATTGTGGAGAGTGACGAGGAATTTGACCTCAACACAGTGATGGGCAACAGGCTGAATGGGAGTGCCAGGCCCCCAGCCTCCCCTGTCAGGCCTGCTGCCTCCCCTGCCAGGCCCGCTGCCTCCCCTGCCAGGCCCGCTGCCTCCCCTGCCAGCAGTAGCACCCTGCACCTGTCGCGGGTGGTGCAAGTGAGCGTGGAGGACTGCTCTATGGACAAGAAGACCACAGACTCCCCAGCAAAAGAAATCCCTCAACAGCGTTTACAGAGGAGGCCACGCTATGCAACCCCCACCACCTCCCTGGAGCTGCCTGACCAGCCGGAGCACCCTGGCCTGGAGAGCCCCATGACCCTCAGTTTACAACAGAAGAGGGACCTGCTGAGGAAGACCCCTGCTGTCCCTGACACCTCCCTGGATGACTTTGTGCACCCTGAGGACCTGAAGGCAGCGGTGGGTGTGGGGACCAGTCCCTCTGGTAGGACCGTCTTCCTGGACATTCCTGAAGACACAGCCGAGCCCCTCACCTCTCTGGAGGGTAACAATGATGAAGAGGAAGATTATGAAGATGACGACCTTGATGACAGCGACCTGAAACCTGATAATGATGATGATGACAATGACGAGGCAGAGTTTAAGATCCAGATAGTTCCCCGGCAACGCAAGCAGAGGAAGATAGCTGTGAGCGCCATCCAGAGAGAGTATCTGGACATCTCCTTCAACACCCTGGACAAGCTGGGGGAGCAGCCCACTGAGACAGGTAAGAGAGACCAGGGTCAGGGGAGAAAGAGAAGCCTCAGTCCAGAGGTCTCCCTCTGTATGGACCTACGGCTGCTGTATCCTTCACCGACGCTGATTTCATGCACAATATGTATTTTTGATGTGTGTGTTTCAGTGGCGACATCTCTTAAGATTTTTCTAGAACACATTTTCTAGAATAGTAACGGAAGTGTCTGCTTAGAAGGGCCGAACCACATGAACAGACTTTAAATTGTCTAGTTGGATATCCATGGTACTTCAATTCTTCAGTCAACTGGTCACCACTGCTGTCTCCTGTCCTGTGGTGTGGCTTTGTACGTGTTTCTTCCTTTTCCCATTCCTACCCATGGTAAACACCTGAAAAACAAAACATGCTGTGAAGTGAAGTCCTAGAAGCCGATAAGTAAATATCAATACAGCATCTTCAAATTGCTGCAACACAATGTCCATAAATAGCTGTCCATCTAAGAACAAGCAATAACATAGAATGATAAGGCAAATTCATTTTTTTTTACTAAATAGGGCATCAATAACCAATTGTAATTTCTTCACAAAATATTCATTTTAGATTGCTGTTGCACTAGGACTTGCTCTATACTTGTAGTTAACCACTTGTAGCTCTACACTACATTTGTTTTGGCATTGGGTGTCTGCAGCATCTCATGCTCCAAACAGTTGTCCACATGTGAGGTTATAAGGTGGCTGAGAGCTGAAGCAGCCCCCATTGCGCCCCATCCCTCACGCACACCACCCTGAACGATCCGCCTCAGCCCCCACCCTCGCAGCTGCTATCCCAGAAACAAGCAACCACTCTTCAGTATCGAGTAGGATCCAAATACTTTCTCATTGCCATCTGTTTAAATTCACCAATAAAACAGGGTGTGGTCATCACACCCAGAACATTAAAACCTTTCAAACATTTGGCCTTCTTTTTTTCAATGTGTAAAATAGTTTTTCTTCAGTCGTTCTTTCTCAGCGTTATGTTTTTGACACCAATGCAGTTTTTTTCATGGTTCTCTCGTTTTTCTTATCAATAGATCAGGGATTATATCTATTCCGACAATATATCAAATATTGAATATATGCAACTAAGCCATTACATTTTATTTATTTTTTACCTCCCCATTGTTATGACAGTTTGTTTTAGTAAACCAGTTATTGAAATGAAAGTGGAGATAGAGGGAAAGTACCAGGCAACTCAATCCTCTGTATGTGTGTGTGTCGCACCCCAGCTCAGTACCGTCAGGCGAAGCGGGGCTCGTTGGGAGCTCTAACCATTAGCCAGCTGATGAAGAGACAGTTGGAGCACCAGTCCAGCGCCCCTCACAACATCAGCACCTGGGAGACAGGTCAGTCACTGGCTACCTCTGGTCCACCCCTTCAGATTTGTAAATATCAAAACACCTTTTAAATACTGTAATGACTTTGTTTGACTGTGCAGATTTTTGTGTTGCTCTCTAAACAGGCCCCACCAAGACCAGCCTCCTATCTGCCCCCAGTACAGTCAGCATGTTTGTGCCCGCCCCTGAGGAGTTCATTGATGATCAGCCTACCACCATGACTGACAGGTGAGTGAACCTACCGCCAACCACCAACACTGACTGGTGTGTCATTCTGGAAAGCGGATACTGTATGTATTAATGGTAATTTGTTGTTATTAATACTAATACTGTGTGGTCTCTCAGGTGTCGTGACTGTGGTGCGGTGCTAGAGGAGTATGATGAGGAGACCCTGGGCCTGGCAGTGGTGGTGCTCTCCATGTTCATCCACCTCAGCCCTGACCAGGCCGCTCCACTGCTGCTGGACATCATGCAGTCTGTGGGCAGGTCTGGCAACTACAGCAGCTCCTGCATCAACCCCCTTATACATCCCATACACAAGCCTAATTGTTCAGTAAAGTTTTGGCACACTCTCACACTGTCATGTCTCTGATCTTGAATTCAGATGTTTTTCTTACAGGCTGGCGTCTAGTGCTAATTTCTCTGGGCAAGCTGAGAGGTATGACACATCACAACTAGACATACTGAATATATTCTTAATTGGTATGTGTTAAACTCAGGTGTACTGTGGATGCTGATGACTAGTTCACGCTGGCTGTATTCTTGTACACAAATGAGAGAATGGGCCAACATGAGGTGCAGACGCTCTGTGTGTGAGTTAATGTTGATGTCTCTGTTGGTGTAGCATGCTGATCCCTGGCAACGCAGCAGGTGTGGCGAAGCAGTTCCTCCGCTGTGTGTTCCACCAGCTGGCCCCCAATGGCATCCTGCCTCAGCTCTTCCAGAGCAACATCAAAGGTCTACTCAGACAAACATATAAAACACAATATGGCTCCTGTTAATAGCAGCATTCTGAGGGATATGATTTGATCTTTACTGTCAATTTCTGTGTATTTCCAGATGGAGGTTTTCTGAGAACATTGGCTTCTTCCCTGATTGATTTTAATGAACTGAGTTCTGTGGCTGCGCTGAACCAGCTGCTGGAGGTGGGACTTTGACTTGCTTAGTGTAATGATTAAAGCTCAGCACTCGGCTGAAGGAACTATGCGGGTGTTTGTGTATGTCTTGAATCTCAAGCAAAATGTCTACTTTCGTCATGTATCCAGCAGGAGGAGCTCTTGTAAAAGTTGACGACACTACAGCACTGCTGTTAGGATAGCGTGATAACAAACCCCATTAAGAATGCTGCTGAAGAGTATGCCTCTGCATGGTTGTTCACCATATTCACTTATTCTCTATTAACTTGGTGTCTTCTCTTTAGCAATCTTACACTGTTACAATGTTCAAGGAATAGCACTTGTGATAGTCCACCTCAGTTCACTCCTTTGACTCATAACATCACTAGTCCAAACCACTTTTAGAATATCATTTTAAAACTAGTGAACAATTGATAATGGAACAGCTGGTAATGGCTCTATGGCAATAAATATGTATTATGTAACCTTGTTGTGATTTATACCATCGTCCTCAGGGTCTGAACAACAAGAGGAGTCTACCAGCCGGGGGCACCATGCTGCATTGCCTGGAGAACATCGCCACCTTCATGGAGGCCCTGCCCATGGACTCCCCCAGCAACCTGTGGACCACCATCTGCAATCAGTTCCAGACCTTCCTCACTAAACTACCCTCTGTGCTGCCTCTGAAGGTACTGGATCTCACACTGCATGTAGGCTGCATTGACTGTGACCAATATAGAGCTAAAGCCTTATGATGTCTCTCTCACAGTGTCCCCTGGACTCCAGTTTGAGGATTATCATTTGTCTGTTGAAGATCCCCACCACAAGTGCAACCCGGGTGAGTCTGTCTGTGTGTGCTTTACAACTGCGACCTGGCCAAGGTAAAGCAAAGCAGTGCAACACAAACAACACAGAGTTACACATGGAATAAACAAACATACAGTCAATGATACAATAGAAAAAGTCTATATACAGTGTGTGCAAATGAGATAGGATAAGGGAGATAAGGCAATGAATAGGCCATAGTGGCGAAATAATTACAATATAGCAATTAAACACTGGAGTGATAGATGTGCAGAAGATGAATGTGCAAGTAGAGATGGGGTGCAAAGGAGCAAAATAAATAAATAACAGTATGGAGATGAGGTAGTTGGATGGGCTATTTACAGATGGGCTATGTACAGGTGCAGTGATCTGTGAGCTGCTCTGACACCTGGTGCTTAAAGTTAGTGAGGGAGATATGAGTCTCCAGCTTCAGTGATTTTTTTTTCAGTTCATTCCAGTCATTGGCAGCAGAGAACTGGAAGGAGAAGCGGCCAAAGGAGGAATTGGCTTTGGGGGTGACCAGTGAAATATAACTGCTGGAGTGCATGCTATGGGTGGGTGCTGCTATGGTGACCAGTGAGCTGAGATAAGGCGGGGCTTTACCTAGCAAAGACTTATAGATGACCTGGAGCCAGTGGGTTTGGCGACGAATATGAAGCGAGTGCCAGCCAGCGAGAGCATACAGGTCGCAGTGGTGGGTAGTATATGGGGCTTTGGTGACAAAACAGATGGCACTGTGATAGACTGCATCCAATTTGCTGAGTAGAGTGTTGGAGGCTATTTTGTAAATGACAAGTCAAGGATCGGTAGGATAGTCAGTTTTACGAGGGTATGTTTGGCAGCATGAGTGAAGGATGCTTTGTTGCAAAATAGGAAGCTGATTCTAGATTTAATTTTGGATTGGAGATGCTTAATGTGAGTCTGGAAGGAGAGTTTACAGTCTAGCCAGCCACCTAGCTGTAGTTGTCCATATATTCTAAGTCAGAACCGTCCAGAGTAGTGATGATGGACAAGCGGTCAGATGTGGGCAACGATCGGTAAAGAGCATGCATTTGGTTTTAATTGCATTTAACCTCTCCGGGATAGGCGGGACACTTGCGTCCCACCTGGCCAACAGCCAGGGAAAGTGCAGAGTGCCAAATTCAAATAAATTACTATAAAATATAACTTTCATTTAATCACACATGCAAGATAGAAAAGTAAAGTTACATTCGTTGTGAATCCAGCCAACATGTCAGATTTCAAAAAGGCTTTTCGGCGAAAGCATAAGATGCTATTATCTGATGAGAGCACAACAGTAAACAATGAGAGAGTAGCATATTTCAACCCTGCAGGCGCGACACAAAACACAGAAATAAAATATAAGTCATGCCTTACCTTTGACGAGCTTCTTGTGTTGGCACTCCAATATGTCGCATAAACATCAAAAATGTTCCTTTTGTTAGATTAATTCCGTCCATATATATCCAAAATGTCCATTTATTTGGCGCTTTTGATCCAGAAAAACACTGGTTTCAACTTGACCAACGTCACTACAAAATATCTCAAAAGTTACCTGTAAACTTTGCCAAAACATTTCAAACTACTTTTGTAATACAACTTTAGGTATTTTTAAATGTAAATAATCAATAAAATTGAAGACGGGATGATCTGTGTTCAATACAAAAAGAAAACAAACTGATGCTACGTTTCTAGTCACGCCCCTCTTTCAAACAGTCCACTTCAAGTGACTCTCATTCAAGATGGCCGTACTTCTTCATTACACAAAGGAAAAACCTCAACCAATTTCTAAAGGCTGGTGACATCCAGTGGGAGCGGTAGGAACTGCAAGCAAGTCCCTTAGAAATCTGGTTTCCCAATGAAAACCTATTGAAAAGACAGTGACCTCAAAAAACCAAACAAATCTGAATGGTTTGTCCTCGGGGGTTTTGCCTGCTACATCAGTTCTGTTATACTCACAGGCATGATTCAAACAGTTTTAGAAACTCCAGAGTGTTTTCTATCAAAATCTACTAATAATATGCATATCTTATATTATGGGGATGAGTAGCAGGCAGTTGAATTTGGGCATGCTATTCATCCAAAAGTGAAAATGCTGCCCCCTATCCCAAAGAAGTGAGCAGTTGGAGGCCACGGAAGGAGAGTTGTATGGCATTGAAGCTCACCTGGAGATTAGTTAACACAGTGTCCAAAGAAGGGCCAGATGTATGCAGAATGGTGCCGTCTGCATAGAGGTGGATCAGAGAATCACCAGCAGTAAAAGCGACATCATTGATGTTTACAGAGAAAGTTGGCCCGAGAATTTAACCCTGTGGCACCCCCATAGAGACTGCAAAAGGTCTGGACAACAGGCCCTCCGATTTGACACACTGAAGTCTGTCTGAGAAGTAGTTGGTGAACCAGGTGAGGCATTCATTTGAGAAACCAAGGCTGTTGAGTCTGCCGATAAGAATGTGGTGATTGACAGAGTCGAAAGCCTTGGCCAGGCCGATGAATACAGCTGCACAGTATTGTCTCTTTTTGATGGCGCTTATGATATCGTTTAGGACCTTGAGCGTGGCTGAGGTGCACCCATGACCAGCTCGGAAACCAGATTGCATAGCGGAGAAGATACGGTGGGATTCAAAATGGTCGGTTTGTTAACTTGCCTTTCAATGACCTTAGAAAGGCAGGGTAGGATAGATATGGGTCTGTCGCAGTTTGGGTTTAGAGCGTTTTTCCCCTTTGAAGAGGGGGATGACCGTGGCAGCTTTCCAATCTTTGGGGATATCAGACGATATGAAAGAGAGGTTGAACAGGCTAGTAATAGGGGTTGCAACAATTTTGGCTGATAATTTTAGAATGAGAGGGTCCAGATTGTCTAGCCCAGCTGATTTGTAGGGGTCCATATTTTGCAGCTCTTTCAGAACATCGGCTATCTGGATTTGGAGAAATCGGGAGGCTTGGGCAAGTTGCTATGGGGGTTGCAGGGCTGTTGACCAGGGTAGGGGTAGCCAGGTGGAAAGCATGGCCAGCCGTAGAAAAATGCTTATTGAAATTCTCATTTATCGTGGATTTATCGGTGGTGACAGTGTTTCCTATCCTCAGTGCAGTGGGTAGCTGGGATGAGGTGCTCTTATTCTCCATGGACTTTACAGTGTCACATAACTTTTTGGAGATTGTGCTACAGGATGCATTAGGCCTACTAACCAAATGGTGAGCACAGTCTTCAATCGAGTGTCATATAGCACACTATCCCAGCCCTTCTCTGATATGGGCCTGAGCAGGTTATATGACTGGTTACATTCTGACTCTTTAAATCAAAGGATTTACACCTGATAGCATTCAGTTTAGTCACATTTGCATGAGTGAACGTATAAGTCCTACAAAATCCCTGTTGTGTTAAAATCCCCTTGGCCTCCCACCAGCAGGCAGGACCCAGCCGTTACTGTCTCTTTTTCTCTTCTTCCCCAGAGCTTACTGGAGCCCTTCTCCAAACTGCTGAGCTTTGTCATGCAGTATGGAGTGTTCAGCCTCTCTTACCTGGTGGAGCTGTGTGGCCTCTGTTACAAAGCCTTCAACAAGGTAGATATGTATAGTTTAGCTTACATTTGCTAGCATATTTGTTTATGTTTGTTTGTAAAAAATAATAATAAAACTGTTAGCATTGCAATGACCTCATGTGAAATAGAGGTCGACCGATTAATCGGTATGGCCGATTAATTAGGGCCAATTTCAATTTTCATAACAATTCGAAATCGGTATATATTTTTTTACACCTGTATTTAACTAGGAAAGTCAGTTAAGAAGACATTCTTATTTTCACTGATGGCCTAGGAATAGTGGGTTAACTGCCTTTTTCAGGGGCAGAACGACAGATTTTTACATTGTCAGCTCGGGGATTCAATCTTGCAACCTTACAGTTAACTAGTCCCACGCTTTAACCACCTGCCTTACATTGCACTCCACGAGGAGCCTGCCTGTTACGCGAATGCAGTAAGAAGCCAAGGTTAGTTACTAGCTAGCATTAAACTTATCTTGTAAAAAACAATCACAATCACTAGTTAACTACACATGGCTGATATTACAAGTTTATCTAGCGTGTCCTGCGTTGCATATAATCGATGCGCATTCGCGAAAAAGGACTGTCATTGCTCCAAAAAGGACTGTCATTGTACCTAACCATAAACATCAATGCCTTTCTTAAAATCAATACACAAGTATATATTTTTAAACCTGCATATTTAGTTAATATTGCCTGCTAACATGAATTTATTTTAACTAGGGAAATGGTGTCACTTCTCTTCCAACAGAGTCAGGGTATATGCAGCAGTTTGGGCCGCCTGGCTCGTTGCGAACTGTGTGAAGAATATTTCTTCCTAACAAAGACAGCCAACTTCGCTAAACGGGGGATGATTTAACAAAAGCGCATTTGCGAAAAAAGCACAATCGTTGCACGACTGTACCTAAACATAAACATCGATGGCTTTATTAAAATCAATACACAGACGTATGTATTTTTAAACCTGCATATTTAGCTACATTTTTTTATTTTATTTTTTTATTTCACCTTTATTTAACCAGGTAGGCAAGTTGAGAACAAGTTTGCGACCTGGCCAAGATAAAGCAAAGCAGTTCGACACATACAACGACAGAGTTACACATGGAGTAAAACAAACATACAGTAGAAACAAGTCTATATACGATGTGAGCAAATGAGGTGAGATAAGGGAGTTAAAGGCAAAAAAAGGCCATGGTGGCAAAGTAAATACAATATAGCAAGTAACACTGGAATGGTAGATTTGCAGTGGAAGAATGTGCAAAGTAGAAATAAAAATAATGGGGTGCAAAGGAGCTAAATAAATAAATAAATAAATAAAATAAAATAAATACAGTAGGGAAAGAGGTAGTTGTTTGGGCTATATTATAGGTGGGCTATGTACAGGTGCAGTAATCTGTGAGTTGCTAAATAAATCCAGGTTAGCAGGCAATATTAACCAGGTGAAATTGTGTCACTTTTCTTGCGTTTGGGCCGCCTGGCTCGTTGCGAACTAATTTGCCAGAATTTTACGTAATTATGACATAACATTGAAGGTTGTACAATGTAACAGGAATATTTAGACTTATGGATGCCACTCGTTAGATAAAATACGGAACGGTTCCGTATTTCACTGAAATAATAAATGTTTGATTTTCGAGATTTTCGTGGTGATTGTTTCCGGATTCGACCTAAGGCTCATATTTTTGTGTGTTACTATGTTATAATTAAGTCTATGATTTGATAGAGCAGTCTGACTGAGCGGTGGTAGGCAGCAGCAGGCTCGTAAGCATTCATTCAAACAGCACTTTTGTGTGTTTGCCAGCATCTCCTCTCTGTGCTTCAAGCATTGCGCTGTTTATGACTAGTTAGCACACGCTAATAGCGTTTCAAATGTCACTCGCTCTGAGACTTGGAGTAATTGTTCCCCTTGCTCTGCATGGGCCGTGGATTTTGTTGAGCGATGGGTAACGCTGCTTCGAGGGTGGCTGTTGTTGATGTGTTCCTGGTTCGAGCCCAGGTAGAGGCGAGGAGAGGGACGGAAGCTATACTGTTACACTGGCAATACTAAAGTGCCTATAAGAACATCCAATAGTCAAAGGTATATGAAATACAAATGGTATAGAGAGAAATAGTCCTATAATTCCTATAATAACCTCAACCTAAAACTTCTTACCTGGGAATATTGAAGACTCATGTTGAAAGGAACCACCAGCTTTCATATGTTCTCATGTTCTGAGCAAGTAACGTAAACGTTAGCTTTCTTACATGGCACATATTGCACTTTTACTTTCTTCTCCAACACTTTGTTTTTGCATTATTTAAACCAAATTGAACATGTTTCATTATTTATTTGAGGCTAAATGTATTTTATTGATGTATTATATTAAGTTAAAATAAGTGTTCATTCAGTATTGTTGTAATTGTCATTATTACAAATAAATAAATAAGAATCGGTCGATTTAATCGGTATCAGCTATTTTTGATCCTCCAATATTCGGTATCAGTATTGGCGTTGAAAAATCATAATCAGTCGACCTCTAATGTGAACGGCCCAATTTGAAAGGGATACGGAAATATGACTTTGTCCCGCATTGTTAAACATGAATCCATGTCTGCAGGTCTCTGTATATTGTAGTTCTTGGTGATAATACTTATCCCAGCCACTCCTGCTAGACAGGAAGGTGGCTGTGTGTCACAGATAATTAAGTAAACAATCAGCCAGTATTGATTTACATGGTTAGTTGGGGCTCTGGGCTGAGGATGGATGAGGGCAAGCCTCCCTCCGTTAGAGCTGTGTCCTGGGCTGTCTCCTGCTGCAGGACAGATGGATCCTTACCACACCACTGCTGTCACAGCACCATGCTTTATGTCTCCAGCTCTATTGATTTCCTCCAGCCTGGTTAATCCCCGCTATATAACATCCGTTTCTCAAAACACGAGTCAATATGACTGATTATGTCTATTTAAATGTTTCCTGTGCAGTTAGTCTTATGAGGTGAGCTGTCTCAAACACACGTTTAAGGAGGATTTTTCCAGTGCTTGGGTTATTGTAGATGTACGGATGTTTGGGAAGTTATGTTTATCACTACTGCACTACGCATAGAACATTTGAACAAATATGACCCCAAATCAACTATACTTGATATATTTTGGTTTCATGCTGATGAGAAGGGAATGATTTCTTTGGTTGAAAAGAGAGAGAGATGTAGCAGGGCTTTGTATTGAGGGCAGTGGCTCTCCAGGCTGACAGCCTCATCTGAACTGGGACCCTGGGAGAGCGGAGATCTGGACTGGGTGCCATGCTAATCAGATCCTCTGTCTCTATTCAGACCACAGACAACCTTTATTCTCCAGTACACATACACACAGGCAGCGCTGGAGAGTGAGAGAGAAACAGTACACAGCCCTGAAATATTAAATAAGACAGCTTAGAGAAAGCATCACCAGGCTAACCTTTTTCCCCAGTATGCCTATCTCACTTGGTTCCTCTAAAATCATTCCAACATTTGTACACAGTTATTTTCTATATTCTCTTTCCACTATCCTCATTTGTCCTCATCCTGAGCTATTTTGTGTATTCACAGGAAAGAGACAAGTTCTATATGTCTCGTATTGTGGTGCTGGAGCTTCTGCAGGCTCTGAAGTTCAAGTCTCCACTACCCGATACTAACCTGCTACTGCTGGTCCAGGTAAACAGTAGTACAATCAGAACTACTTGTGGAAAAGAGTTCAACCCAAAAGTACCAAAGATAACTTTACAAATGTATTTATGTTAACTATGTGTGGATGTTGTCAGTTTGTTTGTTCAGATATTGGTACGAGGCTAGCAGAGTCTACTATTCTCTCAAAGCACATGATCTCATCACTTCCAGGGGTAAGACAGTAAATAATACAGTACATTTGTTGTCTGTGTTCCTTTATGATGACCTATTGAAATAAACATATGGGTTGTTTGATTGTTGCACTATTCTCTCTGTCTTTCTCAGTGCACGACAGCAGCAATGGAATGCATGAGGCAATACATCAGTGAGCTTCTAGACTTCATAGCGGATATGCACACACTGACCAAACTGAAAGTGAGTTTCCTCCTTACTCTGCCTTAACTCATGTAATATGGGTGGATAAGTCTCATCTCTAACAATCTTGTCATGTGGAGGGTCCTGAGTTTCTCCTGGTCAAGTGATCAGGGAAAACGCAGGGCCGTAGTCATGTGATCATGTGACTCTGTCCAGAACCATATGAAAGCGTGTTGTCAGCCGCTGCACGAGGACACGTTTGGAGGAAACCTGAAAGTGGGCCTGGCACAGGTGGCTGCCATGGAGATCAGCAAAGGCAATCACCGTGACAATAAGGCAGTGATCCGTTATCTTCCCTGGCTCTACCATCCCCCGTCCACCATGCAGCAGGGGTGAGAGGCACCAACAGTCACAGCACTGATGTTACTTTCAGTGATCTCACTGTCAGTAATCATGAAGATATTCTATTACCAAAATTACTTTTATCAGGCATTAGAATGAATGGTGACTCTAATAACACTGTAATGTTTGCTCAACAAGCGTTTAACCTTTGTCTCCTCCTCAGACCTAAGGAGTTCATCGAGTGTGTGTCCCACATCCGCCAGCTGTCCTGGCTGCTCCTGGGCTCCCTGACCCACTATGCCCTGTACCAGGGCTCCACCTCCTGTATGCCCATCCCCCTGGACGCTGGCTCACACATTGCTGACCACCTCATCATCATCCTCATCGGCTTCCCTGAGCAATCCAAGGTCAGGAAAATGTCTAAGTGCTATATGCATAAATGTTGAAGAAACTGCTACGGAAACCTATGAAGATTTCACATGAAAACCAAAGTGTCACTGACCTCTCTCTTCCTCGCCACCTCTGTCTGCAGACGTCAGTGCTGCACATGTGCTCCCTGTTCCATGCCTTCATGTTTGCCCAGCTGTGGACCATCTACTGTGAGCAGGCGGCGGCCGCCTCGGCCCTGCAAAACCAGAACCAGACAGAGTTCTCTTCCAATGCCATACTGACGGGCCTGGAGTTCTGGAGCCGCGTCACACCCAGCATCTTGCAGCTCATGGCCCATAACAAAGTGGTAAGGAAGATCCACATGCTTATCTCTCCGTCAGCTTCAAGAGGGGGTGGGCTGGAAAGAGGATGTGCTTGGAGACGTGCAACAGTTAAATGTGAACTACTCCTCTGACTGTTGTCGTAAATGTGACAGAGGAATTGGTTAAATCACCAACATATCGTTGTTATGTCTGACAGGACATTGCTGTTTTGTAAGACTGAGATTCAATCTGATCGCGCTTGATCCACAATGCAGGTTTTAAAGGAAATGTTCCTGCGTTCACAGAGACCATATTCTCAGTCAATGCTGGCTCTCTTGGAAATCATCTTTAAATGGCGCATTGTTCAGATCTGCGGCCGGATTGAATCCCGGCCTGAGACTGATTTTCTACCATACATTTTGTTTCATATTTGGGTGGGGGGGTAATCATAAATCAAGTTATGATCCCTTGCAGTAATACAAATGTGTTCTCTTCAACTTTCCAAGATGGTGGAGATGGTGTGTCTACATGTCATCAGCCTGATGGAGGCTCTACAAGAATGCAACTCAACCATCTTCGTGAAGGTACCTTTTTCCCAAACACTTGATTTTACACTTCATGTCGCTTTCTATTTCAACAAAAAATTCCCCTCTTCTCTCCATCAGTTAATACCTATGTGGTTGCCCATGATTCAATCCAACCTAAAGGTAAGAATTAAATTGCAATTCAAATAAGATTTGTATTATGTTCTTATATGGATGTAGATGCTTGGGATTTCAGAACATCCAGTGAAAAAAGTCCCCCTGTCCCCTGCAGCATCTGTCTGCAGGGCTCCAGCTGCGACTGCAGGCTATCCAGAACAGGGTGAACCACCAGTGTCTGCAAGGCCAGGCAGCCGGGGCCCTGCCCTTTGCTCTGCGCAAGTGGCTGCAGTGCACCCAGTTCAAGATGGCCCAGGTGGAGATCCAGTCATCAGAGGCCGCCTCACAGTTCTACCCTATGTGACCTGCCCACCTCTCACGGGATACACCAAGACCCAGGCCACCTCAGGACCAGCGTGCATCTGCTTGATGCCTGCCTGCCTGCCTGACCATTAACATGAGGAAGTTGACTCCTGCATAAATTGATTCTCACCGTCTTAAGACTCTGCTTCTGACGTAATCCTCTTCAGCACCGTCTAAACTTTGAATATCTATACTACTCTTTTGTGCAATGAGAGGGATAGGTGAGTACAGGTCGGGCAGGTGTGCAGATGCAGTGGGATAACAGTACAGTAAATAACAGTTTAGGTGCCCAACATGCTGTGTGCAGCATCAGAGGTTAAACTAGATGGAGAGAATATCTATCAGCACTGCAGATGACTGGAGTGGATGGATGGAGAATGCTGTATGCTGAAGCTCAGACTTGTTTACTTGGTGATACTCATGTTCTATATTGTTATTTTCAGTTGCTTGGTTGCAAGCCTGACAAAATAATAAAAATCAAGCCACATGTTCTTAATATACAGTATGTCTCAGTCTCTTTGTCATCTCTACAGAGAGCAGTTAAAAGTGCACAACGTGTGATATGATTGTACATCTGCACAGTAAATAAAGTATATATTGAATAAGGTATGTGGGAAAACTAAATGACTGCCAAAGCCAAAGGCTGTATCGGGAACCACCCATACATATCCTAGCTCAGGACAAACCAATATCGATCACATTTTATTATCAGTAAAGACAATTGGACTTTAGGGCACCTGTCTCACCCTCTACCCAGTTCAGACAGGTTGCCTCTAGCCAACAGAGCCCAGATCGATCTGACACAATATGGGATACAGCAGGAGCACTGTAACTCGATCAGGGTGAAGCCAGACGGCGGAGGTAAACAAGACAAGTGAGTCTGTGTCTACCACCCACTGTAGAGCCTAGAACCAGTTACCTCTAGTTTAATGTTGTTTGTCATGATAAAGCATTGTTGTGGGATCTAATCACATTATGGAAAGGGCACTTCCCACTGGGCACAGACGTCAACTCAACGACTAATCCACGTTGATTCCACGTTTCAAATTTAATTGTAAACAACATTGTTTACAGCGGCTGACAACACGCATTGTTTACATTGTAAACAACATTGTTTTTTGATTCAACCAGTGAGTGCCCAGGGGGTTGTCTGGGAATATCACACCACATGATATTTGGACTAAACATTTAAATCCAAGCTTGGGGCTCTATTCAATCTGTATCGGAGAAGTTAACAGTGCCTCTTAACTGAAGACGATGTGGACAATGTAACTACGGAAAGCCATATATTTCCAGTGGAAGAGAAGCGAAGTGGGAGGGTGACCGTTGGGCGATGCGAGCATGGGTGAGGGATGTGAACAGGGTGGGCCCAAAGTTGGGGAAAGCTGAACTTAATGCAAATACTCCACTAAATCATGACGGGCTTTATCAATCGAAGCTCACTATAGCTTCCAGCCCCTACTGGATTGGATGTGGATATCTAGAACTACCTAGCTTGCTTGCTAGCGTCCACACGAGGGTGAAGCTAGCGTGGAATATTTCATAACTTCTTTACACCTGCACTTTGTAAAATGATCTTCTACGAGAGGTGTGTGTCAAATGAGTCACCAGCTTTGTGTGCTGTCTAATAAAATCACACTGTGACAGAAACACACACACACAGTATCCTAGTATCCTTGTGGATACTAAATGAATTAATTCCCATTCAAAATCGTATTTTCCCTAACCCTATCCAGACCCTAACCGTAAACCTAAAACTAACCCTGAAGTCTAAAATTGCCTTTTTCCTTTTTGGGAATGGTGAAATTGAGAATTTTTTTATTTGTTTGACTATCCTTGTGAGGACATTTGGTCCCCACAAAAGGACATTTGGTCCCCACAAAAGGACTTATGGTTCCCACAAGGAAAGGAAAACCAAACGCACACACACACACACACACAGAGCAGCAAGGATATGCATGGGCTTTCCCTGATTTTTACTGCTTGAGAGCAAACAGTTCAGCCGCGCAGCTAACAGCCACAGACAAGAGACACACAGAAGCACTCACTGGATGTTTAATAATAAGTATACAGTATACTCATAAAACCAATAGTGTGTCTTCTGATTGGCCATAATCATTCAATAGCACATAAGCAACCTAAAATGTTCTAATTACAGAAATAATCAAATTTATACCACAGTGGCTATATTACTGTAAACAAATAAGGTGATTATTTTCCCATTCAGCCATGTGAAATACCTTGTATTTTATCTGGGCGAGCCACACAGAGCTTTTTTCGATAGAGAGGCTCCGTGGCCTTCCTGTTCAGGCCTGTCAGATCTTCTTTATTACAGAGCAACCCAGAGTGCCCTGACTGGACAATGCATGAATGTTTAAATTGCCCGGAGTGTCCCATAGCATTATCATCAAGTGGCACATCTAAAGCAGGAAAGGCAGACTACTGTATAGTCTCTCATTCACATTCCTCTGCGGTGCTCTCCCTCCCTCTACATGGCTCAGCTTGGACCCTGATGGACTTCTCCCCCTCTGAAGTCTCAAAATAGGGCTACTTAATGTTAGATCCCTTACTTCAAAGGCAGTTATAGTCAATGAACTAATCACTGATCATAATCTTGATGTGATTGGCCTGACTGAAACATGGCTTAAGCCTGATGAATTTACTGTGTTAATTGAGGCCTCACCTCCTGGTTACACTAGTGACCATATCCCCCGTGCATCCCGCAAAGGCAGAGGTGTTGCTAACATTTATGATAGCAAATTTCAATTTACAAAAAAAAAGACGTTTTCATCTTTTGAGCTTCTAGTCATGAAATCTATGCAGCCTACTCAATCACTTTTATAGAGACTGTTTACAGGCCTCCTGGGCCATATACAGCGTTCCTCATTGAATTCCCTGAATTCCTATCGGACCTTGTAGTCATAGCAGATAATATTCAAATTTTTGGTGACTTTAATATTCACATGGAAAAGTCCACAGACCCACTCCAAAAGGCTTTCGGAGCCATCATCGACTCAGTGGGTTTTGTCCAACATGTCTCTGGACCTACTCACTGTCACAGTCATACTCTGGACCTAGTTTTGTCCCATGGAATAAATGTTGTGGATCTTAATGCTTTCCCTCATAATCCTGGACTACCAGACCATTTTATTACGTTTGCAATTGCAACAAATAATCTGCTCAGACCCCAACCAAGGAGCATCAAAAGTTATGCTATAAATTCTCAGACAACACAAAGATCCCTTGATGACCTTCCAGACCCCTCTGCCTACCCAAGGACGTCAGAGGACAAAAATCAGTTAACCACCTAACTGAGGAACTCAATTTAACCTTGCACAATACCCTAGATGCAGTTGCACCCCTAAAAACTAAAAACTTTTGTCATAAGAAACTAGCTCCCTGGTATACAGAAAATACCCGAGCTCTGAAGCAAGCTTCCAGAAAATTGGAACGGAAATGGCGTCACACCAAACTGGAAGTCTTCCGACTAGCTTGGAAAGACAGTACCGTGCAGTATCGAAGAGCCCTCACTGCTGCTCAATCATCCTATTTTTCCAACTTAATTGAGGAAAATAAGAACAATCCAACATTTATTTTTTATACAGTCGCAAAGCTAACTAAAAAGCAGCATTACCCAAGTGAGGATGGCTTTCACTTTAGCAGTGATAAATTCATGAACTTCTTTGAGGAAAAGATCAAGATCATTAGAAAGCAAATTACGGACTCCTCTTTAAATCTGCGTATTCCTTCAAAACTCAGTTGTCCTGAATCTGCACAACTCTGCCAGGACCTAGGATCAAGAGAGACACTCAAGTGTTTTAGTACTATATCTCTTGACACAATGATGAAAATAATCATGGCCTCTAAACCTTCGAGCTGCATACTGGACCCTATTCCAACTAAACTACTGAAAGAGCTGCTTCCTGTGCTTGAACATAATAAACGGATCTCTATCCAACGGATTTGTACCAAACTCACTAAAAGAATCAGTAATAAGGCCTCTCTTGAAAAAGCCAAACCTTGACCCAGAAAATATACAAAAACTATCGGCCTATATCGAATCTTCCATTCCTCTCAATTGTTTTTGAAAAAGCGGTTGCGCAGCAACTCACTGCCTTCCTGAAGATAAACAATGTATTCGAAATGCTTCAGTCTGGTTTTAGACCCCATCATAGAACGGAGACTGCACTTGTTAAGGTGGTAATTTACCTTTTAATGGCATCAGACCAAGGCTCTGCATCTGTCCTCGTGCTCCTAGACCTTAGTACTGCTTTTGATACCATCGATCACCACATTCTTTTGTAGAGATTGGAAACCCAAATTGGTCTACATGGACAAGTTCTTGGCCTGGTTTAGATCTTATCTGTCGGAAAGATATCAGTTTGTTTCTGTGAATGGTTTGTCCTCTGACAAATCAACTGTACATTTCGGTGTTCCTCAAGGTTCCTGTTTTAGGACCACTATTGTTTTCACTATATATTTATGTTTGAAAACATAATGTTAACTTTCACTGCCATGCGGATGACACACAGCTGTACATTTCAATGAAACATGGTGAAGCCCCAAAATTGCCCTTGCCTGTGTTTCAGACATAAGGAAGTGGATGGCTGCAAACTTTCTACTTTTAAACTCGGACAAAACAGAGATGCTTGTTCTAGGTCCCAAGAAACAAAGCAATCTTCTGTTGAATCTGACAATTAATCTTGATGGTTGTACAGTCATCTCAAATACAACTGTGAAGGACCTCGGCGTGACTCTGGACCCTGATCTCTCTTTTGACGAACATAACAAGACTGTTTCAAGGACAGCTTTTTTCCATCTACGTAACATTGCAAAAATCAGAAACTTTCTGTCCAAAAATGATGCAGAAAAATGAATCCATGCTTTTGTTACTTCTAGGTTAGACTACTGCTATGCTCTACTTTCCGGCTACCCAGATAAAGCACTAAATAAACTTCAGTTTGTGCTAAATACGGCTGCTAGAATCCTGACTAGAACCAAAAAATGTATCATATTACTCCAGTGCTAGCCTCCCTACACTGGCTTCCTGTCAAGGCAAGGGCTGACTTCAAGATTTTACTGCTAACCTACAAAGCATTACATGGGCTTGCTCCTACCTATCTTTCTGATTTGGTCCTGCCGTACATACCTACACGTACGCTACGGACACAAGACGCAGGCCTCCTAATTGTCCCTAGAATTTCTAAGCAAACAGCTGGAGGCAGGGCTTTCTCCTATAGAGCTCCATTTTTATGGAATGGTCGGCCCACCCTTGTGAAAGATGCAGTGGGTCATATGATTGAGTGTATTCTGGCCCAGGAGTGTGAAGGTGAACGGAAAAGGCTCTGGAGCAATGAACCGCCCTTGCTGTCTCTGCCTGGCCGGTTCCCCTCTCTCCACTGGGATTCTCTGCCTCTAACCCTATTACAGGGGCTGAATCACTGGCTTACTGGTGCTCTTTCATACCGTCCCTAGGAGGAGTGCGTCACTTGAGTGGGTTGAGTCACTGACGTGATCTTCCTGTCTGGGTTGGCGCCCCCCCCTTGGGTTGTGCCATGGTGGAGATCTTTGTGGGCTATACTCGGCCTTGTCTCAGGATGGTAAGTTGGTGGTTGAAGGTATCCCTCTAGTGGTGTGGGGGCTGTGCTTTGGCAAAGTGGGTGGGGTTATATCCTTCCTGTTTGGCCCTGTCCGGGGGTATCATCGGATGGGGCCACAGTGTCTCCTGACCCCTCCTGTCTCAGCCTCCAGTATTTATGCTGCAGTTGTTTATGTGTCGGGGGCTAGGGTCAGTTTGTTATATCTGGAGTACTTCTCCTGTCTTATCCGGTGTCCTGTGTGAATTTAAGTATGCTCTCTCTAATTCTCTCTTTCTCTCTGAGGACCTGAGCCCTAGGATCATGACTCAGGACTACCTGGCATGATGACTCCTTGCTGTCCCCAGTCCACCTGGCCGTGCTGCTGCTCCAGTTTCAACTGTTCTGCCTGCGGCTATGGAATCCTGACCTGTTCACCGGACGTGCTACCTGTCCCAGGCCTGCTGTTTTCAACTCTTTAGAGACAACAGGAGTGGTAGAGATATGCTTAATGATCGGCTATGAAAAGCCAACTGACATTTACTCCTGAGGTGCTGACTTGCTGCACCCTCGACTACTACTGTGATTATTATTATTTGACCATGCTGGTCATTTATGAACATTTGAACTTCTTGGCCATGTTCTGTTATAATCTCCACCCGGCACAGCCAGAAGAGGACTGGCCACCCCTCATAGCCTGGTTCCTCTCTAGGTTTCTTCCTAGGTTTTGGCCTTTCTAGGGAGTTTTTCCTAGCCACCGTGCTTCTACACCTGCATTGCATGCTGTTTTTAGGCTGGGTTTCTGTACAGTACTTTGAGATATCAGCTGATGTACGAAGGGCTATATAAATAATGTGATTTGATTTGAAGTGGTTGTGCTTCAAATGGTCTCCCTTTTAAAATGTCCTACAGAATGTGCAAGGAGAAAATCCTCAAGAATATTGACCAATTGATTCCTTTATGACCTAGCTACCAGAGCCCATAGCTTTTTCCAATTCTATTATTATCTATTGAGGTGGGTATGTTGCACATATTCCCAGATTGTTGATCGATTTGGGTTTGTCAGCTGTTCTATTCAGTCACGCATGTGGGTCACAGTGGTCAGAGTGGTAGCAGAGCAGAAGTGGTTGACCAGTCCTATGGACGAAGTCTGTATGCACAGAGAATGTCCGTGCCAAGACCTGACACCAAAGGAACCCCAGTGGCCCACAAGTTGTCCCGTTAGCATGATCAAGTCCCAGGGGGATGGCTGTGTTTGATAATAGCTGTTCATTAAAAATGAACAGTGTGAGACAGACTGAGAGCACGTCCTGCGCCCAAGGGGAGCCACAGGAGAAGACCAGTACGGAGCTCTCTGAGACACAGAAAGGAGAGGCACCATGGGTACAGGCTAAAAATAACACCTTTATCATTATCACGCAGTGGATTTATCAATGTTGTACCGTATGCCATTCAATTAAAACATGTTCTCATTTTGTCTCTTCTTTTTTTGCTTATGTGATAGATAAGACTATAGGCCTATCTTTCTATAGACCTATTTACAACTAAAAAAGTCAGCAACTTAATCAACTGAATGTACATTATTGAATTTATGTTTCCTTTGGTATATAATGAATAAATTGTGCAATAACTTTTCATTGCCAAATATACATGAATGGTTTGCTCCATAAACATGACAACATTGATTCAATTCTAATTGGTAGCACATTGTTTAATTTCTACTATGTATAAACATATTTTCTGTTACACTGTACATGTAATTACAGTCCAGAAGGCAGATATTTTTAAATATCAATATTTACATTCATGCATCCATGATCATTTCCCTCAATGTACAATATTAGTGACGCATCTTCAGTATCTGGGTACATTATAGGGTATATGGTAATACCTATGCATTCAGGGGTGGACTGACTATCTGGCATTTCAGGCAAATGCCAGATGGGCTGCTCCATTTTTTGCCACGTGATTCTTGCACAAAATTTGATTTTTTTGGCTAATAATGGGGTCCTCAGGGAAGACAATGGGCAAATGTGGGGGCGTCGAGGAAAGAAATGAGCTGGTGTGTTAGAAATGACAGGGCCAATTTTTGGTCCCAGTCCACCCCTGTATGCAAATCACAATGCAAGGTCTGTGTTTACAAAATTCAACAGTAATGGAAAATTTCAGAGATACTGCCAGACATCCATCTATTGTGCTCTCTCTCACACTCAAACACACATTATATACAGATGAACTGCACCTATGCCAAAAAGTAGCTTAATCATTGATTGATGCTTTAAATCAACTGTGTACTGTTTATAGCAGAAGGATGTTGAGGATGCCTGTGAGTGTGAGTCACATGTCCCTTTTGAGGCCATCCTCTCTGCAACTTAATATCCGGATTAGCCTCTGTTTAGAATCCTGTCCTCCACCACACAGCACTTGAGCCCTGGGCTCATGTGCACTGTTTCTATAGTGATGGGTTCTCCCCTTGCTGAAAGGTGGAACAATTAAAGACTGCAAAATCACACCAGAACATGGCAAAGGGCTTCTCACTGTCCACCACTGCCTCCCCTGGCTGTCTAACCATTGAGATGTGACGAAACAAAATGTAATATGACGTTAGTATTGTCGGGGGCATTCACCTGTGATAAGCCTCGAGGGTAGTACAGAACAAGCTGCTAAAAGCATGGTCAGAAAGCACATATTCACAAACTCAAAACACAGAAATCCCCATCATATTCGCTGAAGGGGGAAGAGAAAAAGGCATGTCGAACAGCAAGAGATGAACAATTGATACCCAAAACTGACTCATAATAATGGCTGTTACGGAGAAGATGGAATGGCATTAAAAAAAATGGAAATCATGTGTTTGATGTATTTGATTCCAATCCACTGATTCCGCTCCAGCCGTTACCATGAGCCCCTCCTCCCCAATGAAGGTGCCACCAACCTCCTGTGGTGGGCTTAAAGCATCAAAGCATTACAAATTAATGGTATGATTATTAAATAATTCATAAAAAATAACACATTTCAAATCATTAAAATGGAATTCATACACAGACAATAAATACATAAATGAACAAATAACTAAAATCCAGTTCTCAGTTGTGTTGTTGGTATGGAACATAGGAACTGACTTGATCCCCTTCTTTTACTTCACTCTTGGTATGACCTGTATATATTTTTGTAATTGCATAGTCAGATAATCACTATACATCCCAAACCACACCTGCAACTGTGACAGTGTTGTACAGATTCTGCTTTAAATATGAAAAAGGGTCAGAGGAGCATAGATGAGAGACAGCCCAAAGAGTAAAACCTGCATGCACAATTTCTTCATGATTTGGTCCTCGCAACCTCCTATCCCATTACCGTCCTTCAACGTCTGTTCCTACATTATAGTTGCCTGTAAGAATTGCGGAGCTGTATAGATTGGTAGCCGAGCAGTCAACCATCCTCCTGTCAATGACACTTTGTATTGACAACATGATGTTCAGTCTGGTGAAGTCCTCAATTCACTTTATTACTAGTTCTCTGAATCCACTTCAATGTTTTGTTTTTATGTTCTTTTCACTACTTTCCTTTATATGGAAGTTTCCTTTCATCCAGGTAACCTGCTAAGAGAGAAGGAAAGGCGTTAATGTGTTTTACACAGGTCAACCCCTGTGGCGTTCTAGGTAAGAGGGAATTGTTGCATTTTGGGTAGGATGGATGGTGGTGGTGGTGGGGGGGTTATGGTTATGCCAATTCCTCTTCCTGTCAGTGAACAGTCTACACCACAGTGTTGTTGGGGCCCATGGCTTTCTTGTTGCGTGCACTCATGGCATACTCTCCACGACTCATCCCGTTCTCCTCTTTCCGTTGTGGTTTCCTGCAAACAAACACAACTTATGTTGACTGAAACTGGACAGTTTCATCTCCATCTCTTCATTCAAAGACTCAATCATAGATACTCTTACTGACAGTTGTGGCTGCTTTGCGTGATGTATTGTTGTCTGTACCTTCTTGCCCTTTGTGCTTTTGTCTGTGCCCAATAATGTTTGTACCACGTTTTGTGCTTAATCCCAGCCCCTGTTCCCGCAGGAGGCCTTTTGCCTTTTGGTAGGCCGTCATTGTAAATAAGAATTTGTGCTTAAATCAAATCAATCAAAGTTTATTTGTCACATGCGCCAAATACAACAGATGTAGACCTTACCATGAAATGCTTACTTACAGGCTCTAACCAATAGTGCAAAAAAGGTATTAGGTGAACAATAGGTAAGTAAAGAAATAAAAACAACAGTAAAAAGACAGTGAAAAATAACAGTAGCGAGGCTCTATACAGTAGCGAGGCTAAACAGTAGTGAGGCTATATTCAGTAGCGAGGCTATAACAGTAGCGAGGCTACATACAGACACCGGTAAGTCAGGCTAATTGAGGTAGTATGTACATGTAGATATGGTTAAAGTGACTATGCATATATGATGAACAGAGAGTAGCAGTAGTGTAAAAGAGGGGTTGGGGAGTCACACAATGCAGATAGTCCAGGTAGCCATTTGATTACCTGTTCAGGAGTCTTATGGCTTGGGGGTAAAAACTGTTGAGAAGCCTTTTTGTCCTAGACTTGGCACTCCGGTAAAGCTTGCCATGCGGTAGTAGAGAGAACAGTTTATAACTGGGGTGGCTGGGGTCTTTGACAATTTTTAGGGCCTTCCTCTGACACCGCCTGGTGTAGAGGTCCTGGATGGCATGCAGCTAAGCCCCAGTTATATACTGAGCCGTACACACTACCTTCTGTAGTGCCTTGCGGTCAGAGGCCGAGCAATTGCCATACCAAGCAGTGATTTAACCAGTCAGGATGCTCTCGATGTTGGAGCTGTAGAACCTTTTGAGGATCTCAGGACCCATGCCTAACCTTTTTAGAAGGCTGCGTTTGGCCCCGCAGCCTTGTGAATGTTGACCTGTTTAAAGGTCTTACTCACGTCGGCTACGGAGAGCGTGATTACACAGTCGTCCAGAACAGCTGATGCTCTCATGCATGCCTCAGTGTTGCTTGCCTCGAAGCGAGCATAGAAGTTATTTAGTTTAGCTCGTCTAGTAGGCTCGTGTCACTGGGCAGCTCACGGCTGTGCTTCCCTTTGTAGTCTGTAATAGTTTGCAGGCCCTGCCACATAAGATGACCATCGGAGCCGGTGTAGTATGATTCAATCTTAGCCCTGTATTGAAGCTTTGCCTGTTTGATGGTTTGTCGCAGGGCATAGCAGGATTTCTTATAAACTTCCGGGTTAGAGTCCCACACCTTGAATGCGGCAGCTCTACCCTTTAGCTCAGTGCGAATGGACTTGCCTAGTTAAATTAAGGTTCAATAAAAAATAAATAAAAATGTAACGACAGTAGAGGTGCTTTATTTAACTTAAGAAAATACATAAATAATTCTACTCCTTAAGCCTGTGTTTGTTTACCTACGGAGAGATTGGATTTCATAGGCTGTTGTGGCTGGATGCACTGGTCAGTCATGCTCTCTAATTAAGCTGAACAATAAAAAGTCACGTCGCTCTCAGAGCCACGAAAGGAGAAGATAAATCAAACAGAAGATATGCTGGATGTGGCAATTAGACACACTCCATTGATATTCGATAACATTTTATTTTACCTCAGAGAAGAGCTTATGTATGTATACATAGAACATCAAATAAATACTAATACTGTAATACTCTATGTGAGTGAGATCCCCTCTCTTGGTTATGTTGGTTATGCTGTAATGCTACTCTTTCTGTGAGCCACATTCTGATGCAAAACAAGCCGAAGCACATAATCCTCCGCTATTATTGGTCTGTGAAAAGCAGTATCCTTCAATGCAAGCCATTTTCATGCATCCCTCAGTGCTTTTGTGGTTATTATATTTGTCCAGTGTACTGTGTCTTCTATGCCGACCCCTTCAGCTGCTCTCCTCTGCACAGGCTTATGTAACCCAGAGACAAATCGGAATACATTTAGTACAGTCATTGTCCCACTCAATACTGTACACTGCCTTCAGTGGCACAGGGGGCCCTTAAGCTACATCTTAGCTCAGTGTCTCCTTCCCTCTCCTCTTAAAGCCACTGCTGGCCAGTCTGACCTGACGGACAGTCGTTCAGTCTAATCCAGACCAAGACTTTGCCCTGCCATGGGATCTTACTGGGATGACATTTAAATATTCAATCAAATATATTGGTCACTCTTAGGCATCATCCACAAATGCTATTTTTACAATTACTAATGCGATATCTTCTTGCATAAAGAGAGTATTTACATCTCCATGGATGTTACAAGCCTTACTGTATTACTAACTTGGAGACACTGAACTTAGAGTCCACTCATTAGTATAACAGAATGGTCACTAATGAGTACTCAGTAGATTCCTGACTAGCTTCCTGTCTGGGGATGACAGTTGGCTTCCTAGGTCTCAGGCAAGGTCACCCATCACAGGAGACAGTGACAGGGATTCAATGCACTTCCTGTGTTGTGCTATCCGTAAATGTAATCTGTAGGAGTGTGTCCTGTAGTGGGCCAGACAGTGGTGGTGGTGGTATTGATGTCTACCCACAGACAGCGGCAGCCCTGCTGATAAACAGATGCTGTGTTCTCCTTCTGGGACCTAGGATAGCCTGGGAGAGGAAACTGCCGGGCCCAAGGGTACCAACACATCCTGTTGGGAAATGATTGGCTCGTGCTGGTGAGTGTGCATGTGCGTGTGTGCATGTGCGTGTGCGTGCGCGTGTGTGTTTGCTTTCCCAAAAACCTTGGTGGTGATGGCTACCCACAGACAGTGGCAGCCTGGATGATAAACAGATGCTTTGTTCTCCTTCTGAGACCTGGGACAACCTGCCAGGAGAGGAAACTGCCCGGCCCAAGGGTACCATGGAACATTTTATTTTGCAACGTGACCCAAATGAACTACCCTCCAGTACATGCATTATGACATTGGCTGAAATACTATTCACACGTAACTATTTCATGTTTCAAAACAATTTCTTTATCCAGAGGAAGGGTACTGCTATGGGATCCCCTATGGCTCCTAACTATGCTAATTTATATGTGGGTTACATGGAGAGACAGGCAATTCTCAATACTCTCAAAAATGTTATTATTTGGAAATGGTACATTGATGATAATTTTTGTTTGATGGAGGGGTGATGCAAAACAGCTCCAGGCGTTCCATGTTCTGAACTCTTGTTCTGTGCACCTGAAATTTACCATGCAATCTGACACACACCAAATCAGTTTCCTTGATCTTCTGATTTTGTGTGAGGATAACAGTTTGTTGAGGGCTGATAGCTGTTACCCGCTTCCCTTGAAAAACAGTTTGCCCTACAAACAATTCTGTCCAATCAAAAGATTTTGCAAAAAAACATCATATTGACAGAAACATGGCTGAGATGCAAAGAAAATTCAAGGAAAGGGGATACAAAAATGGTCAGATAAATACTGCCGATGAGGAAATCCAAAACAAATCCCGTAAAAAGAAACATTCTTGCGTTCTTACTACTCGCTATTCAAAGTGCTCTGAATTAATTAAAGGAATCGTTCACAAACATTGGCACATTTTAAAATCTTGCGTGTATAGGTATAGGTATAGGGCTCCCAGGTGGAGCAGAGGTCTAAGGCACTGCATCTCAGTGCAAAAGGTGTCACTACAGTCCCTGGTTCAAATCCAGGCTGTATCACAGCTGGCTGTGGTTGGGAGTCTCATAGGGTGGCGCACAACTGGCCCGCCGTCATCCAGGTTTGGCCGGGTTAGGCAGTCATTGTACAGTAAATAAGAATTTGTTCTTAACTGACTTGCCTAGTCAATTAAAAATAGGTCATGTGCTTTCAGTCCCTACCTTGTTTGTATTCTCACGGGGCAGAAATCTCTGAGATCAATTGGTAAACTCTGATTTACCATCCCAAAATAACCCCACACAATATCTGGCTGAGCTCAATGCTCACTTACAGTGCCATTGCAGAAATGCAGAAAAAAAAGTATGTGAACCCTTTGGAATTACCTGGATTTCTGCATAAATTGGTCATCAAATTTGATCTGATCTTCATCTAAGTCACAACAATAGACAAACATAGTGTGCTTAAACTAATAACACACAAATTATGGTATTTTTCTTGTCTATATTGAATACATAATTTAAACATTCACAGTGTAGGTTGGTGATAAAATAATTTAAATATGTGCGTAGGATACCTACTGTTTGTGTGGAAGTATGTGCGTAGCTATAAAATGGATGTCTTTGTATAATGGACTTCTGAACGTTCTCGTGAATAAACACTTATATTTTTATAAACTGGGACTCTTGTCTGCTTCATTCAACCAGAATCTTACAAACTCTGGGTTGCAGACTGACTAAATTAATTGAAGTTTATGAACATTGATAACAAAATTCTCATAACAGTTCAAAAATGTATGTGAACCCCTAGGCTAAGGACTTCTCCAAAAGCTAATTGGAGTCAAGAGTCAGCTAACCTGGAGTCCAATCAATGAGATGAGATTGGAGATGTTGGTTAGAGCTGCCTTGCCCTAGAAAAAAATAGTTTTAGTTTGCTATTCACAAGACGTATTGCCTGATGTGAACCATGCCTCAAATAAAAGAGATCTCACAAGACCTAAGATTAAGAATTGTTAACATGCATAAAAACTGGAAAGGGTTACAAAAGTATCTCTAAAAGCCTTGATGTTCATCAGTCCACGGTTAAACAAATTGTCTATAAATGGAGAAAGTTCAGCACTGTTGCTACTCTCCCTAGGAGTGGCCATCCTGCAAAGATGACTGCAAGAGCATAGCGCAGAATACTCAATGTGGTTAAGAAGAAACCAAGAGTGTCAGCTAAAGACTTGTAGAAATCTTTGGAACATGCTAACATCTCTGTTGACGAGTCAACGATACGTAAAACAGTAAACAAGAATGGTGTTCATGGGAGGCCACCACGGATGAAACCACTGCTGTCCAATAAAAAGCATTGCTGCACGTCTGAAGTTTGCAAAACTGCAACTGGATGTTCCACAGCGCTACTGGCAAAAGATTCTGTGAATAGATTAAACTACAGTTGAGTTGTCAGGAAGGAACACACAACACTATGTGTGGGGGGAAAAAGGCACAGCACACCAACATTAAAACCTTATTTTAACTGTAAAGTATTGTGGAGGGAGCATCATGGTTTGGGTCTGCTTTGCTGTCTCAGGGCCTGGACAGCTTGCTATCATCGACGGAATAATGAATTCTCATGTTTATCAAGACATTTTGCAAGAGAATGTTAGGTAATCTGTCCGCCAATTGAAGCTCAACAGAAGTTGGGTGATGCAGCAGGACAACGACCCAAAACACAGAAGTAAATCAACAACAGAATGACTTCAACAGAAGAAAATACACCTTCTGGAGTTGTCGAGTCCTGACCTCAACCCGATTGAGATGCTGTGGCATGACCTCAAGAGAGCAGTTCACATCAGTCATACAAAGAATATTGCTGAACTGAAAACGTTTTGTGAAGAGGAATGGTCCAAAATTCCTCCTGACCGTTGTGCAGGTCTAATCTGCATCTACAGAATGTTTGGTTAAGGTTATTGCTGCCAAAGGAGGGTCAACCAGTTATTAAATCCAAGCGTTCACATACTTCTTCCACTCTGCAAGGTGACTGTTTACACGGTGTGTTCATTAAAGACATGAAAACGTATGATTGTTTGTGTGTTATTAGTTTAACCTCTCTGGGATATGTGGGACGCTAGCGAGAGAAAATGCAGAGCGCCAAATTCAAATAAATTACTATAAAAATCAAAGTTTCATGAATTCACACATGTAAGATACCAAATTAAAGCTACACGTGTTGTGAATCCAGCCAACATGTCAGATTTCAAAAAGGCTTTTCGGCGAAAGCAAACGATGCTATTATCTGAGGATAGCACCTCCGTAAACAAAGAGAGAAACCATATTTCAACCCTGCAGGCGCAACATAAAACGCAGAAATAAAAATATAAATCATGCCTTACCTTTGACGAGCTTCTTCTGTTGGCACTCCAATATGTCCCATAAACATCACAAATGGTCCTTTTGTTCGATTAATTCCGTCGATATATATCCAAAATGTCCATTTATTTGGGCCATTTGATCCAGAAAAACACCGGTTCCAACTTGCGCAACGTGACTACAAAATAACTTAAAAGTTACCTGTAAACTTTGCCAAAACATTTCAAACTACATTTGTAATTCAACTTTAGGTATTTTTTTAAGTAAATAACCGATAAAATTGAAGACGGGATGATCTGTGTTCAATACAGGAAGAAAACAAACTGACGATACCTTTCTGGTCATGCGCCTCTAACAAACAGTACACTTGAAGTGACCCTCGTTTTGAACAGGGCTACTTCTTCATTACACAAAGGAAAAACCTCAACCATTTTTTAAAGACTGGTGACATCCAGTCGAAGCGGTAGGAACTGCAAGAAGGTCCCTTAAAATCTGGATTCCCAATGAATACCTATTAAAAAGAGAGTGACCTCAAAAAAACAACAATCCGAATGGTTTTGCCTGCTACATAAGTTCTGCTTTACTCACAGACATGATTCAAACAGTTTTAGAAACTTCAGGGTGTTTTATATCCAAGTAGCAGGCAGTTGACTTTGGGCATGCATTTCATCCGGACTTGAAAATACTGCCCCGTCACCAAGAAATTAAGCAGACTGTGTTTGTCTATTGTCGTGACCTAGATGAAGATCAGATAAAATTGTATGACCAATTTATGCAGAAATCCAGGTATTTCCAAAGGGTTCACATACTTTTTCTTGCCACTGTACAAATCTAGATCCTTCAAACACTCCCAAACAGGGAAAGAGATCCCAATCAAAGGTGTTATCACATGCTCCACTAAGGCAGTTATTTATCTTATAATTTGTCCTTGTGGAAAAAATTATGTGGGCAAAACAAAGCGCAAATTAAAAGTAAGAATCTCTGAGCATCGTAGCACCATTATGTGCAAAAACTGGACGTACCCAGTTGCGGCCCACTTTTTGAAGCAAACCACTCTATTTCATCCCTTTGCTATATTGAAATCGAAAACGTCACCCTCCATAGGAGAGGGGGTGACCTTGACAATGTATTGTTAAAATTCAAATGAAAGGCCACCTGGATCTTTAATTTAGAGACCATTACTCCATTCGGGCTCAAAGTAGAGTTTGATCTCCTGAGGTGCTGACCTGTTGAACCCTCTACAACCACTGTGATTATTATTATCGGACTTTTCTGGTTATCTATGAACGTTTGAATATATTGGCCATGTTCTGTTATAATCTCCACCCGGCACAGCCAGAAGAGGACTGGCAATCCCTCATAGCCTGGTTCCTCTCTAGGTTTCTTCCTAGGTTCTGGCCGTTCTAGGGAGTTTTTCCTAGGCACTGTGCTTCTACATCTGCATTGCTTGCTGTTTGGGGTTTTAGGCTGAGTTTCTGTACAGCACGTTGTGACATCGGCTGATGTAAAAAGGACTTTATAAATACATTTGATTGATTGATCTGAAGCCATTCTTGTGATTATTGTGTTTTTGCTAGCCATTGTAAATCATGTTTGTAGGACTATGTAGCCAAATTGTATCTATGATCGTAAGTTATCCAATCATGCTTTTTTATATGTTCTATCTATACCTCTAAATCAACCAATGAAATCAAGTCACAGCTGGCCATGATTACAGACACCTGTGTGTCCTTTCGAACTATTTAAAGCTGCAGTGTTTGTCATTATACCCTGATGAAGACAGCCTGTCGAAAAACGTTGGCTGTTAAGCTCCTAGAATGTGCAGCTCTCCTTTTCTTTTTCAAGGGCCCAAGGGTACCAACACATCCTTCTGGGACAGTATTGGCTGTGTGTGTGTGTGTGTGTGTGAGTGTGTGTGTGTGTGTGTGTGTGTGTGTGTGTGTGTGTGTGTGTGTGTGTGTGTGTGCATACTTTTATGATTGGAGATTGGTAGGGGAGTTGGGATACACCAGACGTCCCCACTGAAGTCTCCATGGACCACTGAAAAGGTGTTTAAAGCCCCATAACTTTCTCCACTGGCACTGACCTAGTCTCAAGTCAATGATCATCAACGTTTTTCTAGCAGGCCACCATAGAGGGCAGGGTGTTTGGGCCTCACAGCGACCTCTACCCAGCCCTTCAATAATATATGTCATGCTGTTGACACGTGGCAGGTGGCTACACAACACTTCACAGGTCAGATTAATATTTCATATCAAAGCTGTGCAATCGCAGCACACGTCCGTTTGAAGTTTGGGGAAGGGATAATGTTGAGGTTGGGACATGTGTTGAGCTGTTTACAGTTATTCTCATGCCATCTGGACATTAGAGGAACATACTACTGTTTAAAGACCCCTCATAAAGTGTTTTCACTTTTCACTGTATCGGAAGTGTAGTAATGAAATATCATAAAACCAGAATATTATATATGCTTTGTAATAAATTCATTAAAGATACAGTATATTTTGCTTCCTCGTGAAATCTTTAACTGAATGGTTATGCTGGATTTACCCTGAACATAAACTGTCCTGATTTGTCCTTCTTGCTGGACAGAAATCCCAGAGGAGCGAGTAATTGAGAAAAACAGGCACAGTGTGTTGTCTTGTTTTGTTGTGGTGTTTAGATTCCCCGCATTGCTGACAGCATGGACTGCAGCATCATGTCTGCTGTTTGGATAGCACAGCACTGTCACACAGCATGTCTGAATCCTGCTCTCCATGCTCACGAACATCAACTCCCTTGATGCTATGAACTGAATTGAAGGGAATTGGATGAAATGGGTTTCGTCCAACCTCTTTGCCTCTGACAAATGACTGGTGGAATAAGATTATGAGACAACAAAACAAAAGGTCAAATGTGTGCAACCCAGCTAAGGGACAGTCGGGGCTTGCAGAGATAGCTCCTCTAGTGTCTGTGCTGCTGGGGCCTTGGCCACCCTCCAGCTGATTTTCATTGGGAAAGCCTTGAGCACTGAGGGGCTGGATGGGCTATATATAACTGTTTCTGTTTTTGTCACTGACAAAACCTCTCTCACGTTGTTATTGACAAAGACACCCAATTACTGCTGTTTCCCAGCTTTGGTAGACAACATTCATCTGTCTCTGTTTCTCTGACTCTTTTTCTCTCTACATTCTTTCTCTCCCTCTCGGTCAGAGAGGATCCATGACAATTTTCAAATCAATATTTTAGATTTTTTGATTACCTCTGTTTCCTCAGACTGAGTTGTTATTGGCTCAGGGTTAATGTGGGCAGTCAGACTGGACCTTAGCATTTCTGCCTCCTCACTCAGTCCCCGGGGATGGAGGCTTTGCGAGGCACAAAGTCTGTAGTCACAGAGCCCACCTCCATAAGAACTTCAGGACACGACCCGCTTGCATGTATAAAAGATGTAGCCTGCGACTGAATGACTGTGCAAATTAATTCATAAATAATGACTTGGGTTTGGGGCTACAGCGGCCCGTATTGCAACAACACTTTCCTGCCATAGCTGCATTAAAAAAGGTGCCCCTTGGCTACAGAGGGGGCTGGTGAATTGCCATAATGAATTCCAGAGCCAACCTCCCATTACTTACACTGCCTGACTTAGCCTGTTTGTTGTTTGAGAAAATGATAAATATAATCCTACTGAGGAAAGACATATGTAACATCCAGTCTTTACATAGTTTTATGAATAACAATTTGATGTATTCAAATAATGTTCAAAAACGTGTCTCCAGCTGTGACTGTATATCCTCTTTAGTCACACTGTGCCTGTTAGCGTGTGTGTGTGTGTGTGTGTGTGTGTGTGTGTGTGTGTGTGTGTGTGTGTGTGTGTGTGTGTGTGTGTGTGTGTGTGTGTGTGTGTGTGTGTGTGTGTGTGTGTGTGTGTGTGTTTATCATGTGTGTCTGTGTGCACAGTATGTGGGTGTTTAAGTGTCTGAACATGTGTGTCTGAGTGCCTGTGTGACACTGCCTGAATGTCAGACAAGGAATTAGGTCTTGGTTGTGCTGCAGGCTAAAACCCCACATGAGGTGGTGGAAAAAGTACTCAATTGTCATACTTGAGTAAAATTAATGATACCTTTATAGAAAATGACTCAAGTAAAAGTGAAAGTCACCCAGTGACATACTACTTGAGTAAAAGTCTAAAAGTATTT
Source organism: Oncorhynchus masou masou (assembly GCF_036934945.1). NCBI lineage: Eukaryota > Metazoa > Chordata > Actinopteri > Salmoniformes > Salmonidae > Oncorhynchus > Oncorhynchus masou. Next base: position 32,480,823 of record NC_088232.1, read on the forward strand.
GGTTTTAAATATACTTAAGTATCAAAAGTAAATGGAATTGCTCAAATTGTCACACCCTGACCATAGTTTGCTTTGTTGTTTCTATGTTTTGGTTGGTCAGGGTGTGATCTGAGTGGGCATTCTATGTTGGATGTCTTGTTTGTCTATTTCTATGTCTGGCCTGATATGGTTCTCAATCAGAGGCAGGTGTTAGTCATTGTCTCTGACTGGGAACCATATTTAGGTAGCCTGGGTTTCGCTGTGTGTTTGTGGGTGATTGTTCCTGTCTCTGTGTTTATTGTCACCAGAGAGGCTGTATAGGTTTTCACACATTTATTGTTTAGTTATTTCATGTCGAGTTCATTTATTAAAGAACATGAATAACCACCACGCTGCATTTTGGTCCGCTTCTCTTCCACCAGACGAAAGCCGTTACACAAATGTACTTAAGTATCAAAATTAAATGGAATTGCTCAAATGTACTTAAGTATCAAAAGTAAAAGTATAAACCATTTCAAATGTCTTAAATTAAGCAAACCAGACGGATAAGCAGGGGCACACACTAACATTCAGACATAATTTACAAACGAAGCATGTGTGTTTAGTGAGTCCGCCACATCAGAGGCAGTGGGGATGACCAGGGATGTTCACTTGATAAGTGTGTGAATTGGACCATTTTCCTGAAAAATTTAACGAGGACTTTTGAGTGTCAGGGAAAATGTATGGAGTGAAAAGTACATTATTTTCTTTAGAATCATAGTGAAGTAAATGTAGGCAAAAATATAAATAGTAAAGTACAGATTCCCCCCAAAAATGACTTAAGTAGTACTTTAAAGTATTTTTTACTGAAGTACTTTACACCACTGTCCACATGGCCTTTCCTCCGATGAGCCAATCCAAACAGGGGGAAATAGTTCACATCGTCAACACAGCGACAGGGTCATGGGCTTTCCTCCGATGAGCCAATCCAAACAGGGGGAAATAGTTCACATCGTCAACACAGCGACAGGGTCATGGCCTTTCCTCCGATGAGCCAATCCAAACAGGGGGAAATAGTTCACATCGTCAACACAGCGACAGGGTCATGGGCTTTCCTCCGATGAGCCAATCCAAACAGGGGGAAATAGTTCACATCGTCAACACAGCGACAGGGTCATGGCCTTTCCTCCGATGAGCCAATCCAAACAGGGGGAAATAGTTCACATCGTCACTATGGCGACAGGGTCATGGCCTTTCCTCTGATGAGCCAATCCAAACAGGGGGAAATAGTTCACATCGTCAACACAACGACAGGTTCATGGCCTTTCCTCCGATGAGCCAATCCAAACAGGGGGAAATAGTTCACATCGTCAACACAGCGACAGGGTCATGGGCTTTCCTCCGACGAGCCAATCCAAACAGGGGGAAATAGTTCACATCGTCAACACAGCGACAGGGTCATGGGCTTCCCTCCGATGAGCCAATCCAAACAGGGGGAAATAGTTCACATCGTCACTACGGCGACAGGGTCATGGCCTTTCCTCCGATGAACCAATCCATACAGGGGGAAATAGTTCACATCGTCAACACAGCGACAGGGTCATGGGCTTTCCTCCGATGAGCCAATCCAAACAGGGGGGAATAGTTCACATCGTCACTACGACGACAGGGTCATGGGCTTTCCTCCGATGAGCCAATCCAAACAGGGGGAAATAGTTCACATCGTCACTACGGCGACAGGGTCATGGGCTTTCCTCCGATGAGCCAATCCAAACAGGGTGAAATAGTTCACATTGTCACTACGGCGACAGAGTCATGGGCTTTCTCCATTAACCCATCTTGGCTTTACATTCACATCGATTCAGTTGCTAGTCTAAAAAGCTCTGTCCAATTATGTAATTCAAAATCAGCCCACGTCAAGAAATAGAACAGGGAAGTATTTCAATGTCTAGAACACTGCTGACAGGAACTGCTGACTATAGCGCAGGTCTTTCAGATCATTGGGTTATTCCCAGTAAGATTATAGATATAATTTCCATCTAACTTGCTTTATAGAGAAAGCTGCATTGTGTAACATTATGTATGATATCCAGTATTAACAAGTGACAGTGTAATGACTTGCTGTAGGTAGAGCTTTCCAGATGATCCCTGTGACCTGTTCCATTACTGTGACCTCTGAACACCCTCTGACCCATAACACAGGCCACATGTCCTTCTTTAGAGCAATATCAGCATGGCAATGACGTAGTAACAACCCCTAGAATCAAATCTTTTTCACAGTCACTAATTATTGTTGTAACCTGAGCAATGTTTCAGGTTGTGTTGAAAGCTTTATAAAATGCAGAATAATTGATTTGGAAAGGAATATATCTGCTTTTTTGTTTAGATTGATGTATTCCGAATGGATGTCGGCTATACGAATGACAAGACGCAGTCTTTTCCATGCCAATCTTGTTGATATAGGTAACTGACATACCTCTTTATGGCCTTGTAGCAGATGATCATGGCTGAAAGGAGGAAAACAGCTGAGGCACAGCCCACTGTTCCAAGCACTAGGATCTCCATCCACCATGGCCTCAACAGCGGCAGAGGGGACTCAACCACTGGGAGTGATGAGGAGAGGGGGATGGATAAAGAGAGAAAAATACAGTTTCATTTTCAAACATCATTAGCCTTCTAACACAGCACTAGCACTTGGCCGCTAATCGAGATTAGGTTATCATGCAAACTGCTTTAGCCTAGATCCTGTGTTTGTCCTACAGTATGTATTACATCATAAATGCTTCATAGACAGCCATTCTGTCTTAGGATGGCATGATGAAAGCTCATCATTAATGCAGCAACACCACACCTCGTGTTGTAAATCAACTTGCCAGTGATCTGCTTAAAAATGTATTGATTCTCAACCTTCAATTACTATACTATTACACCATAAAGCTCTGGGCCTGATTTGCTTCCTAACTCTGGATAGCAGGGTAATGCTCACCTGTTCATCAAATTCTTAGGTTAAATGTTCAGAGATATCTAACCCTGCTCCATGAATCATTTAAAATGCAGTCAACCTTTATTACACAAGCACTCCATGTCCAAACTGATTCCACCTACAGGAGCACCATGTTATGGTCACATGTCTGACTGAGGGTTAGGACTATGTACAAGTACAAGGACACACACCAGGGAACTTATATTACACTCAGTGCAGCTTAGCAACGAACAGTATCTGAATGGTGTACTCCATGCCCTCACCATCTCTCTAGACCTTCCCCTGTTCTCTCTCTCAACATGTTTTTTTCTCTAGCCACGTGCTGTTTTCGCTCTCTCTCCCTTTCAGTCTCTTCTTTTTTTAAAGGTGAATAGCCTACCATAGAGATAGTTAAAAGCTTTGTGGCACTGACAATACTGCTCAGTTTGACAGGAGGGACATCTTAGGGGTCCCCAGCTGTAAGCATGTCTCACTCTGTCTGAGTGGGAATCCATTTGACTATATCTAAGTATTAAAACATGAACTGAATATAGTTCCCCAACCCACTGCCAAGAGTGTAATGATGGCTGGGTTTAATAATGTAGGTTTATCATCCAGGTTTATCATGCAAAAAAACACATCCCCTGCATTCAGAGTATAGTTTTGTTGTGAATGAGAGGGAGGAATTGACTCTATGGTAACGCACAACCCGTAGCAATGCTGTGGAATATTTAAACACTTTAGATTTATCCAGAGCAAATGATATGGCACGTTTCTCCACAGCACACCACGTCATAAGTCAATTTGAATGTAAAATCTCCTTTGAGCCCAACTTCGGTTCTAATCCTGCATTTTGGATTCAATTCAGTCAGGGGTGCGGATCTACTTCAGTGTGATAAAGCTCTCTCTTTTGAAGGGACTTCTGAGCCATTTTTAGAGCACATACTTTTACTCAACACTGCCAATTTGCCTCATTTAAAACTTTTTGTCAATACAATCTCTCTCATTGTCCCACTTCTTCATGCATATTCATGTATTATTTTGGGACCAGTCCAATCAGCTCCCTTATGCATCTGGCACACACCAAAACAAACAGATTTTACAGTAGCAATGATTACAGTTCAATCCTTTACTTTGAAGTTTGCCTCTGTTATTTATTCACAAAGTTCTCACTGAGGCCAGATGACCAATGTTTTGCCTCCTTCCCAATACATGAACAACATAAATACGTGCCTTCTTCCCAACCTTCCATAGACTATGATTTAAAAATGCTATTTTCACATTTTACTCCAAGAAATGAATACTTTTTTGCCAAGCCAAGAGGTTTAGCTTTACCATTGTAATGGTTCTCTTCTTTTCAAACCACATAATACAGAACGACATGCTGAAATGTATAGTCAGAGAATTCAGAGAATCTCATAGAATCATTCAGGGAACCTTGCATGCAGTGGCCTTGACAGTAGTCACAGAAAGATCTAGAACCATAGAAAAAGAACAACAGACATGCATAAACATACATACATATTGTGCATCTATTTGTATAACGCTTTAGATTCATAAACAGGGAATTAGAATATGGTGACACAATACCCAGCCAATAAACTGTAGACAACATTTACAGTTAAGACCCGATGGAAGAGTCCTGCGTTCATGATCGACGACATTGTGGACTTATACAGGTGGCCGATAGGTTAGGTAAGTTAGAGTCACAGTGGTCACTGACAGCCCTATCTTCTATTCATAGATGCCTCACTTGGTTATTTAGGAGGAGAAAAGGCCTATCTGAATTGACCAGACAGAGGAAATCATTTAATCTGATTGATTGAACCCTTTCCACAGCTGTCTGTTGAGCATTTAACAATGAAGTGCCCCTGCACACTCTCAGTATGAAGTGTTTCAGCTGACTGATTTTGAACAGTCTCAGTGTTAACCTGGGCTGAGTGCACAATCAGCAATGCCTGTCCCATATTTCATAGCACTGCTCATTACAGTATTCATGACAACATACAAATCATATCACCAGTTATATTGACAAACTATCTTCTTTCCACCATCGCAATGCCATACATTGATTCAAATAGTTGATACAACTAATTTGTCAATGACAAGAATGTCCCCGTATCAGATCAGAAACATTTCTGATCATTAGTTAAGCACTGAAATATGTTGAAGGAGACATGGAAACAAGTAAGGCAAGAAACTCAGGAAAAATACAGAAAACTGTGTGGCAACGCACACACGCACACACACACACACACACACACACACACACACACACACACACACACACACACACACACACACACACACACACACACACACACACACACACACACACACACACACACACACACACACACACACACACACACACACACACACAGTGGTCCCATCTTGACTTACAAAATGAAGACGGGACTGCCGGGACAGTTTATTAGCCTTCTTATCTGTATCAAAACCCTAATTTAATGAACTCATCTGTGTTTTAACAAGGGGGTCCTCTTGGGGAAACCAAACCACTGAGCCTGGCAGGACAGGAGGCAGAGATTTCACAGGCAACTGTGTACTCCCGAAGGTAAAGCCAGGCACAAATGATCCCTCTATTCTGCTGTGAACATCCTGCCGGCTCTAGTATCAGGCACTTGTAGTCTTCTCAGAAAAAGCCTTTCTCCATCCACACACACCAAACTCTTCCACTACTCAGAAACCTCATGTGAGAAGATGCAAACACTTCATTCCACTACAGATGGTCTGGTAGAAAATCAGAGTAGCAAGACACTTAAAGTGAAAAGGTTTAGATAGATACAGGCACTGGAAGTGAGCCAGTTGTGAGTGAAACAGGTGACAGTGAGACAGGATAGTGAGACAGGAGAGTGAAACGGCAGAGGCTGGTTGGTGTGGTGTGAGACAGGTGTGAGTTGAGCCTTACCTGTGGCCAACAGTAGCCGTGGGGGAGGTGGGGGCGGAGGCGGGGGAGGAAGGGGAGGGTAGCTTCTACACTGGCATGTCACCTGGCAGTGTTCGCTCACTTTCTCAGCTACAGTCTGTGAGCATGACCTCTGGAGTTCACCCTTATGGACACACACAGAGAGAGAGAGAGAGAGAGAGAGAGAGAGAGAGAGAGAGAGAGAGAGAGAGAGAGAGAGAGAGAGAGAGAGAGAGAGAGAGAGAGAGAGAGAGAGAGAGAGAGAGAGAGAGAGAGAGAGAGAGAGAGAAAGAGTTTCACTATTCATTATGCATTCAATAATATTTACTTTCATTATCCACCCCCAAAAGACATATTTCTGAAAAAGTAATGATTTTAATGATTAAAAATGATTGCGAGATGAGAGCTTAGAATGTTGATATATGCCTACTGTAGCCTACTTACTGAAATGTCCTGCACCATTAGTGCTAGTGCATCAGCAACTAAACCATCAGGGTTTGTGGTTTGGAAACCTTTGGATTTCCACTCAGTAGTACCCAAGATCATATCCCTCTACTATACTGCTTCCCCAGAAGCTGCATTCATAGACATACTGGATGGTACCATGCCTACGGCTGCAACCCTCTCCCTCAGAGAAACCACCCACCACCAGTGGGCAGTAGGCTGCCCTGAGGAGTGTGTGTGGGTGGACTTGGAAACTCGAGCAGATCACATTACACATGAACCTTGGCAACATCCCGCGCCTGCACAGCCGGCTCACTGCTCTCTGTAGGCAGCAACAAGGGCCAGGGGTTAGAATGCTCATCCTCAACATCATATTCCAGATCGGAATCTATAGCTCTCTATGTGCTACTTTCCAGGAGCCTTCCACTTTCTGCCTGCCTTCCTGTGTGTGTGCGTGTGTGGGTGCGTGTGTAACAAATCACTTAATAGCATATTTCACATGAAAATATTGCATCAACTGACTGGAAACTACAGCTGATTACCACTCAAAACTTCTCCATAGCTGGTGCAATAGTGTGAGGGTGCAAAGGCAAGAGGCACATCAATAAACATAGCGTGTTTTTTAAAAGTATATATTTGATATAACATAAAAATGTGACAAGAGCAGGATCAAAAGCTGCTATTACCAAAATCACCCTAAAATAGAGCTCCACTTACGTTTGTGTAATAACTCGCCATGCGTAAAATTTCAATAGGCGCGCACGAACACAATACCTACCTGGCATGAGAGTAAAACCAACGATAGAATGCAATAACCGAAAAGAAGAGGCCAAAAACGTAAAATAAATGGTATTCGATCTTGGACCAGCATTCCTCCTGAGCTCTTCTCGAAGACACTAGACAGCGTAGCGAGTAAACAAGCACGGTATGCATAGGATTGGACCGTTTGGGAAATTCTCATTCACCCCATCCAAGTCGGCGGCGATATCTGTGACTGGCGTCTCCAGAAATAGTTTATGCCATATTAATTTTGCTCTTGAATTTCCGTTGTCGTTGGCATAAGACAGGAAAGGAAAGCAGGTGACCAGGCAATCCCAATAATTCATATATCTAAAGTTATTTTTCTGGGCACTCAAACCCAATCCGAATAAATGCGCTATAGGTCGATGTCCAGCGCTGTGAATCCAACCGATGCTCCGTTACTCCGTGTGATGTGAGAGCGGTAAACAGGACATAGGCTACCTTACATTCTTGCCTGTCAGCATGCATGTATGCAAATACTCAAGCCATCGAAGTTTAAGCGAATTATGAAAAAAATATCCTTTGAATTATTGTCCAACACAACTCCCCAAAATAGCTACAGCCCCGTAACACATTTACTCAGCTTATTTAATAAATCTTACTTTATTTACAAATATATGCAACTCTGGAGAGCAGAGCGAAGGGTTAAACTGATGCATCCCTCTGCCTAAAGACTATAGATTAGGCGGAGAGCCTCACGGTACCATCGCGCATTCAGTGCAAGTGTAACTCGCACTTGACGTCCTCGCGTAGTGCCCTTCCTTTCAGCTCATACTTGACTGCGAGTAGGCTCCGACCTATTCTCGAATACCACGAATGGTAGGAAAAGTTGATCAGACGAGAGAGGTTTATCGAGACACGTAGGTCGAAATGTCCAGTATGCTAGAAAATAACATTTATGAATGGTAAGAATAATGTTCACACCGGTCTATCCCGTTAAGCGGCTAGAAAGACGATGAGAGCGGGTAGGAGGGATGAAGCCATCTAAGGAAACCACTCAGAAGACTGGATGGAAGTCAGGATTCAGATGTGGGCACATAATACACACAATAATAGCATATTGTAGAATATTGTATAACCCTTATATGTATATACAAAACATTTAGTGTAAAATACAGAAACATGTTGCCTTTACAGTAGTCCAGGCTTTATACTGCGGTTTGAAATGTGGACATCAAGACTCAAGCTTAGAAACCATCAAGACTCAAGCTTAGAAACCATCAAGACTCAAGCTTAGAAAGCAAAATGTGATTTTTTCAAAGTTTGCGTGAAAAAGTATAGTAGGCTAAATTATGTGTATTCCACATATCTTACTCTTTGGATGGGAATCACTAACATTGGGGCCAATTGCAGACCCTACAGAGAGAATGGTAGGAGAGGAAAGTTACATAACAATTTCGACGTGCATGCAGAACTCTGTAAATAACAGACACCGTTATCCATAGTCCATGTTTACGGTGTCTCTCTCACGACCTCAGTTGACAAGCCAATGTGGTGCTCTTAAAACATGAAGCCTAAGCAGCTCTCTCCATATAATTATCCTCTTCCTCCCTGATCAGCACAGAGTGGAGAGGGTTTCTGCACACTGAAGGTCAATTACTTCCTTTAACTAGAAAACTGCTCTTAACACTTTGGAGTGGAAAACACAAGACTTGTTAAAAGGTTAATTGCAGCTGTTACTTACTGTGATTGTTTTTGATTAAAATGGTAAAAAAAAAAAAAATAATAGCTTCTTAGCAAAGGGCAATTTCTATCACTGTCTGGGAGTGGTCTGAGTGGGGAGGGGAAAACTGAAAATTTGCCATTATTGGCAGAGATGTTTGGAACGTTTTTGTCATTGGTCTATTAAAACCTCTACAGCTCCTGTGGGTCCCCTGCGGGACGGTTGAGCTAACGTAGGCTAATGTGATTAGCATGAGGTTCTAAGTAACAAGAACATTTCCCAGGTCATAGACATATCCGATATTTCCAATTTACAGTAGCCATTACAGTAAAATAATACCATGCTATTGTTTGAGAAGAGTGCACAGTTATGAACTTGAAAATGTATTAATAAACCAATTAGGCACATTTGGACCATCTTGATAAAAAAATGTTGAACAGAAATACAATGGTTCATTGGATCAACCTAAAACATTGCACACACACTGCTGCCACCTAGTGGCCAAAATATAAATTGCACATGAGATGAAATAATACATTATGGCCTTTCTCTTGCATCTCAAAGATGATGGTACAAAAAAAATACAAAAAAACACATGTTTTTTTCTTTGTATTATCTTTTACCAGATCTAATGTGTTATATTCTACTACATTAATTTAGCATTTCCGCAAACTTCAAAGTGTTTCCTTTCAAATGGTATCAAGAATATGACATCCTTGCTTCAGGTCCTGAGCTACAGGCAGTTAGATTTGGGAATGTCATTTTAGGTAAAAATTGAAAAAAGGGGGCGGATCCTTAAGAGGATAATTATTAACTAATTTGCAGCATGGTGATGTTACCATTGAAGGCCAGAACTCAATCCCACTAAAACTGGTTAAAAAAACAGACAGTCTTTTCAAACAGGACTTACACTAAAAGGGCATTATCATCATTTTCACAATTACACAGTATTATTCCAACCTCAGTGTGGAAATATATATAAATCACAGGAAAATCACATTTTGGGGATTCATTTTTACTTCTGGATAGTTGCTGGTTGAAAATACATTCTACACAGGATCTTCTAATCAGCAGGTTTGAACGGGTGGGAGTTTTGGCTTCTCATAGTGACATTACAATGTGGTAAATTGGTTAATAGTTCAGCCCTCGCTGCCAAAAACAGCTAGTTTTCAGTTTTCCTCTCCCCACTCAGAACACTCCCAGAGAATCCTAGCAAAAGTCTTGCTTGATTCATATTTTTTTGCAATGGAAATCTATTAGAGTAAGGTACTTAATAGTTGCCCAGAATGATTTGATATTGATTTTTTTTTAAACGGCTGTATTGGGCCTTTGATGATGTCTAATCTATTATCCTCACACCAGCATCCATTCCTGTGCCAACTCAACATTATGGGGAAAGGAATGTGGACTTTAATTTATGAACCATGACGGTATGACTATTTACACAGCACATCACACTCTATTGCTTTTTCTTTTGCACTGGCAAAGATGCATTATTTTAATTAAAAATGTTAACATCCAATTTCAGGCTTAATATTTCCTTCATGGTATTTAAAAACAATCCAATCAAGTTAAAGCACGGTTGTTATATGTCTATATGACCAGCAATCTGCTCATTATAAGGAGGTGGCCAGAGGGAAGGGTTGGCATTTCAAGCTCTACTGACTAGTGCAGTATAAATAACAGAGCTCGCAGCCCTTTCTGTCATGAGCGATAAGTTAGACACAAGACCTGGCATTTAAGAATGCTGTTGGCTTCATGAAATTTAACTGGCATCCACACCAATTATCCAAGTTATTTTCGATGAAGATAAATTCAGTCAACAAGTATACTGCAGCAATGCAATGCATTCTGTCTTCTGGGGAACAAAACATTTTTGTTTTTCACACGTTTGTCTTTTATATACAGTTGAAGTCGGAAGTTTACATACACTTAGGTTGGAGTCATTAAAACTTGTTTTTCAACCACTCCATAAATATCTTGCTAACAAACTATAGTTTTGGCAAGTTGGTTAGGACATCTACTTTGTGCATGACACAAGTCATTTTTCAAAAAATTGTTTACGGACAAGATTATTTCACTTATAACTCACTATATCACAATTCCAGTGGGTCAGAAGTTTACATACACTAAGTTGACTGTGCCTTTAATCAGCTTGGAAAATTCCAGAAAATTATGTAATGGCTTTAAAAGCTTCTGATAGGCTAAATTATATAATCTGAGTCAATTGTAGGTGTATCTGTGGATGTATTTCAAGGCCTACCTTCAAACTCAGTGCCTCTATGCTTGACATCATCGGAAAATTAAAAGAAATCAGACAAGACCTCAGAAAAAAAATTGGAGACATCCACTACTCTGGTTGCTCCTTGGGAGCAATTTCCAAACGAATGAAAGCACCACGTTCATCTGTACAAACAATATTATTCAAGTATAAACACCATGGGACCACACAGCCGTCACACCGATCAGGAAGGCGACGCGTTCTGTCTCCTAGAGATGAACGTACTTTGGTGCAAAAAGTGCAAATCAATACAAGAACAACAGCAAAGGACTTTGTGAAGATGCTGGAGGAAACAGGTACAAAAGTATCTATATCCACAGTAAAACGAGTCCTATATCGGCATAACCTGAAAGGCCGCTCAGCAAGGAAGAAACCACTGCTCCAAAAATGCCATAAAAAAATCCAGACTACGGTTTGCAACTGCACATAGGGACAAAGATCATACTTTTTGGAGAAATGTCCTCTGGTCTGATGAAACAAAAATAGAACTGTTTGGCCATAATGACCATCGTTATGTTTGGAGGAAAAAGGGGGATGCTTGCAAGCCGAAGAACACCATCATCCCAACCGTGAAGCACGGGGGTGGCAGCATCATGTTGTGGGGGGGCTTTGCTGCAGGAGGGACTGGCATGCTTCATAAAATAGATGGCATCATGAGGTAGGAAAATTATGTGGATATATTGAAGCAACATCTTAAGACATCAGTCAGGAAGTTAAAGCTTGGTCGCAAATGGGTCTTCCAAATGGACAATGACCCCAAAATACTTCCAAAGTTGTGGCAAAATGGCTTAAGGACAACAAAGTCAAGATATTGGAGTGGCCATCACAAAGCCCTGACCTCGACTCTATAGAAAATTTGTGGGCAGAACTGAAAAGCGTGTGCGAGCAAGGAGGCCTACATGCCTGACTCAATTACACAAGCTCTGTCAGGAGGAATGGGCCAAAATTCACCCAACTTATTGTGGGAAGCTTGTGGAAGGCTTCCTGAAACATTTGACCCAAGTTAAACAATTTAAAGGCAATGTTGACAAATACTAATTGAGTGTATGTAAACTTCTGACCCACTGGGAATGTGATGAAAGTAAATACATCACTCTCTCTACTATTATTCTGACATTTCACATTCTTAAAATAAAGTGGTGATCCTAACTGACCTAAGACAGGGAATTTTTACTAGGAATAAATGTCAGGAATTGTGAAAAACTGAGTTTAAATGTATTTTGCAAAGGTGCATGTAAACTTCCGACTTCAACTGTAGCCTACAGTATGTAACTGTGTTTTGCTACTATTAAGAGGCATGTCCAGAGAGGATTACATTTAAGCTGTCTTAAGTGCTGGCATAACATGTCTTCTCTGGATGGTTAGAGTTCTCCTGAGGGAGCTGTTTAGTAGTTTTGCTCCTCTATCGTCTCCTCCAGTCTATCCTACCCCTGTATCGATTAAGTGACAAGAAGGAAGCTGTACATCATCCACTTCCTGTCCAGCTGACGCCACTTGATTGCAGCAACCATAGAACACCTGCCATAACACCATCCTTCACATCCTCATGCTCCATAGAGACAAACATCACACAGACTTCAGGATAAGACCCTCTTGCTGTCTTTTGCTAATCAGGATAGATTGGTTATCATTATCTTATAACAGTGCCATAGAGTGTAGTCTACAGTGTAGACTATAGAATTAATTACTTATACCCACTAAAGACTGGTCATCTTGTGACAGGTCTTTCTTGTAAAATTGATTTTTAATCATTTTTAATCACTTGTGCATAACAAAAACTAATTATTAGTAATATTAGTAATTATAACACTTTCAAAAGTAACTATGGTTCCCCAATGTGTTATTGTTTTAAACAAAGCTTTTTACAGCCTTGACTTGTTTGTCCTCATTACAGTGTTCTAGACTGTGTAGAGGTTTATTGCCATCTAGTGGCAAAGAGATGATAATGTAAGGATAATGAGATTTTTATTTACCTGTATTTAACTAGGCAAATCAGTTAAGAACAAATTCTCATTTATAATGATGGCTTACGAACAGTGGGTTAACTGCGTTGTTCAGGGGCAGAATGACAGATTTTTACCTTGTCAGCTCGGGGATTCAATCTCGCAACCTTTTGGTTACTGGTCCTATGCTCTAACCACTAGGCTACCTGCCGTCCCAATTTACCAATATGAATACTTGTGCATCAACACATGAAAATTATGGGGTTAAGTGGTTAGAGCCGCCTTGAATACTAAAAACACCATATTAATATGATACAATATGTGTTTGGATTTGATATCATGAACATAAGTGAATACAATGTCAGTACTAAAGTAATTGTGTCATAACGTGTCATAATGTAAACTATTACCGTAATATATTAGCAATTTTGGGGTGTGGAAGTATCTCAGTCTGGAGTGTGTGACGTGGATGTGCCGTATGCTAATAAGAGTGCTGGTGGGAGTCCCAGAGAGACAGCTGCTGGGTCTGGGGGCAGAGCTGGATGGGGGTCAGAGGGCAAGGGGGAGACTTGTGCTGTCAACACAGTGGCCTATTGGCAACCAAGAACCAGGGAGGTTGAAGTGGTTACAATGGTGTGTGTGTTTAAGATCTGACTACTAACATCTGGAGTTACTAGGGTAATAAAATTGTTATTATTCAAGGATAAGTGCAACAGTGTTTTACAGTGATTCAGACTTTGATTTGATTAGTGCGTCCTTTCCAGTTACATGTTATTTATTTATGTTATTGAACCTTTATAAAAATAGGCAAGTCAGTTATAACCTCTATGGAATGGGTGTCCCTAAACTGGGACGGTTGTTTTCAAAGTGTGCGAAAGTGACTAGAATGATGTTGTATACAACAGCCAACTTTCCTGGATATCATATATCTTATATGGGCAGAAAGCTTAAACTATTGTTTATCTAACTGCAGTGTCAAACAGTAGCTCTTACAGTGAACAAATACCATGCTATTGTTTGTGGAGAGTGTACAACAACAAAAAACTTTTACCATGGCAACTGGTTTGATACATTCACCTCTGAAGGTAAATAACGTACTTACATTCAGTAATCTTGCTCTGATTTATCATCCTGAGGATCCCAGAGATAAATTGTTGCATAGTTTTCCTAGATAAATCCATTTTTATGTTGAAATGTAGGAACTGGGGTCTACAGTTCGACCCCCACTGCTGTATCTGGCTCCACACCCACCCTGCCCAGCCATCTAGATGTGTGAAAGTTAGTGTATAAGCTAATGATCCATCATGTATGACATTCCTGGGAGTGTGTAAACATTATTTTTTTTATTGCCATAGCGTTTTTGTATGTTCTCTGTAGTTATGTACTTGAAAATGAATCAACTGACCAATTTGGCACATTTTAGCAAACTCCTGACAGACTTGATACAAAATATTGTGCAGTAAGGTAATTCTTCACAGAATCAGTCTGAAACGTTGCACACATACTGTTGCCATCTGGTGGCCAAACTAAACTACACTTAGACCTCTGAAAGTGTGGCCTTTCTTTTGCATTTCAAAGATGAAGGAACAACAACAACAAAAATGTTTTGTTTGTATTATCTTTTACCAGATCTAATGTGTTATATTCTCCTACATTAATTTCACATTTCCACAAACTTCAAAGTGTTTCTTTTCAAATGGTATCAAGAACATGCATATCCTTACTTCATGTCCTGAGCTACAGGCAGTTAGATTTGGGTATGTCATTTTAGGCGAAAGTAAAAACAAAAAGGGTACTATCCTTGAGAGAACAAATTCTTATTTTACAACGATGGCCTACCCTGGCCAAGCCCTCCCCTGACCCGGACAACGCTGGGCCATTTGTGCGCCGCCCTATGGGACTCCTGATCACGGCCGGTTGTGATACAGCCCGGGATCGAACCAGGGTCTGTATTGACACCTCTAGAACTGAGATGCAGTGCCTTAGACTGCTGCGCTCCCGGGAGCCCTAAACCTTATGTCTGATGGGGTACAGAACTTTATTATTCTACAATCTACCCTTGCCTGTGTCCCATTACACATCGCATACAATCTGAAAATACAAACCTCGCCTTCATCTTTTTTATTCAAACTGGCATGGTTACAGGGACACAGTAGGATTTATTGGTGCCACTGTACTTCCTCTTTCTCTCTTATTCTCAGTCACTTCAAAAGCACAGGAGTTGGTCGACAGGGCAGGGGAGGGGTGCACCATTGTTAATTGGCCTTTGAGATTAACAGAAAGGTGAACGAAGAAGAGGAGAGATGGAAAATAGGGTCCTGTTGCCTCCAAGTGCCGACAGCATGAGCAGCTCAACCCTTCATACCAGGGGCTGGACAAGTTCAAATATATGTCATTCAGACATTATGTAGTTCAGGCTACATATTCTGAAAGAAATAACACGTTAGTAAATTATTAGTTATAAAACATGATACGCCTATAACATGTAATAGATACACGATGCATTTGACTCTGAAAAGTCAATAAATATGAATATTATCGTCCTTTACAGGTGCGCTTAAACAACGTCTTGCGGTCAGGGCTGAGGGCAGCGAAGCGGTATGGTGGATATAGGCGTGTGGTGTAGGTTACTTACCAGACAAACGGTTTCCTCACATCTCATGCCACACTGCTGCCAAGGGGAGCTAGTTCAATGGAACGAAAGGTACTATTTTTTCTTCAATAGGGGGATGGAGCTCAATTAGCATTTCACAAGTCCCTTTTTCCTCCTCTATTGCAACCTTCCCCGCAGAGCCTGCTTTCTCCGGGGATTGTCCTGTTTTGGGCGCTTGTTGCCGTTGGCAGGGTGACAGTATTCGAGTGTGCAAACTTGTGCTATTGTCCGCCGGCCTGAAGGAGCTATGGAGACCCGCTAATATGACACAGGAAAATGTTTGCTGATGGCAATTCTATGGGCTTTGTCCAACTCTTTCTCCTTCATGACGACTCGATTTAAGTCTCTAAATGTTTGACTACAAATGCAGGAGTGCTATCCAGCTCCTTTCCCTTTGTCCCGCGAGGTTTGAATGAGTAATTCAGCTTTTGTGTCGCTCAATTGAGGGGGAAAATAGAAAGACAAGATTCTTGAGCGCTCAAGCCCCCTTTCCATGGATATGTGCTCTTTAGATCACCCCCCAACCAAATCCTACATCTGACATCACTCTAGGAGGGGGAGTCTAGAACAAAAAGTTGAATGTAACAAATGTTGTCTCGCAGTGATGAAGCATGTCCATTTCAGCCTAGTCTGAATAATAATGCTACGGGAAATATGTAAACTTTTGGATAAACTATTCTATGGGAGTTCCATGAGCGCGCGGAAGACCGGGCAGAAATATTGCATATATTAGCTGCTTTTCTTGAGGGATCTCCATGACAACAATTTGTGATGGCAAAGAATTCAATACTGGGGCGCTTGGAGGCTGATTGGGGAGCATTGTGAGGGGCCTGGGGTCGCTGATTGGTTCAAGGAAAGCACCATAACTACAAGCAGTTTATATTCATTCAACTTGTTGAAGCAGTCAGACTGCGTCTGGGATAGAGATAGGAATGGGAATCCTCTACAGGGGACATGGTACGTTCTATTTGTGGATATGAATGGATAACTTGCAACCGATGTTTTTTTAGGCTATGCGCAATTGTGTAATGATTGAGGGATTCTTCATGAACAACGAATAATGTAAGTAGGCTACATTAAGTTCTTAATATGTTTTCCATTTACCCTAACAAATTTGGTTGCGCATGCTTCTCAATGATGCCATTCACTTTTTCCTCAGATTTTTAAGATGAAGAATATCATTTGCATGGACTTTTTTGGTAGTATGGATTAAACAATTTACACTTTCACACTGTTTAAAATGGCAAGTGCAGACAGTGAAGTGAAAACGTTACTGAACTTTGTAAACTTGGCATCCAGTGACATCAAAGCAGCTCTAGACAAATCAGCCCCTTGCAGGCGCTCTGTGGACCACAGGAAATACCTGCAGAAACAGCTCAAGCGTTTTTCTCAGAAATACTCTCGGATGCCCAGATGCCACACACACAGGTCCGCGGAGTCTGGCATCGTCAAAGCCCTGGTGGACAAGTCTAGCGCGTATTCTTTGGAGACAATTCACCAGAGCATGACGCCCATCAATGAAAAAGGGGGTTCGGGTGCGCAAGACGAGGTGAACGTAAGGATGGGTCAGAACCCAATTGCAGACAGTGCTAACAGCAAGCAAGATCAGGTACCCATGAGGAAACGTCAACTCCCTGCATCGTTTTGGGAGGAACCCCGGTTAGCCCAAACCAATACAGAACCTTCACTGTATGGATTGAAAAAGAGCCAAGGTGTGACCCGAATCAATAGGGTTGAAAAAAAAATCAAAAATCACCAGGAACCAAAACCGACCTTGTTTCAATCCAATCGACTTGGCTCTATCGAAAACGAACCGCTCAACGTGGACTTGGTCTCTCACAACGTCAGTGTGTGCGGCTGCTGTCCGTTTCAGTACCATGGACACCACGTCTTCCAGAGTCACATAGTTGTTCCCCACTCAACTGTGGGACTCTGGGGAAAAGCCTCAGTGGCTGAAATTGAAACGCCTGATATGGCACACGGACATAATAACCAAACGCATGTCGTGGTCAAACCCATACCGACCAAACCCACGGTCCCCTCATCGATTTTCAGCGTGTTTGGCTTCATTTAAACACAATTATGCACGTATAAATACATTTTAAATAGGCAATTCTTCATTTAAATAAGCAACAATGAAGATGTAAATATGACTTAGTTGACTTTGCAATGCCATATGTTTTTATTTAAAACTTGGTATTTATCTTTTTTTTAAGAGTAGTCAGTCATTGGCACTTAAGTCTTTCAGACCAAATAGGCTATTTCTGCTCGGAAGACCTGCAACGTTAGCCTACCTACCACTTGGCTTCCATAGAATCTAAGAAGAATTCATGATAAAATCATAGCACTGTATAAAACTGAAAAATGTAGACTATACTTCATCATCCTTCTCTCTCATTCTATACTTTACATGTGTTGGTATAGGATTGGAGTGACATTCGAAGTGGTCCATTCTTTGATTATTTGTGATCAGCTATGCTGAAGGAAAGGTCTGCTTGTGTGTTGATTACTTCATGGTGTTTGTGTAGGCTATATATTTCTAAAATACACTGATTTAAAAACTAATTGATTGAAATGACTTGTTGTAGTTCACTGATATTTTTCCACAAAAGGTAAACAGACTGACAGTGACGTTTCCCCTCCAGAATTTCTGGATATTTTCTGTTTGTAAATAATACTTGTTAAATGGAGAATTTACATTTATTTTTTTAAATAAAATGCAGATGTTTCGATTTTGTCTTTGGTTCCAGCACCTTTTCCAATACAGGATCATACATTTTGGCACCAACATTTACAGTACATTACAACAACAACTGGACTATTATATAGGCCTACACTCATTGCACAAGGTCTGTTGAAAACACACTTTAAAAGCATATTACAAAATTAGCGCTGAATATACAAGTACATCCCATGAACCATCAAACTGATTGTCTGCATTTGTTTGCCTGGGCCTAAACATCTAAATGACACAGGTATTTTAAAAGCTTACCTTGAGTTTCATTTAAGCTCAGTTTCGTTGCACTTCTTCAGAGATTATCAACTGCTGTGGCTTTAGGCTATCTGTTGTCATTTGTCAACCCATCCACTCAGAACTGCAGCTCACTTCCATACACACATGCTATGTGCAAACAACACACACACACACATAGTTTGCCATTACACACATTTTACCCTATCAAGTAATAATTACTAACGCAGAAACTCATGTAAACAGGTAATATACTATAAGGCACAACACAGGTCACTGATAAGCCTTATTTGCCATCAGGGCAGAAGTCATCAAAGCTGTGTCTGGGCAAGCTGAGATACTGCAGCAGTCTGTCTGGGAGGGGTAGTCTATCCAAAGACCTGAGCCTGGACACACCCACCTGCTCACGGATCCTTAACCTACAAAGGTGCATCAGTGGACGGGATGACACTGAGGAAACAGCATAGGAAATTGTGTTAGATTGTCCCTCCTGTTTGAGTGTGTGTGTGTGTGTGTGTGTGTGTGTGTGTGTGTGTGTGTGTGTGTGTGTGTGTGTGTGTGTGTGTGTGTGTGTGTGTGTGTGTGTGTGTGTGTGTGTGTGTGTGTGTGTGTGTGTATATGTCTAGATGTACTCACATGACTTGGCCTTGATGCTGGGCCATTCTCGCCGGCCGCCCAGGACCTCGGTGAGTCTGGCACACAGTTGAACATTACCAACATAGTCCAGCAGCAAGTCTATGACAGGCCCTTCCCAGTTACACATGGATGGTGATGAGATCAACTCACAAAACTAAGGGATATTAGGATGAACAGAAAGAAAAGATAATGAGCATCATGCCTTCTTGAAAAATCAAGTTCCCATAATAATTGTGATCACGGCAATAGGAGCCTACTTTGCCTTACCTGTACTTTGCTGACAGCAGGTTCTGTGCAGGTTAGAAGAGACATGTCATTGGTGCATTTGCTGATGTCAACACCTATGCTGCCCATGCTGACCTGTGCTGGATGTGGGCCGCAACCATAAGCACATCTGAAGCAGGCCTGGGCATCACAGCCCTTATCCAAAAGGCACTTGAGAAGAGGTATGTTATTCAGGCAAAGTACAATAGCACCAGGGAAGGTGGTAGGACAGGATGGGATGCTTGTGTTAATATCGGCCCCATGCTCCAGCAGTAGAGAGACAATCCTGGCACAACCGTGTCTTACAGCTGCTAGTAGAGGGTTGACTGGGTCCAGGCTCAGGTTAGCACCAGCTTTCAGTAACATTTCTACTGTCTTACTGCTCCCATTGGCAATGGCAAAGTAAAGTGGTGTGGTGCGGTGATCCGAATACCGCATGGAGCGATTGTGGGATAGTGTGGCATTGACGTCGGCTCCTGTCTTGAGCAGTATGGCTGTGACCATGTCCCTGTTGTGCTCTGCAGCCAGGTGGAGGGGGCTGATTCCACTGTGGCGAACTCTGGCCCGACTGGTGACCGGGACTAGCAGGGACACAATCCTGGAACAAGTGGACATTCGTACTGTACATAAGAGTAATACAAAATATAGACATGACAAGAGCCATATAGTGCATTCTAACTTACTCATGGTGTCCATACTGAGCAGCAATGTGTAAAGGTAGGAGTCCTGTCTTGGTGGGTTTGTTGGCGTCTGTGTTGTGAGATAGTAGCAGCTCCACTATCTCCCTGTGGCCATCTTTACTGGCCTCATACAGGGCTGTAGCACCGTCACATGTCTGCATGTTAATGTCAGCACCTGGGGAAAAGAACACAACGTCAGAGACATCGCAAAGAACTGACCGAACGTTATAAAAACACATCACTTAACCACTTTAAGAGGCCATTGTCTGTCTCAATAAGGTGATAATTAACAGCCATATAGCATGGATGCATTATGTGGCCATACATGTCATGTCAGACATTACAGAACTACATACAGTGAACCCTACCTTTCCTAATGAGGTACCGTAGGGCATCTACACGTCCTTGCTGGACTGCTACTATTAGTGGTGTGATGCTGTAGGTATTAGGAGGGTTAATGGTGGCTCCTGCCCTAACCAGCATCTCACAGATCTCCATGTTGTCCCGGCACACTGCCTCATGGAGTGCTGTCCAGCCCCGGTTACACCTCTGGTTCACTGTGGCCCCGAATGACAGGATGAGGCTCACTATTTCCACGTTCTCCCGCTCACATGCTGGAAGGCATCAGATGACATTAGGTTAGCCTGACAGAAGATACCATGCTTTAGAATAGGCCATCTATTTAAAAACAGTGGTATCATTATCTTCCACTCTCAGGCTATAGCCTATGTGGAGAGATGTACCTTTGTATAGGGGGGTCTCTTTGTTCTTGCAGCTGATGTCGGGGTCTGCCCCTGCCTGTAGAAGACACTGCACACAGGACAAGTGCTGACCGGAAACTGACAGGAGCAGAGCAGTCTGTTCCTGGAGGGTGCGCTTGTCAACTGACCCTGGTTGGGCTGGAGGAGAAATATATGCATAGGCTACAATGCACAAATGTAAACACACAATGCTTAAACATCATTTACAACTTTGATAATATATAAAGTATGTTGTCTTCTTTTCACCATTTCATGATCCTCCAGTCTATTTAATTCAACCGCAACAATAAAGGCAAGGCTTTACATTGATAGACTGTAAAAATGATGCTTTCAAAATGTACCTTTCATCAGTGCCTTAATGCATTCAGCTTGGCCATAATATGCAGCCTCATGCAAAGGTATCCATCCGTCTTTGTTCTCTTTCATCAGGCTGAGTGGTGCAGCCACTGACATCTCATTCACAGTTTGAGCATCTCCTCTCTGGATGGCAAACACTATTGGCTCTACATCCCTACAACAGAGGGAAGGCATATTATTTGAAGAGACAATGCAGAATCTAGGTTAATAGATGCAGGTTTATGATACCAAGTTCTCTCATAAAAATCGTTTTTAATGTTTTCAAATAATGAGTAGAATCCCCGTGGAATAAATTTGTGAAGTCTGTTTCAGTGTATAAAAAAGACAACGAGGAAAAATGTCGGTCTTATATCATCAATGATAACATATTTTCATTTACAAGGACACATTATGGCCATTACATCTAACCATATATCTAACCACTGGCAACTAAAATAAAATCACTGATAGGCCGATTGCCCAGCGCTTCACAAGTAGCAAAATACTCACTCCGCTGACTCTGACGTAATGTCGTTCTGCCGTCGCCGCTCAACGCGTTTCTCATCGCTCGATAATTTGCTTAAAGATGTGTTGCCCTTGTTCCCACCATAACAAAATTGCGATAGATACTCAGAATAACTAAATCTCGTCATTATTTTAGCGGATCCACACGCGTTGTAGAGAACACACGGGGCAGAGCAGCGGTCGAAGCAATGACAACAGCGGGGGGAGGAAAGCCAGGGCTCAGCTGTGCTTTCAGAGATTATTTTAGGACTGCATTGACATGTGTGTGTTGGGGGTGGTGGCTACTATACCATATATGTCAAGGCACTCCAGAATCAGTCGCTCAAAGATAAAAAGCACATTGCATCAGGATACCTTGGGCATCTGTTCTCCACCCCATTAGTTTTTTATTATTCCATTTCCTAACTGAACTGGCAGGTGTTTTTATATTATGATACATTTAAAAAAGGTATTGTGTTAATGCTACTGGAATTGTCAATAACGTGAGAATGTAAAAAAAAAATGCAAGGGTTATTATATCAAAATTATAAACCCACCCCCATTTGGTAAATAAGTCAAATGTCACCTTCTTTACCATATGGCTTTTGTGCAAAAAATGCTGACAGCATGGAAATCTTAACAATATGAGCATAAGTGACTATTGTCTAAGGTTTGAACACTGCAGCTTTAGAATACAACATAATGCCCTCAGAGTTTTATGCCTACAGCTGTTGTATAACCCACCATATTATAGTGACAGGGGTTCAGAATTTTACTTCCTTTATCTTTGATGTAACTATGTGAATTTCAAAAATTGTATTTAACCTTTATTTAACTAGAAATAACATGTAACTGACCCTGCAGATTGTTACACATCTGATATAGTATAATGCACTCAATTATTTTGAACAGAGGCATTAAAAAGACATCTTCATTTTCTGGGCTCACCTCAAAGAGTTGAAGGATGAGTGGATTGCAGTGGGGTGAGTCCGAGAGTTAGAGGTATCCGTGTTATCGATATTTTGTCTTTGGCATAGTGCTCTGGACAGGCTGGCTGGGATGGTCCCATTGGTGGTCACCATGTTGCACTCAACAACTAGGTTATGCAACACTTCCCTGTTGTCCTCGTAGCCCAGTGATGTGCCTGTTGGTCCTGGAGTTGCAACACAGGGACCTGGAAGGTAGTTAACAGCATGAATCAATTCATCATTAAACAAAATATTCCACTCAGTCATCAAACATAGAAGTGAGAATTTCCCTTTAAAATCCTACAGTCACGAAAAATAAGACAAACAACAAACGTATGCAGTATCAAACTTAAGCAGCATCAACATACAGTCATATGTTTTCCGCATGTGTAGTAAACTCAGGGCCAGTCACTCCTGTGTTGATGTGAGAGAAAAGAGCTATCTGTGCTGCCAGACGA
This sequence comes from Oncorhynchus masou masou, assembly GCF_036934945.1. NCBI lineage: Eukaryota > Metazoa > Chordata > Actinopteri > Salmoniformes > Salmonidae > Oncorhynchus > Oncorhynchus masou. The sequence goes on from NC_088232.1 coordinate 32,504,032, forward strand.
CAGAGAGCAAGCAGCCCTAGCAGTGGTGATGCCTTTTAAGGACATGTTTAGCTTTGTTTGGTTCTACTTGATTCTGCTGCACTAAAAAGCCTCTCTCTGTCTTGAAGGCTTGCATGATTACGGCAGAGGTTATGAAGGAGTATTACAATCACCCATAGAACAGCTTGAATTACAGTCCCCGGTGATATACATCAACTTTTGTGACATAAGATAAATCACTCAATCTTAAGAAAATAAACAGTCACCATCCAGAAATAACAAGATTAACTCTGCCAAAATGAAATGCCTTTGATTAGAAATTTTACAAATCTATCTATGGGGAAGTCAAAAGCCTTCTACAGTATATTTAAAAAAGCATATAGGCTAAAATATAATTATGGCTAAACATAAGTATTATGCAGGTAATGCAGACTTTTTCCATCTATGTAATTCCCAAAGCTCTTTCTGACAGTCTCAGTACACTATTTCTACTCTGCTCAGTTTCCAGAGCACCCAAAGCATATTTCCAAGATCTGTTATTATTAGACAATAACACGGGTTGAGGCTGTGGGTTCATTTTAGATTGATTGCTATTTTCTGTCTAACTTTACAGTCAAGTAAATGTAATCCAATCTCATACCATTACCACTGGGCCTACGTCCTAAAACATACCACCACCATGGTAACTAGCATAATGTTCACTTGATTGGGAAAATCCTAAATGTCACATGTACAGCCTTTCTGAACAACAGGTTTATCAACATATCTCCTTACAACAGGATTAGCAACTTGCTAAATTATATTTGCTGAAAATTGCAGAGCATCAGCTGGGACCAAGAGACTGAAAAACATCTTTGATCTCAAGGCCATCAGAGTGTTAAATAGCCATCACTAGCCGGCTTTCATCCAGTTACGCAATCCTGCACCATTTTCATTTTTATTAATTTTATTTTTATTTTACTAGGCAAGTCAGTTAAGAACAAATTCTTACTTACAATGACGCCTTACACTGGTCAAACCAGGACAATGCTGGGCCAATTGTGATACAGCCTGGAACCTTAATGGCTGCTGCCCTATATACACTACCGGTCAAAAGTTTTTGAACACCAACTCATTCAAGGGTTTTTATTTATTTGTACTATTTTCTACATTGTATAATAATAGTGAAGACATTAAAAATATGAAATAACCCATATGGAATCATATAGTAACCAGAAATGTGTGAAACAAATCAAAATCTATTTTATATTTGAGATTCTTCAAAGTAGCCACCTTTGCCATGATGACAGCTTTGCACACTCTTGACATTCTCTCAACCAGATTCATGAGGAATGCTTTTCCAACAGTCTTGAAGAAGCTCCCACATATACTGAGCAATTGTTGTCTGCTTTTCCTTCATTCTGCGGTCTGACTCATCCCAAAACATCTCAATTTGGTTGAGGTTGGGGGATTGTGGAGTCCAGGTCATCTGATGCAGCACTCCATCACTCTCCTTCTTGGTAAAATAGCACATACACAGCCTGGAGGTGTGTTGGGTCATTGTCCTGTTGAAAAACAAATGATAGTCCCACTAAGCCTAAATCAGATGGGATGGCATACCACTGCAGAATGCTGTGGTAGCCATGCTGTTTAAGTGTGCCTTGAATTCTAAATAAATCACAGACAGGGTCACTAGCAAAGCACCCCACACTATAACACCTCCTCCCCAATGCTTTACGGTGGGAAATACATATGTGGGGATCATCCGTTCACCCGAACTATGTCTTACAAAAGACACAGCAGTTGGAACCAAACATCTCCAATTTGGACTCCAGACCAAAGGACAAATTTCCACTAATGTCTAATGTCCATTGCTGGTGTTTCTTGGCCCAAGCAAGCCTCTTCTTATTACTGGTGTCCTTTAGTATTGGTTTCTTTGCAGGAATTCGACCATGAAGGCCTGATTCACACAGTCTCCCATGAACAGTTTATGTTGAGAAGTGTCTGTTACTTGAACTCCGTGAAGCATTAATTTGGGCTGCAATTTCTGAGGCTCGTAACTCTAATGAACTTATCCTCTGCAGCAGAGGTAAATCTGGGTCTTCCATTCCTGTGGCGGTCCTCATGAGAGCCAGTTTCATCATCGCGCTTGATGGTTTATGCGACTGCACTTGAAGAAACATTCAAAGTTCTCGAAATGTTCCGTATTAACTGACCTTCATGTCTTAAAGTAATGATGGACTGTCGTTTCTCTTTGCTATTTGAGCTGTTCTTGCCCCAATATGGACTTGGTATTTTACTAAATGTCTATCTGTCTATCAAGTCAAATCAAATATTATTGGTCACTGTCACGCCCTGACCTTGGTATTCTTTGTTTTCTTTATTATTTTGGTTAGGTCAGGGTGTGACATGGGTGATATGTGTGTTTTTGTCTCATCTAGGGTGTTTGTACTGTCTAGGGGTTTTGTAGATTTATGGGGTTGTTTCCATCTAGGTGTTTATGTAGGTCTATGGTTGCCTAGATTGGTTCTCAATTAGAGGCAGGTGTTTATCGTTGTCTCTGATTGGGAACCATATTTAGGCAGCCATCTTCTTTATTGTCTATGTTATGTTGCACGTTAGCACATTGTTTATATAGCGGTCACGTTTGTTTTAGTGGTCTTCCTGAAATAAAGAAGAATGTATTCTAACCACGCTGTAACGGTTTTCTTCCTGGGAAGGAGAGGTGGACCAAAATGCAGCGTAGTTATTTATTAACATCTTTAATGAAAGATGAAAACGTGAACACTATACAAAATAAGAAACCGTGGAAAAACCGAAACAGTCCTAATTGGTGCAAAACACAGAGACAGGAACAATCACCCACAAAATACCTAAAGAATATGGCTGCCTAAATATGGTTCCCAATCAGAGACAATGATAAACACCTGCCTCTGATTGAGAACCATTCCAGGCAACCATAGACTTACCTAGAACACTCAACTGAACACAACCCCATAGACTACAAAACCCCTAGACAAAACAAGACACATAAATCACCCATGTCACACCCTGGCCTAACCAACATAATAAAGAAAACACAGAATACTAAGGCCAGGGCGTGACACACGCTGTGCTTTGGTCCCCTCCATATGACAATCGTGACAGTCACATACACATACTTGATGTTATTGTGGGTGTAGCAAAATGCTTGTGGTTCTAGCTCCAACAGTGCAGTAGTATCGAACAATTCCCACAAAAAAGTAAAAGAATGGAATGAAGAAACATATAAATATTAGATCAAGCAATGTCAGAGAAGCATTGACTAAAATACAGTAGAATAGAATACATTATATACATATGAGATGAGTAATGAGTATGTTAACATTACATAACATATAAAGTGACTAGTGTTCTATTATTAAAGTGGCCAGTGATTCCAAGTCTATGTACACTACCGGTGCCTTCTTAAAACTTAATTTGTATAATTTCTTTCCTTCCTAATGCATTTGAGCCAATCAGTTGTGTTATGACAAGGCAAGGGGGTGGGGGTATACAGAAGATAGCCCTTAGTCCATATTATGGCAGGAACAGCTCAAATAAGCAATGAGAAATGACAGTCCATTACTTTAAGACATGAAGGCCAGTCAATACGGAACATTTCAAGAACCTTGAAGGGTTCTTCAAGTGCAGTCACATAAACCATCAAGCATTATGATGAAACTGGCTCTCATGAGGATCGCCACAGGAATGTTAGACCCAGTTACCTCTGCTGCAGAGGATAAGTTCACTGGAGTTACCAGCCTCAAAAATTGCAGCCCAAATAAATGCTTCACAGAGTTAAAGTAACAGACATCTCAACATCAACTGTTCAGAGGAGACTGTGTGAATCAGGCCTTCATGGTCGAATTGCTGCAAAGAAACCACTACTTAAGGACACCAATAAGAAGAGACTTCCTTGGGCTGAGAAACACGAGCAATGGACATTAGACTGGTGGAAATGTGTCTTTTGGTCTGGAGTCCAAATTGGAGATTTTTCCTTCCAACTGCCGTGTCTTTGTGAGACGCATGTGTATTTGCCACCATAATGCATGGAGGAGGTGGTGTTTATAGTGTGGGGTGCTTTGCTGGTGACAATGTCTGTGATCTTTTTAGAACTCAAGGCACACTTAACCAGCATGTCTACCACAGCATTCTGCAGCGATTTGCCATCCCATATGTTTTGGGCTTAAAAAAAAAATATTGTGTTATTTTATTTAACTAGGCAAGTCAGTTAAGAACAAATTATTATTTACAATGACAACCTAGGAACAGTGGGCATTACGACAGATGTTTACCTTGTCAGCTCGGGGATTCGATCCCCACCAACCTTTCAGTTACTGGCCCAATGGTCTAACCACTAGGCTACCTACCGCTCCCATGGGACTATCATTTGTTTTTCAACAGGACAATGACCCAACACACCTCCACGCTGTGTAAGGGTTGTTTTCCCCAGAAGGAGAGTGATGAAGTGCTGCATCAGATGACCTGGCCTCCAGAATCCCCCTGACCTCAATCAAATTGAGATGGTTTGGGATGAGTCGGACTGCAGAGTGAAGGAATAGCAGCCAGCAAGTGCCCAGCATATGTGGGAACTTCTTCAAGACTGTTGTAAAAGCATTCCAGGTGAAGCTGGTTGAGAAAATTCCCAGAGTGTGCAAATATGTCATCAAGACAAAATGAGGCTATTTGAAGAATTTCAAATATAAAAAATATTTTTATACTTTTTTGGTTACTACATGATTCCATATGTGTTATTTCATAGTTTTGATGTCTTCACTATTATTCTACAATGTAGAAAATAGTAAAAATAAAGAAAAACCCTTGAATAAGTAGGTGTTCTTAAACTTTTGACCGGTGGTGTAGCTTCCAAAATCGTATATATTTGTTATTACAATGGAGAGTACCAAAATGTCTGTGTGGTGGCTTCAAAACGGCGCCCTACATCTAGGTGTAATACATATCATTGGTTGCAACCCAAATTGATATTCAGTTGATACTTTGTTTCATTGAAACTTAAGCCTACTGACATAAATTAAATGAGTCTCATTTTCTTCGTGTCAAATGAACTAGACCCATACCTACTGTATCTGGAAAAGTATCCTGTCAAAACAGGATCAAGAAAATGCTGGTGCTGATCAAGCTGGTTGGATACCTAACAATTATTGACCATGCATGCGGATATCTACATTTTCGAAATGTATAATAATTGTTCTATCTAGATTGCAAACACAAACTATTTCTCAATGTCAGTCAACAACTTATCAAGGCAAGTATGCATTTTGTGGAGTACATTTCACTTGCTTTCCATCTGTGAAATTGAACGCCTCCCCGCAGTTGCTATGACAACGGAGAACGCTCCCCTCGCATTCCCTCTTGCCTCCCCTCTGGTTCCCGGGCAACATGTAACACAAGTTCAGTTGTACACCCAAATCCGGAAAGACCTTTGTCGCTCTCTTGTTCGTGTGCATGGAACCATTCTTTCAGGAACACAACAAGTGCAAGTGCTAAATTTTATAAACTTAACGGAGTTCAGTTGCAACACCTACAAATATGGACTCTTCCTTTTATAAATAAAAACTACCCTCCGATTAAACTGCAAGTGGGAAATAGAATGAAAAACATTTTTGTAACGCAATTTGAGTAAACTAGGTATGTAACAATCAACTTGTATAATCGTATGCATTATGCATGATAGGTCATCTGTTTAGCTTTGCAAATCCCTTAGAGGTTTGCCTACCATTGGGCCACAATCCTTATGTCATGATAAACTTTTATTGATAGGTCTAATCATATCGTAGGCCCATGAGAATTGGATGCATCATGATTTGCATTTAAATTATATTGCACAATTATGCAGCTTAAGTTAAGTTTGTAATGGACTAAGAATTTTAGCACTACACTGCCATTAAACGCTTGAATTATATATCCCCCCTGAAATAGAGATGAAAATGCCAATCACACACCTGTTATAAGAGGTAAGTATTTCTAATTAGATCTTATTTGCACACAAAACATACGTCAGTGCCATGAAACAGTATTTGCCCTTTTGTGATTTTCTCTATTTTTGCATATTTTGGATACTGAATGTTATCAGATCTTCAACCAAAGCCTATTATTAGAGAAAGGGAACCTGAGTTTACAAATAAAAACAAAATGCATACTTATTTTATTCATTTAATTAACAAAGTTATGCAACACCCAATTCCCCTGTGTAAAGAAATAATTGCCCCTTACAATAACTGGTTGTGCCATATTTAGCTGCAATGACTGCAACCAAATGCTTCCTGTAGTTGTTGATCAGTCTCTCACATCACTGTGAAGGAATTTTGGCCCACTCTTGCATGCAGAACTACTTTAACTCAGCAAAGTTTTCAAGCATAAACTGCTCGTTTCAAGTCCTGACACATCTCAATTGGGATTAGGTCAAGAATGTGACTAGGCCATTCCAAAACTTCAAATGTGTTGCTTTTTAACAATTTTCATGTAGACTTGATTGTATGTTTTTGATCATTGTATTGCTGCATGACCCAGCTGCGCATCAGCTTCAGCTCACAGTCGAATGGCCTGAAATTCTCCTATAGAATACTCTGATACAGAGCAGCATGGTTAATTCTAGTAAGGCTAGTCATCCAGGTCCTGAGGCAGAAAAGCATCCCAAACCATCGCACTACCACCACCATGCTTAACCGTTGGTATGAGGTTCTTTCTGTGGAATGCAGTGTTTGTTTTTTTGCCAGATATAACGGCACCCATCTCATCCAAAAAGTTTATTAAAGTTTCCAAAAAGCACCTGGAAGCACCTGGATGATCATCAAGACTCCTGGAAGAATGTTATGGACAGATGAGTCAAAAGTATACCTTTTTGGATGAGATGGGTCCCATTATGCCTGGCAAAGTCCAGACCTGCTGTAATCCCAATTGAGATGTGGCAAGAGTTGAAACAAGCAGTTCATGTGTGAAAACTCACACATCACTAAGATAAAGCACTTCTGCATGGAAGAGTGGGCCAAAATTCCTTCACAGTGATGTGAGAGACTGATCAACAACTACAGGAAGCATTTGGTTGAAGTAATTTCAGCTAAAGTTGGCACAACCAGTTATTGAGTGTAAGGGGGCCATTACTTTTTACACACAGGGGCATTGGGTGTTGCATAACTTTGTTTATGAGATAAATGAAATAAGTATGTCATTTTTGTGTTATTTGTTCACTCAGTCTCCATTTGTCTATAATTAGGTTTTGGTTGAAGATCTGATTACATTCAGTATCAAAAATATGCAAAAGTAGAGAAAATTTGAAAGGAGGCAAATATTTGTTCACAGCACTGTACATTTGATGTGCATAATTCTTATGGCCAGTGATGGTGAAATGCAGTGGGATCATAAAGCATAAATAAAAGTTTTAAAGTATTAATTACACAGCTAATTTAACTACTAATTTCCCATGTAGGCCGCTAGCAGAGTCCCGGAGACAGGAATGAACTCATTACAGAGGACCTCCACCTGCTTGAAGAAGCAGGTGGAGGAGGATGAAGTGGATTGTCAGCTGGCACAGAAACAGCAGGAATTCAAAGCCCTTGCACAGAGGAGGGCAGTGCTATAGCTGAAACAGTAGGCGGTGAGTTACATTACACCACTCACCATGAGTGAAGGAATTTCAATACCATGGACAGGTGAAATTATACAGATATTGTATAGGTTTAAAATAGAATCTAAAATAGAAAGAGAGCCGAATCCTTATCAGCAATATATACAGTAGTAACCTGCTTATGTGTACATCATCTCTTGAATTTTTCCCCTAGGTTTATGATCTCAACTGCGCTGGCGGGCCCTGAAGAAGTACCAGGCAGCGAGGAAGCGAGGAAACGATCTGAAACAGAAAGAGGAGCTCACTGAAAAGATGGAGAGACATTGGACATATCATTCTCACCTAAAATCCTGGACCCTCTTTACCTGACATATTTCCCCACAACCCCTACAGGCAGCAGTATTTAAAGGATAAGGTGACCAAGCACAAAATGTACGAAGACGACATGATGAACATTTCAGATTTCCTCCCAGAGACTAAGTTGTTGTCAATTATACCTGGATCTGGAAATCTAATGTTTGGCAGAAATATTCAGACATTTGAGTGCTCTTTACAATTAATTAACAAAGTATACAGTGTATGCTGTGAGTGAGGTACAATACAATACGTATGTTTGTTTCCTTATCTGACTGTGAATGTCGATCACCTGGAGTAAGAGGCAGACTCCCTGGTGATGACCATCATCCATCGTCTTGAGACCTTGTCCCTCACCCATCACGATCTGGTGGAGCACCTGGGCCAGCTGGTGGAGGAGCTGGAGCAGGGCCAGCACAGCCTGGACAGTCTGAAGCAGGAGCACAACACCAACAAGCTGGTCAGACATACAAATACATGCTTAGAAATGCATGTACATTGTGCTCTATATGTGTTAATGATAAACCGTTTTGTTTTGGTTCATGAATTGTCTGGGGCCAGGTTAGACTGTGTTGTCTTCTTTCCCTCTGAGGCAGATGAGATGAGGAACAGGGAGCTGTCTGAACTGTTTACCCAGTGGGATAGAGCCAAGGAGAAAAACAAACAGACTGAGATTAACCTGATGATGCACCAAGGCCAGTCCCGAGACCAGGTCTGAGCACCACCACCATTTGACATTAACTCAATAGTAACCAATAATAATGTCACAACAACCTCCACTCCACCTCTCTTGTCAGGTTGAGGAAGTGGGTAGCTTGCTTATAGCTGTGAAAAACCTTGCAGAACAGTGCTACTTACACCACTATGGGCCTCTGGAAGAAATGGACATGCTGACAATGATGGATATGGTAATAGTAATGTCTAATTGCATTGTTATGTATTAGTAATTACCTTGACCGAGATCCCATTTGTTCTCATTTATAAAGTATACTTTATTTAGAATGTATGTATCCATGATTTCTTCCAAAATAAAGATTTTGTATAGTTTAATCATATTATATTTCCCAAAGCAAGATTGCAACTAACAATTAATTTGATTATTTACTATATTTACAGGGATACATTCAGGAGAAGGCAGACAGAGAAGAGAGCAACATGACTGATAGACGAGTGCCAGAGAACAGAGGATCACTGAAAAACATTAACAGTAAAACGCAACTAAAATGTTACTTTACATTTGTATTTAAGGTTGTTGTAATACTGTTATAATAGTATAGTTTGTGGTGATAAGTTGCTGATGAAGGAAATTGTTGGGGTTATACCATGCAGTTGTACTGTTATAATAGTATAGTTTGTGGTGATAAGTTGCTGATGAAGGAAATTGTTGGGGTTATACCATGCAGTTGTACATGCATTACTCATATACCCTAATCAAAGATTGATGTTAAAAAATTGTTAGGATGAATTCCAATGTTCATTAGTTTGCTTTATTCATTAAATAAATATATTACAAAATGTTCATCTGACAAAATGTCTTTGAACCGGTCTCTTTGAAATGAATAAAAACAGATAAATATGAGTTGTGGTTGCTGTTTTAAAAATGAAGACTACTAAATGGACTAACTATGGCACTTCTAAATATCCGGTTGTTAATGTTAATGTTGCTCAAATATTAATGTATTCTTATTATTTATTGTTTAAGCAAAGTATAAGGGAGTTTTACTCCAGTCTAGTAGGTGGCGGTAATGCAAACATTTTTGGATGCCTATCGCAGTTAAACCTCATCGAAGAAGAATGATGCTCGAAAATGAAAGAATTTTAGAATGTCTCTCGATGTTACTTTTCATTCCATTGTCTCTTTGTTGCGTACAACTGTCGTGTTCTGTCTTACCACGCGATTAGCCCGCGAGACAGGATGACAATTCTGAAAACATTTACATCTGTTTCTACTTAGCTAGCTAGCTCTCTAACCATGTTTATCTTTGTAGCATGCTAACCTAGCCTCATCAAGGTGGAAAGAAAATAATTCGACTATTCTTTGAGACGCCTCAAGTATGGTAATGTTATCTTTAAGCAACAACGAAAATGATTTAACGTAGGAATTAACAAAGTATTATGTTTTACTATTGTCACTACAGGATTTATATTAGATTTAATTTAGCCAATGACTGTTCTTCACAGACGGAACCAGGACAGTTTGTTTCAAGTAGAGAAGAAATATCTACATATCTGCTGGAGGTGGAAGCTGCAAAGTATCGGGTAATGATGCCTATTCATATAGCTATTGAAAAAGGCTCACAAGAGCATGTGAATTCAAGTTTGGACTAAATTAGGCTATTAAACACAAAGCTCAACGTTACATGTCTGCTGTGGGATCTCTGACATCTTTGGATTGATATTCCTTGGATATTTCAAAACAAATAGAATTATACTGAACAAAAATATAAAAACACAACGTGCAACCATTTCAATGATTTTACTGAGTTGTATTTCAATTTCCTTATAATACGCTGTCATGCGCGTCGATCCAGAGCATCCCAAACGTGCTCATTGGGTGACGTGTGATGAGTGTGCAGGTCATTGAAGAACTGGGACATTTTCAGCTTCCAGGAATTGCGTACAGATCCTTTTGACATGGGGCTGTGTATTATCATGCTGAAACATGAGGTGATGGATGAATGGCATAACAAGGGGCCTCTCGTAACGGTATCTCTGTGCATTCAAATTGCCATCAATAAAATGTAATTGTGTTTGTTGTCGGTAGCTTATGCCTGCTCATACCATAACCCCACCGCCAACATGGGGCACTGTGTTCACAACGTTGACATCAGTAAACTGCTCGCCCACACGACACCATACAGATGGTCTGCATTCTCTGGCAACAGCTGTGGACATTCCTGCAGTCAGCATGCCAATTACGCGCTCCCTCAACTTGAGACATCTGTGGCATTGTGTTGTGTGACAAAACTGCACGTTTTAGTGTGGCCTTTTGTCCCCAGCACAAGGTGCACCCGTGTAATGATCATTCTGTTTAATCAGCTTTTTAATATACCACACCTGTCAGGTGGCTGTATTATTTTAGCAAAGGAGAAATGCTCACACACAGGCATGTCAACAAATGTGTGCTCAATTTGAGAGAAATAAGCTATTTGGGCACATGATGGTTTTATTTGGGGGGGGGGTCTTTAATATCAACTCATGAAACATGGGACCAACACTTTACATGTTGTGTTTATATATTTGTTTAGTGTAAATTACATTGTTAAGTAAACTGTGAAGTAGTGTTAACAAATTGCATAATGGACTAACTAGTTACTCAAATACATAGTAATGTAAGATCATTTAACTAGCCTAAAGTACTTGAATTTGTCAAATTCACAGACACATCTCTTATTTGTTTTGCAGGAGATTTGCAGCCAGTATAAGTACATGAGGAAAATCAGGGGCGATGGTAATTGCTTTTACAGAGCCCTCTGCTTTGGACACCTGGAATCATTGTTACAAAATGATAGAGCTTTGCAAAGGTAAATTCCTTCATAGTATGCATACATTTTTCCATATGTTGGACCCTTTACCTGTGTGTGGCTTGGCCACTTCAAAATAATGGATGAAAATGTATAATTTTCTCCCCATATCTCAGATTCAAAGAAACAGTGAAACAAAGTAGCAAAGAATTATTGGCTGCAGGCTTTGATGAGAGCTCTTTCAAAGACATGCTTGACATGGTAAGTTTACATTCAACTTTGTACCGTTTTAAAAATAATCTAATAATGCACCTTCACAATAAAGATGACTAGTCACATTTTCTTTAACTGTCAGACATGTAATTGAAGCCTGTTTTAATTATTGGACAATTCATATTTTAGTTTGTAGGTGTCCTAGAACAATGTGAAGCTGATGAGCAGGGTGACGCGTTGCTCCAGCTCTTTAATGAGCAAACTACCTCCGACAGTATGGTGCAATACCTCAGGCTGCTCACCTCAGCCTACCTGCAAAACCATGCCGACTTCTTCAGCCACTTTGTGGAGGCACCCAGTCTCAAGGTTTACTGCACTCGGGTCAGTATGAGTTGCGCTCAAGACCATATTGCAGTTAACTTCTGTTTTATTAATGTGCTATGGAAGTATGCCAGATGCTGCTGATACTTTTCTCCAAAGACAATCAGACCTCTTGTCAAAGTCTCACCACTCAAAACTAATGTCTGAAAGTATTCTGCTGCTCTCTAGTGGTGGTGCAATTAATGGAAAATAATTGGTGTTTTAGGGACCAATCAAGGACATGACAATTTTTTGTTAGCCTCTGTTTCTGCTTGGGTATATACTTACAATGTCCATTCTTGCCTTATCCAGGAAGTGGAAACCATGGCGATGGAGTGTGATCACGTAGATATTCTGGCTCTGTCGGAGGCCTTAGGAGTTAGCATCCACATTGCTTCCGTGGAGGGGGGAGACGGACACCGCTTGGCCCACCACACGATTCCAGAGGGAGCAGAGCCCTGCCTACACCTCCTATACAAAACAGCCCACTATGACATTCTCTACCCACATTGCCAATGAGGGGCTTGATGAAGGCCTCCACTTATCTCAGGTTTACCGGTAGTTAAGTGTTCAAATAAATGTACATTGTGATTAAGTTTCTCAAACAAAAATGTTTCTAGCATTGTTTTGTAATTTACAGTAAACGCATATGCGGTAGACTCCGCTCGACTTTCTTGAATGTCCAAAAAAAGTATTTATTCAAAAACACGACTGATATCTTCTAAAATAATTTGTGAAAATGTTAATAATTGCACTGTATTTCCATTTATATAAATTCAATCTCAAACATTCTAATTGAGACTACAATCATTTGTAACACTGCTGCTGCTTTTCCTTTGTTTCCGTCTTTTGTTCTGATTGGAGACACTGGTTAAGGCCGTTTCCAAAGCATGTAGGGGCATGTTGGGCAGAGAGAGCTTACCCATCTGTGTGGGGTGCTTGGTCTTCATCACATTCTTGAATACAAGCTGAGAAATCGGGTGTTTCAGGTGCATCTTCATGACCTTCACCATCTTCTGCTGCTGCCCGTCATCGTCCTCATCCTTCCTCCCCCCTAAAAAAAAACGAAATGTCAGTTTACTCTGATCTATTTATGCAAGGCCCTCTTATTTCTGTGTTTCTCATGGGGCAACCTCCCACTCCTAGATAACTCATTTAATGATGTAGCCTTACCAAGCAAAACATCATCCAGGTCCACCTCCAGAGCTTCTGCTGCTTGCTTAAACCAAGAGTTGTGCTGCTTCTCTGCTGTTGTGGAATTCAATCTTCTCTACCTTCCTGGCCATATTGACACGCTCCTGTCAAGGCATATATGAAATATGGTACAATGTTTTATGTCATGAAAGATAAGTACGTCTGCAGCTCCTTGCTTAGATCGACCATCATGTGATCAAATACAGGTGCCTATGAAATCTATTAATTTGCTTGTCATTTCCGGTCACAACTTGCAGACTTGTTTATGTGCTGCTGTGCATCTTGTTGCTACAGCTTACTTTATTACCTGACAACTTTACGTTTTTTACTTTTTAATTACTGTTTATATTTTTAGTTTTTTTCAGTCAACTTTTACACTCTGGACGTTTTATCTGGACATGGTTCGATAGGATTTCCAACAGCCGAAGCAAATTGTAACATTAACATGATGCCTTCTAATTGCAGTCGCTGTATTCATAATATACAGGAGATCGATCGCCTTAAGGCAAGGATAGCTGTGCTGCAAGCCCAGCTTCAGACGCAATCGTTAGGCAAGGGTAATTTCAGTGTCGGAAAAGATGAAACAGCGTCTGTGCCACCAGTAAGTACAGATAGTAACGATAGTATAAATCCCCTCCCCTCGCACGGTCGCTTCAGCCGGACAACTTTCTCATGGCTTCTGGAGGGAAATGCTGTAGGAATGCTCAACCGGTGTCATTCATTCAGCCGACAGAAACGTTCAAACTGTTCTCCCCATTAAGCAGCGAGTTGGAGTCAGAGGCCGAGCCTTCTATGGTCTCTACTCCTCCCGTTACGGGGTCTGAGATACCGAAGGCTCCCACCATTAGCTCTGACAAATTGAAAACCCTAGTCATTGGCAACTCCATTAACCGCAGTATTAGACTTAAAACGAATCATCCAGCGATCATACACTGTTTACCAGGGGGCAGGGCTACTGACGTTAAGGCTAATCTGAAAATGGTGCTGGCTAAAGCTAAAACTGGCGAGTGTAGAGAGTATAGAGAGATTGTTATCCATGTCGGCACCAACGATGTTAGGATGAAACAGTCAGAGGTCACCAAGCGCAATATAGCTTCTGCGTGTAAATCAGCTAGAAAGATGTGTTGGCATCAAGTAATTGTCTCTGCCCCCCCCCCCCAGTTAGGGGGAGTGATGAGCTCTACAGCAGAGTCTCACAACTCAATCGCTGGTTGAAAACTGTTTTCTGCCCCTCCCAAAAGATAGAATTTGTAGATAATTGGCCCTCTTTCTGGGACTCACCCACAAACAGGACCAAGCATGGCCTGCTGAGGAGTGACGGACTCCATCGTAGCTGGAGGCGTGCTCTCATCTTATCTACCAACATAGACAGGGCTCTAACTCCTCTAGCTCCACGATGAAATAGGGTGCAGGCCAGGCAGCAGGCTGTTAGCCAGCCTGCCAGCTTAGTGGAGTCTGCCACTAGCACAGTCAGTGCAGTCAGCTCAGCTATCCCATTGAGACCGTGTCTGTACCTCGACCGAGGTTGGGCAAAACTAAACATGGCGATGTTCGCCTTAGCAATCACTAGGATAAAGACCTCCTCCATTCCTGCCATTATTGAAAGAGATCGTGATACCTCACATCTCAAAATAGGGCGGCAGTGTAGCCTAGTGGTTAGAGCATTGGACTAGTAACCGAAAGGTTGCAAGTTCAAATCCCCGAGCGGACAAGGTACAAAATCTGTCGTTCTGCCCCTGAACAGGCAGTCGTTTGTTCTTAACTGACTTGCCTCGTAAAATAAAGGTAAATGTCCAAGACAGTTATAGTCAATGAACTAATCACTAATCTTGATGTGATTGGCCTGACAAACATGGCTTAAGCCTGATGAATTTACTGTGTTATATGAGGCCTCACCTCCTGGTTACACTAGTGACCACATCCCCCGTGCATCCCGTGGAGGTGTTGGTAACATTTACGATAGCAAATTTCAATTTACAAAATAAAAAATGACGTTTTCGTCTTTTGAGCGTCTAGTCATGAATTCTATGCAGCCATCACTTTTTATAGCTACAGGCCTCCTGGGCCATATACAGTGTTCCTCACTGAGTTCCCTGAATTCCTATCGGACCTTGTAGTCATAGCAGATAATATTCTAAATTTTGGTGACTTTAATATTCACATGGAAAAGTCCACAGACCCACTCAAAAAGTCTTTCGGAGCCCTCATCGACTCAGTGGGTTTTGTCCAACATGTCTCTGGACCAACTCACTGCCACAGTCATACTCTGAACCTAGTTTTGTCCCATGGAATAAATGTTGTGGATCTTAATGTTTTTCCTCATAATCCTGGACTATCGGACCACCATTTTATTAAGTTTGCAATCGCAACAAATAATCTGCTCAGACCCCAACCAAGGAGCATCAAAATTCGTGCTATAAATTCTCAGACAACCCAAAGATTACTTGATGCCCTTCCAGACTCCCTCTGTCTACCCAAGGACATTTGAAGAACTCAATTTAACCTTGCACAATACCCTAGATGCAGTTGCACCCCTAAAAACTAAAAACATTTATCATGAGAAACTAGCTCCCTGGTATACAGAAAATACCCGAGCTCTGAAGCAAGCTTCCAGAAAATTGGAACGGAAATGGTGCCACACCAAACTGGAAGTCTTCCGACCAGCTTGGAAAGACAGAACCGTGCAGTATCGAAGAGACCTCACTGCTGCTCGATCATCCTATTTTTCCAACTTAATTGAGGAGGATAAGAACAATACAAAATGTATTTTTGATACTGTCGCAAAGCTAACTAAAAAGCAGCATTCCCCAAGAGAGGATGGCTTTCACTTCAGCAGTAATAAATTAATGAACTTCGAGGAAAAGATCATGATCACTAGAAAGCAAATTACGGACTCCCCTTTAAATCTGCGTATTCCTCCAAAGCTCAATTGTCCTGAGTCTGCACAACTCTGCCAGGACCTAGGATCAAGGGAGACACTCAAGTGTTTTAGTCCTATATCTCTTGACACAATGATGAAAATAATCATGGCCTCTAAACCTTCAAGCTGCATACTGGACCCTATTCCAACTAAACTACTGAAAAAACTGCTTCCTGTTCTTAGCCCTCCTATGTTGAACATAATAAATGGCCCTCTATCCACCGGATGTGTACCAAACTCACTAAAAGTGGTAGTAATAAAGCCTCTCTTGAAAAAGCCAAACCTTGACCCAGAAAATATAAAAAACTATTGGCCTATATCGTATCTTCCAATCAGCACGGTTGCTAGGAAAAACTCCCTAGAAAGGCCAAAACCTAGGAAGAAACCTAGAGAGGAACCAGGCTATGAGGTGTGGCCAGTCCTCTTTTGGCTGTGCCAGGTGGAGATTATAGCAGAACATGGCCAAGATGTTCAAATGTTCATAAATGACCAGCATGGTCAAATAATAATAATCACAGTAGTTGTCGAGGGCGCAGCAAGTCAGCACCTCAGGAGTAAATGTCAGTTGGCTTTTCATAGCTGATCATAAAGAGTATCTCTACCACTCCTGCTGTCTCCAGAGAGTTGAAAACAGCAGGTCTGGGACAGGTAACACATCCGGTGAACAGGTCAGGATTCCATAGCCGCAGGCAGAACAGTTGAAACTGGAGCAGCAGCACGGCCAGATGGACTGGGGACAGAAAGGAGTCATCATGCCAGGTGGTCCTAGGGCTCAGGTCCTCCGAGAGAGAGAAAGAAAGAGAGAATTAGAGAGAACATACTTAAATTCACACACGGGTAAGACAGGAGAAGTACTCCAGATATAATAAACTGACCCTAGCCCCCCGACATAAACTACTGCAGCATAAATACTGGAGGCTGAGACAGGAGGGGTCAGGAGATACTGTGGCCCCATCCGATGATATCCCCGGACAGGGCCAACCATGCAGTATATAAACCCACCCACTTTGCCAAAGCACAGCCCCCACACCACTAGAGGGATATCTTCAACCACCAACTTACCATCCTGAGACAAGGCCGAGCATAGCCCACAAAGATCTCCGCCACGGCACAACCCAAGGGGGGGCGCCAACCCAGACAGGAAGATCACATCACATCAGGATCATGGGGATGGCGAAAGACTGTGTCTTACCACTACCCGTCTCGGCGGCCCCAACAATGTCCATATGGTCTCTGATAGCAGGTGTCAATGCCAGAGCTTGAATGGCCGTCGGTGATCCGAATCCTAGACTGCTCAGTGCCTTCAACACTTGATCAGAGACAAACAGATCCTTCCACGCTGTCACATCTGAGTTTTGGTCAGAACCAGAGCGTGCTGCATTGCTCCAATTCTTTGCTTTCTTTTTGGAGAGTTTAGCCACTTTGCATTGAGGGGGTAACTCTGTCTGTTGCTCATGTTCTATCTGGGACTCTGGGATGGTCTACTTTTCCACAACTCTATTTTTCTGCTGTTTGCCATCAGTCTTTGGATTGTTTGATTGTGGCTGAGCATCCTCAGGACACATAACAGCATTTTGTGACAGTTTCATCAGGTGCTTCTTCCTCCTTGACAACTTTCTCTGAACCATTTCCAAGGTTTTGGACCTTGTTACTCACCTCCTCACTTCACTGTCCTCAGAGAGGTCATCCTGTGTGGTTGGGTCATTTTGTTGGGCTGTTTTCTTCTTCCTCTCAGCTGGTTTTTCAGACATTTCATTTTTGTCACTACCTCCCTTACATACCTCTTCCAGTTTCCCTCCATCCATCTCCCTCACTTGCTTGCTTTTCTTTTCTTAGCTTTCTTCTCTCTTCTTTTGGTCTTTTTCTGCTTTAGCTTCTTCCTTGGCAGAATCTATCAGTCTGTAGTCTGTCAGCTCCTCAAAACAGACCAGTCCCCCCATGCCCTCTACAGAGAAGAGACTGGGGTCCAGCTCAACTGCTTTCCAGCTGCCCTTCACATGGATCCCCCGTTTGGCTAACTTCGGCCAGGAGATAGAGCGTGCATTTTTGAAACTTTTTTTTTTTAATTTTTAGAATTTTACCCTTTTTTTCTCCCCAATTTCGTGGTATCCAATTGTTTGTAGCTACTATCTTGTCTCATTGCTACAACCCCCGTATGGGCTCGGGAGAGACGAAGGTTGAAAGTCATGCGTCCTCCGATACACAACCGAACCAAGCCGCACTGCTTCTTCACACAGCACGCATCCAACCCAGAAGCCAGCCACACCAATGTGTGGGAGGAAACACTGTGCACCTGGCAACCTTGGTTAGCACGCACTGCGCCCGGCCCGCCACAGGGGTTGCTGGTGCGCGATGAGACAAGGATATCCCTACCGACCAAACCCTCCCTAAACCGGACGAGGCTAGGCCAATTGTGCGCCGCCCCAATGACCTCCCAGTCGCGGCCGGTTACGACAGAGCCTGGGCGCGAACCCAGAGTCTCTGGTGGCACAGCTGGCGCTGCAGTACAGAGCCCTTAACCACTGCGCCACCCGGGAGGCTGAGCGTTCATTTTTAATCTGACTCTTGTTGGACTTCATTTTCCTATGAATAGATAAGAACAGTTCCACTGTTGACATGATGATGACTACATTAATGATGAACAGTACAATGTAAATAATTGAGGTGTATTCCAATTAGATATTTTGATCTTAGTACAGTACTTGGACCAGGCTAGATTGTTACAAAACGTGTCTATACATTTCAGTCATTAAACACACTCCATTACTGGGAGTTACAGGTTTGCCTATGCAAAACATCACCAGAGATGTTTTACCTTCTTAGGGTTAGCCCCCTTTTTTCAATTTTCACCTAAATGACATAACCAAATCTAACTGCCTGTAGCTCAGGCCCTGAAGCAAGGATATGCGTATCCTTGGTACCATTTGAAAGGAAACACTTTGAAATGTGTGGGAATGTGAATTGAATGTAGGAGAATATAACACAATAGATCTGGTAGATGAAAATACAAAGATAAAAAACAACCTGTGTTTTTTTTACCACCATCTTTGAAATGCAAGAGAAAGTTCACTTATAGCCATCACTCTGGTTGTAATTCTGATAGTGTCCACATGATGGCAGCAGTGTATGTACAAAGTTTCAGATGGATAACTTGGAGTATGACTGATCCTCAAGCCTTTTAGTGTGAAGTCCCCAGGTACATTTGGGCAAATCGTGAAGAGACGTTCGCATTCATATTCCATTTTTCTGCAAGAATATTGTCAAATCTCTATACTTGGACTTTGACTTAGCTCCCAAGTATTAGCAACCTATTATAAGTTCAACATTTGCAAAGCAACCAGTTTTCATAACTTTGAATATCCTTATAATTTTTGTTTGAAAAGGCATGCTGTCACACAAGGTTAGAAGCTACATTTTACGACATATACATGATGTGGCAATGAGATAGTAGACAATGTATCAGATAGAGATGATGTGATGATCAGTTTCCACCATTATTTTGGGGGGATTATTTTAGCTGTTAAATGACTATTTGTTTAATTATACATAGGTTATGAAATGACTACATGTGTTTTATTAAATTGTATTTTAAAACTAGATTAGTTATTTTCATCAATGATGATGAGTATGTTTAGGTTAGTGTATTGAAGCCAACTTAATTGACATTCCAATAAAAAATATAAGAAATAATGAAATTGTAAAACAAAAACAAAAAATATATACATGATTTCTGGATACTCCCATAAAGCCCAGCTCATTGGCTATCTATCTAGCTTTGTTTGACCCCGATTGGTGCTTATTTGACAAAAATAGTCGTTCAAGTGATGGCCGCCCGCGTCATCGGCGTGCCATGAAGGCGTCGCTCTCTGATCAAATATGGTGTCCTATAAGATATACTACACTCCTAATGAAATAGTGAAGTCTTGTTAACTTCTAGGATCTCTGAGGAATAGATACGAACGTGATTTGACTCCTTGAAACAATGTTTAGGGTGAGGTTTTCACAGAAACCTTTCATTGCAAATTGAATGAGTGGAAATACAAAATCAATCATTCATGCTATACGGACCTTTTTAGGATATAAAAAATGATTTTATCTAACAAAACGACACTTCATGTTATCTCTGGGACCATTTGGATGATAAATCAGAGCAAGATTTCAGAATGTAAGAACACATTTCACCTTCAGAGGTGAATGTATCAAACCTATCGTGGTGAAAAAACTTTTGTTGTTAGGAGCTCTCCTCAAACAATAGCATGGCATTTTTTCACAGTAATAGCTACTGTAAAATTGGACAGTGCAGTTATATTAACAAGAATTTAAGCTTTCAGCCAATATAAGAGACTTCTATGTACAGACATTTATTGTTTCTATAAAATCTACGATCTTGACATAAGCAGCTGAATGATTTACAACTGTCCCGTTGACGTGACGCCAAACTTAACTATCCTGGTATTGGCGATACTGTCTTCATTCTCGATTCAGCCAAACATGTATCTCCTAAAATGTACATGTCCAGTGGTGCGTTTTAATTTAGAAAATGCTCCTTTAAAATAAATAATTGTTTTTCTACATGAAGTAATCCAACAATGTGTATGCCACCATTTTCTCTTTCAAATCTTCTCTCGTTGATTGAGACAGGTGGGGTCCACCCCAAAGGGCCCCATGTCATGATGAAACTCACCTGTCTTGAGCATTGAGAGAAGCTTTGAAATAGAATTATGGTGGCGTACACATTGTGGACAGACATTTTAGATACATGTTTGGCTGAAGCAAGAATGAAGTTAGTGTAACGACTCTGGCTTTATAAGCGCAGATATCGACTCTGCTGCTCGAGCACGCTTTTGGTGCACAGTCGATAGCGCGCTGGACTTCGGGCTAGAAGGTCGAGGGTTCGAGACCTGCTCCCTGCCTGTTTCATTACAATAGTATCACCAATACCGGGTTAGTTAAAATCTCTGGCAACGGTTAGTATAGGCAAACCTGTAATGCTTTGTAGGTTAAAAGTAAAATTTTGGCTCTAACCTTAACAGGAAGACAGTGTGGAGAGGCTAGCACTGGAGTCATATGATTGAATTTTGGGGTTCTAGTCAAGATCCTAGCAGCCTATCCGATTTGGTCCTGCCGTACATACCTACACGTTCGCAAGATCTTCTTATTGTCCCTAGACTTTTTAAGCAAAGAGCTGGAGGCAGGGCACTGGAGGAACAAATCTCCCTTGCTGTTTCCCCTCTCTTCACTGGATTTTCTGCCTATTAGGGGGACTGTCCCTAGGAGGGGTGAGTCACATAATGCCAGACTTTTGTCACTATACTCAACTTGGTTGAGTCCCTGAAGTGGTTTTGCACCCCCTTCGGGCTCATGCAGTGGAGGAGATATTTTGTATTTATTTTACCTTTATTTAACTAGGCAAGTCAGTTAAGAACAAATGCTTATTTTCAATGATGACCTAGGAACAGTGGGTTAACTGCCTTGTTCAGGAGTAGAATGACAGATTTATACCTTGTCAGCTCGGGGATTTGAACTTTTGGTTACTAGTCCAATGCTCTAACCACTAGGCTACGCTGCTGCCCCATTTTTGTGGGCTAAAACCAGCCTTGTCTCAGGGTAGTAAGTTGGTGGTCTGTTGATATCCCTTTAGTGGTCTGGGAGCTCTGCTTTGGCAAAGTGGGTGGGGTTATATCCTGCCTGGTTGGCCCTGTCCGGGGGTATCGTCAGACAGGGCCACAGTGTCCCTGCTGTTCTGCTCCTGTTTCAACTGTTCTACCTGCGGCTATGGAACCCTGTCCTGTTTACTGGACGTGCTACCTTGTCCTGGACATGATGTTTTCAACCCTCTCCTGCTCTCTCTCTCTCTCTCTACCGCAACTGCTGTCTCGACCTCTGAACACTCGGCTATGAAAAACAAACTGACATTTACTCCTGAGGTACTGACTTGTTGCACCCTCTACAACCACTGTGATTATTATTTGACCCTGCTGGTCGTCTATGAACGTTTGAACATCTTGAAGAACGATCTGGCCTTAATGGCCATGCACTCTTCTAATCTCCACCCAGCACAGCCAGAGAGGACTGGCCACCCCTCAGAGTCTGGTTCCTCTCTAGGTTTCTTCGTTGGTTCCTGCCTTTTCTAGGGAGTTATTCCTAGCCACCGTGCTTCTATATCGGCATGTCTTGCTGTTTGGGGTTTTAGGCTGGGTTTCTGTATAAGCACTTTGTGACATCTGCTTATGTAAAAAGGGTTTTATAAATACATTTGATTGATTGATTGAGATGTAATTACTTTTTCAGCCATCTGTGTCCCACCCTAAGTCTTGTAAAGGTGTCCTCCTCTCTTCTGTCTTGTGCTGTCTTCCTCCCATCCCAGACTTTTCTCTGTATTTGGAGAAGCAACCTGGACTCAGGGGTAGACGTAACATTAATGTCTCTATCCCACTGCTCCTGCCACCTCTGCACCACCACCGTCCGTATCAGGCCATTTGCCTCATTGAAACTTCAACGTCCACCTCCTCACTGCTAAGGGCCTGTTTAGCCAGAACATCATCTGCCTCGTTCCCCTCCACCCCCACATGGGCTGGGACCCAACTAATCCTCATCTTTATACCCATCTGTCTCACCCAGCCATGGGTTTGTAGTACCTCATACAGCAGGTCTTGTCTGCTACAAGAGCTAAAGGACTGCAGACTTATCATAACTGCACGAGTCAGAGCGAATAACTACTCTGTCCAGCTTGATTTCTTCCACCGACTGCAAGGCCCAACAGTACAGCCAGCCAGGTAGTCTGTAATACGCTTCCTGCCACCCCACATTGTGATCACGTGGTTTGAAAAACATTGTTAGTAACCACCAGGGTCATATACTGTCATTGGTAACCACTCAGCTTGAGCAGAGGTTCTTGATGGAATGTGAGTCTGAGTTATGGAATGTTGGTCAGATTTGCTTAATTTCTAGGACAATATGTGATTCATGGATTCAGGATTGAAATGTTCATGTTATTGTTAGTCTATATTAGGAAGATCACCAAACCAGTTGAATGAATATCTGTTCACCTTTAATACATACAAATGAAACATATTACATGTACAGGCATCAAATGCACTGTGCTCATTAGACTCCGTTTTTGGTGGGGTCAGTCACTCGGCCCATGAACAACAAGCTGTTAGTGGCCTCATGGTAGATAAAAAAGAAGAAGGGTCGGTTGACGATGAAGGAAGAGGGTAAGGCGTATCCAATTATGCCGCTTTCTGTGGCAGCGGCTGCAGTGGTGCCTCTCTCATCCACCTCGATCACTGCCTTGTGCAACACCTGGAACCAAATTATCATTGCAACAATATGTTATTTGTTATTTATCCACAGTGAGTATTAAAGTTGCACATTTCTCAATTGGTGAAGGCAAGCTTGGCTTGTTAATCTAAGAACTGACCTCTGACACCTTCAGGCCTGGGTCTTTGCTCAATTTCGTGAGGTTAGCAGTGTCATGGAAGATACTGGATATACCCAAATCTGGTAGGATGTTGTGCATGGCGTATGATTGCTCCATCTTGAACTTGGGCAGTTGAACTTCTAGTTTCCTTTAAAAAACAAGGAACTTTCATACACAGGAGAACGTATTCAATATGAAACACTTAGAAAACCTATGGAATTTTGCAATGTTTCACCACAAAATACACTTGACACTTTCTATTTACCTTTCTTTCAGATTTTTAATCCAGTTGAGGAATCTCTCAGCTGTGATCTCACCATCTATTGTGGTATAATCCAGGCCTTTGTTGGGTAGCAGGATAAGCATTGAAACACCATCTCGGTACGGCAGCTTCAGCACCTTGGCATTCAGGGGAAGGGCGTCCATTGTGTAGAACTTATCCTCCATTCTTAACATCATAGGCACCTGGACAATATTGTAGTTGTCAATATAGAAGCGTTGAATTTCTGTGTGATTGGGATTGAAGGGCATCTGCCATTCACCTAAATTCCAAATATGACAAAGCATATTTATTGGAAAGCAAAACCCACTGGGCACAGATGTCAGTTCAATGTCTATTTTTAATTTACATTTGGTTGAGGTGTCAACTAATGTGAACTTAACGTGAAATCAACAAAAAATGTCACAATGCCTATAGATTAGGTAAAAAAAAGGGCCTTTTTGTAAATCCAATCAGTTTTCCACATTGATTCAATGTCATTATATTGCATTTTTTTGTTGTTGAAATGACATGGAAACAACATTGAGTCCACCAGTTTTTTCCCAGTGGGAAGTGTTATTGTTGCATTTTAGGCAATACAATAACATTTTGAAAGTGAAATGTAAAACACAAAATCTTGAAATAAGATATACTGATGGGATGCAATTATGGTAGACACAAGTGAAAACTAAAAGTAAACAAGTTAAATGTAACGTTTTTTTAGTGTTACAGTGGAACTGCTAAAATCAGAGAATGCATGACATAGCTGCTCACCCCGAAAGAAAATGGTGTTGATGAGCATAAGTTGGGTAAGTGGATCCAAGTCAGACACCATCTCCTTGACTCTGTTATCAGTCTTTCTCATTATGTAGTCATTGATCATGGCAACGCTAGCTTTTGTATTTGCAAAGTCCACACTGTTGATATCAGCGTTGAAGAATTTCTTGATCTGGTCACTGTAGTCACTTACTACCTCAAACTTTGGGCAAACAAATAAGGTGGTGCTCTGGTCCAGTTTCAATGATTCATCTTTTGTGATGTTCCCTTGGAGTTGTTGGAAGAGTTCTGGAATGATGTCTGGTTGCTTGTCCCGATCTAGGTGGGCTAGGTTGAGCCCCTTCAGTATCTGGTCTCGTGTGGGACCCTGTGCTGCCATGGAGAGGGTGGCAAAAGCTGTGGATATGCTCAGGGGTGAGAAAAATATGTTATTATCATGGTAACCAGCCATCTTCCTGTAGAGAGTCATGGCAAAGTCCATGTTCTTGAAGGTCAGGTCTGTGATGTTGGGGCTCTGCTCTTGAGTTTGGTAGACGGGGATGAGGGACCAGACATGGGTCAGGAGGAAAAGGAGTCCCACCTTCATCATCATAGTTCTTTGATGAGTTATGTGATCACAATCTGTAATAGTATTTATAGTGAGGTCCAAAAGAATTTTGACAGTGAAATGTTTTCGGTTTTGCTCTGTACTCCAGCACGTTGAAGTTTATGTTATATGAATGAACCATTTAGACACTACAAGCCTTTTGTACATAGTCACCCCATTTTAGGGAACAAAACATATTTGAACAAATTCACTTATTTGTGCATTAAAGTAGTAAAAAGTTTAGAATTCGGTCTCATATTCCTAGTACGCAATGACTACATCAAGATTGTGACTCTACATACTTGTTGGGTGCATTTGCAGTTTGTTTTGGTAGTGTTTCAGATTATTTTGTGCTCAATAGAAATGAATGGTAAATAGGGGTGAGTGGGGTAAACTTAACCATTTTTTTACATTCAACATTACTCCATCAAGGTAAATATAGTATTCTTCATAACAAATATCTACATATATTTCAGGATGTTGTGTATCCCTTGAAATAATCAGAATGTATGTAAACATTCATTTTGAAAACATAGCTTGTCCAAAAAAAGTGGTCTCTTGGCACAATTCATGGTAAATTCAGCCACCTACACATTTCCGTACTGAACTAAATATTACCACTATCTTTTTAAAACCATGTCTATCTTTATTTCCCAAACACAATTCAACACAATCAGAATCACTTTGTGTCTTTTAATATTTTAAGCATATTTTAACACAGGCTTAACACCTAACAAATACTTTGTACTTTTTAAACACTTTTAATATCGACCAGGCCCTGTTGTATCCCAGTGATAATGCCTTGCATTAGGCCTGGGAAGAAATCACTTCAACTTACCACATAGCCCTTGGCTCAGCTTACCACAAGGCAAACATTTTGACTATATTAGCCCACATAGCTTTAAGGATGCACTTTCATCTTAGGTTTAGGACCTCATATTGAACCTTAAAGAAACCCCAACTGACATATAGAACAATCTTAAAATGATATAATTTGATTTAGATACCAGCACCATGAAATGTATTTGAATAACCTAACTTTTTTACCTAACTTACTTTCTTCCACAGATTCCATAAAACGACCTCTTCCTATAATTTTGTACATGGTTTCTTAGAAACAAGGGTGTCTCAACTTACCCCACTCTCCCCTAATGTATTGTGTCATTTGAGTCACGTTCATAATATAATATGTTTATAAACACTTGTACTTTAATGTGGATGCTACCTTGATTACAGATAATCATGAATGAATTGTGAATAACATTGAGTGACAGAAGCATTATTTTCATAACCCACCCCCAAAATTCTAACATCCCATTATTGATAATGGTTAGAGGATAGCATGATTTGGGTGTATGATCTTTGTGCCTAACTTTCTCATCCATCATTATTCACAATTAGGTGTTCAGAAACATATTCTATTCTTATTTACAATAAAATAGACTACAAAATGACACAATACATTATTTACCATTAATTTCCATTGAGCACAAAATAATCTGAAACACGACCAAAACAAAATGCAAACGCATCCAACAAGTTTGTAGAATCACAATCTTGATGTAGTCATTGTGTGCTAGGAATATGGGACCAAATACTTAACTTTTGACTACTTTTATACATAAGTGAATGTCCAAACACTTTTTGTTCCCTAAAATGGGGGGGGGGGGGGGACTATGTAAAAAAAAAAAAAAAAGTGCTGCCCATCCAATACAGACAAATACCCTGAAATTAAAGCTGACAGTCTGCAGTTTAACCTCAAAGTATTATTTATTTCAAATCGAAAGTGCTGGAGTACAGAGCGAAAACAACAAATGTGTCATTGTTCAAATACTTTTGGACTTCACAGTATGTCATGTTTACATGTCTTCTAGACAAATGGCAAGATATTTGTTTGGTGATCAATGACTTATCAATGCATTGCATCAGAGCTCAAATAAAAACTACACTTAAGACAGAATGGAAAAACATATATTTAGTAATTTCAGAACGAATGTCAGCTAACTTTGTTAGCAATTTAGGGGGCTTCAACATCACAACTCGCAAATAAGATTATCACATCAACAATAAAAGCAACACTGTATATACATATATTCTTACAAATAGTTGCATACATCTCAAAAACAGACCTACCTTTCAGCCTGGGTATCAGAAAGGTATTTTGTCAAAACCCTCCATCTACTATTTGGGGAGACAAAGTGCAAGTGTGCCTTCAGGGTTATCTATTAACCATGGGTTAGGTTTACTCAAACTGGTAGTCTTATTTTAGTTTCTTTCCAAATGAAAGCAAATTTGGTACTGACAATTGATGTACCCACTTTGAAAGGTGGAAATGATTCAACTTAAATTAGGACAAGGATGTAATTCAACAATTCAGCCATAGATCAATGATGCAAGATTCCAGAAGATTTTAGTAGGAGCAAATATTTTATTCCTGGAAAGAAAACTTTTAGATACAGCAAATGAAAGAGTGATGTAATAAAATGGCGATGTGGAGTATAACAAACATATGATTGTTTAGTGCCTATTGAAGAATATCAAGAAGTGAAATTGATGCAATCATTAAAAAAACTAAAAGCATTGTGGCACCGCAACTCTAGTTCAAACTTTGCTCTCAAATAAAACAAGAACAATTTAAAGAAAAAGGGAATGAAATCATGGAATTTCCAGAGAAGTCAACTGAGCACAGCTCAAACTCTACATGGGACGTGTAATACATGCTTTGGATTAGCGTATCCAAACCGGAAAATTCCACGTAAATACGATAATTGTAAACAGCATTGATCATGTTATCACTGTATTAAAATAGCGTTTGTCTATACTACTTCAAAAGACAAAATAACAATTACAAAAACATATGACTAAGGAGTTTAAACCAGGGTGGTGGTTAATTAACTAGCTAGGGCAAGTCGGATCAGCCCTTTAAAATGCTGCTTATATATATATATAATATATATATATATATGTTTCTTTAGAAGATGCAGTAATAAAGCTAAAAATGAATTCACCTCACTACTGGATATAAATCAATTTTATGATTGGGGGGGGGGGGGGGGGGGGCTGACAACTTGCAAGACCCAAGCGAAAGAAGGCAAGAGACTATCATGGTCTCTACCAAACCTCTACCTCTATTGAACTAGTGGTCCCATGTAGCACTCCCATACTGAAGGCTAGAGGATTGTCCTAGGTAATTATTGGTTTCCTCTCTCGTAACACACCTCACCATTCTGCCCATCCACCCACCAAACACACCTCGGCACGGTAGGCTCCATTAAGACCCCTCCCAGCGGAAAACAACAAGCGTAGGAATAAAAAAATCAAACCACAAATTAGAAATACAAGGCGCTGTGGTAGAAAAGCCATCACAGACTTGGAATAACTGCATTTTAATTCTTTATCGTCGCTCTTCCCAGCCTCAGGTTCAAGTCT
Organism: Oncorhynchus masou masou; assembly: GCF_036934945.1. NCBI lineage: Eukaryota > Metazoa > Chordata > Actinopteri > Salmoniformes > Salmonidae > Oncorhynchus > Oncorhynchus masou. The sequence continues at coordinate 32,532,575 of NC_088232.1, forward strand.
GTTAGAGTAGACTAGCACCTTTTCTTTATTCTCTGTTGTTATTCTCTTCTCTACAACCTGTTAGCGAACTAGCCAAGGGAGGTGTGCCAGCCTTCTGGCCGGCTATACGTTCGCTTATGGGAAGGGTTAGAGGAGGGGGTGAGGCTGCCCCATGAAGAAGGTACCAGTCGAGGCAGGTAGTAGTCAACGTAGGCTTTTGCTGGAGCACCCTCCACCTCACTGGCTGCGATTGGCTTGTGCATCTTCCTCTGTGCCACTCTTCCCGGGCCCTGGAAAATGTGAGGGAAGGGAGGATGCTCGGAGTTTAAGTCTCAACCTATTATTATTATTATTATTCAGCAATGCAAGTATTACTATATGAGCTCATTTCCCCCTTACCTGTGCTTTCTGTTGGTTGTTGAGGTGAAGTGGGCTGAGCCAGCTGTTGGGACTGTCTGTATGGTAAACAGTGGATCTACAGGTTAGCGTTGTCTAGTCTGGTTATTTTTTTGTAACCACACACACACACAGAATAATAAATATTCCAGATGGTGTAGCGCTTACCTGTCAAAGTAGGCTTGTCTCCTCCGTCGCAGTTCCTCAGCTGAGAGTTTCTCACTCAGAGGTGCTCCTCCTGTAGTACTCCCTGGTGCCTGGCCGGACGATGTCGTTTTAGCAACAAGTCCCCCTTTTGGCATTGACGTATTGCTCACTACTGCCCCTAGGCAGACACAGACAAATTACTCATTTTAGTGTTAGTTTGGGGATACTTTTATCATATTGCCATACATTGGGCAAATTGCATAATGAATTTGTTAGCGGTCTGTTTATATATACAGGTCCAAACCAGGATATGTATCAAAGCGGTTGTGTGCATGTGTGATTTTATTTATGGTTGCTCACCCAATAAAGCCTTACCCTGCATGCTGAGCTGTATGGCCCTGCGAAGATCAGCCTCTTCATCCTCCACCTCCATTCCCTGTCTACTCAGAGCCAGGGCCTTCCTCAGCTCCTCCTCATCCTCATCCACCACCCCCTCTACCACACCAGGGCCTGCCTCCAGCACACTACCCTGCCCTGATGATCTGCTGCTCAGGGTGAAAAGCATTGTCAGTGTCTCAAAGGGGTTCATTCTCTCCCCATACCAACTAATGACTCTAGAGGTTAAAGTTCAAGATGCTGCATGAATCTGACAGTATGAGGGAATGGTGGTAATTTGTGGTTTGGCGAAAACTACTGTCACTCTGGAGGCCTCTTCCTCTTACCCCATGCCACTACTCGACTGAGCCTCGTCCTCTCCAATTAGCTTGGGTCTCTGTTGCTGCTGCACCTTCATGATCCCCAGAATCTGCTCTGCATCACATTCCGGGAGATTTCCTCGGATCACAAATATGGAATACCCTGCAAGAAGACAGGCCTTTGACCAACTAGCTGACTTTGATAAATCAAGAGCACAAAAATATAAACACAAATAAATATGAACATATCAGGTTGTTTTTACCTTCTTGTTGTAACTGTGCAAGGAAGAGGGCTAGGTATGTGTCTGATATCAGCTCTGGTCCAGTCAACAATGAATTCAAATTAAACCACTGCAATGACAAATAGGGTTAAATCAGCTGGCCCAAAATGTCTGAAGGGAAATCAATTATACATAGTAAAATTACAACTTATACCTGTTGCCCAAGTTTTCGTATTGTAAACCAGTGCTCCTTGTAGTTGCATATGAATGCCTTTTCATTTCTGAAACAGAAAATAACATTATTTCAAATTTGATAGACCATATGACAAATGTGTGAAAAGTGAAATTTCAAGATAGAAAACAAATAACTTCATACAAAGTTTATGATTTGTATCACATCCACAGGGTTCTTACATTGGGTTTATCATAAGGCTCTGGTATTCTCGGCTGTTGAAGAGGATCAGCTCCAAACCCCACACTGATAATGCATTGCTGATAACCTGATGGTGAGACCACATAATAAAGTTGTCAGTGTCATCAAGAGAAAATCGTGACATACTGTAATCTATTTATTTTGTAACAGTTCAAATATATATATATTTTTTTCATCCCCCACTACCCCAATTACTATGACACCCCCCTCACAGTGTTCATTGGGAGGAGATCACAGAGACCTGGCAGGTTTGGTACCAGGTCAACAACCTCTCCCTCAACGTGAGCAAGACAAAGGAGCTGATTGTGGATTACAGGAAAAGGAGGACCGAACACGCACCCAGTCACATCGACGGGCTGTAGTGGAGCGGGTCAAGAATTTCAAGTTCCTTGATGTCCACATCACCAACAAACTATCATGGTCCAAAACACCAAGACAGCCGTGAAGGCATGACAACACCTTATCCCCCTCAGACAAATTGTGCAAGTTCTCCCACTTAAAAATATGTGCGAGGCCTGTAATTTTCCTCATAGGTACACTTCAACTATGACAGACAAAATGAGAATGTTCTCTCTCCAGAAAATCACACTGTAGGAATTTTTATGAATTTATTTGCAAATTATGGTGGAAAATAAGTATTTGGTCACCTACAAACAAGCAAGATTTCTGGCTCTCACAGATCTGTAACTTCTTCCTTAAGAGGTTCCTCTGTCCTCCACTCGTTACCTGTATTAATGGCATGTGTTTGAACTTGTTATCAGTATAAAAGACACCTGTCCACTACCTCAAACATTCACACTCCAAACTCCACTATGGCCAAGACCAAAGAGCTGTCAAAGGACACCAGAAACAAAATTGTAGGCCTGCACCAGGCTGGGATGACTGAATCTGCAATAGGTAAGCAGCTTGGTTTGAAGAAATCAACTGTGGGAGCAATTATTAGGAAATGGAAGACATACTGATCCACTGATAATCTCCCTCGATCTGGGGCTCCACGCAGGATCTCACCCCGTGGGGTCAAAATAATCACAAGAACAGTGAGCAAAAATCCCAGAACCACACGGGGGGACCTAGTGAATGACCTGCAGAGTGCTGGGACCAAAGTGACAAAGCCTACCATCAGTAACACACTACGCCGCCAGGGACTCAAATCCTGCAGTGCCAGACGTGTCCCCCTGCTTAAGCCAGTACACATTCAGGCCCGTCTGAAGATTGCAAGAGAGCATTTGGATGATCCAGAAGAAGATTGGGAGAATGTCATATGGTCAGATGAAACCAAAATAGAACTTTTTGTTAAAAACTCAACTCGTCGTGTTTGGAGGACAAAGAATGCTGAGTTGCATCCAAAGAACACCATACCTACTGTGAAGCATGGGGTTGGAAACATCATGCTTTGGGACTGTTTTTCTGCAAAGGGACCAGGACGACTGATCCGTGTAAAGGAAAGAATGAAAGGGGGCCATGTATCGTGAGATTTTGAGTGAAAACCTCCTTCCATCAGCAAGGGCATTGAAGATGAAACATGGCTGGGTCTTTCAGCATGACAATGATCCCAAACACACCGCCCGGGCAACGAAGGAGTGACTTTGTAAGAAGCATTTCAAGGTCCTGGAGTGGCCTAGCTTGTCTCCAGATCTCAACCTCATAGAAAATCTTTGGGGGGAGTTGAAAGTCCGTGTTGCCCAGCAACAGCCCCAAAACATCACTGCCCTAGAGGAGATCTGCATGGAGGAATGGGCCAAAATACCAGCAACAGTGTGTGAAAACCTTGTGGAGACTTACAGAAAACATTTGACCTCTGCCAACAAAGGGTATATAAAGTATTGAGATAAACTTTTGTTATTGACCAAATACTTATTTTCCACCATAATTCGCAAATAAATTAATTAAAAATCCTACAATGTGATTTTTTGGATTTTTTTCTCTCATCTTGTCTGTCATAGTTGAAGTGTACCTATGATGAAAATTACAGACCTCTCATCTTTTTAAGTGGGAGAACTTGCACAATTGGTGGCTGACTAAATACTTTTTTGCCCCACTGTGTGTGTGTGTGTGTGATATATATATATATATATATATATAGTACCAGTCAAAAGTTTAGACACCTTCTCATTCAAGGTTTTTTCTTTCTTTTTTAAATTATTTTCTACATTGTAGAATATTAGTTTAGACAACTATGAAATAACACATATAGAATCAGATAGTAAGCTTAAGTGTTAATATAGAATTTATTTATTTATTTTCTTCAAAGTAGCCATCCTTTTCCTTGACAGCTTTGCACACTCTTGGCATTCTCTCAACCAGCTTCACCTTGAATGCTTTTCCAACAGTCTTGAAGCAGTTCCTACATATGCTGAGCACTTGTTGGCTGCTTTTCCTTCAATCTACAGTCCAACTCATCTCAATTGAGTTGAGTGATTGTGGAGGACAGGTCATCTGATGCAGCACTCCACTCTTCTTCTTGGTCAAATAGCCCTTACACAGCCTGGAGGTGTCTTTTGGGTGATTGTCCTGTTGAAAAACAAATGACAGTCCCACTAAGCCCAAACCAGATGGGATGGCGTATTGCTGCAGAATACTGTGGTAGCCAGGCTGGTTAAGTGCGTCTTGAATTCTAAATAAATCATTGAGAGTGTCACCAGCAAAGCACCCCACATCATCTCCATGCTTCATGGTGGGAACCACACATGTGGAGATAATCCGTTCACCTACTCTGAGTCTCACAAAGACATGGCGGTTGGAACCAAAAATATCACATCAGACCACAGGACAGATTTCCACCAGTCTAATGTCCAATGCTTGTGTTTCTTGGCCCAAAAAAGTATCTTCTTATTGGTAATCTTTAGTGGTGGTTTCTTTGCAGCAATTCTACCATGAAGGCCTGATTCATGCAGTCTCCTCTGAACAGTTAGTGTTGATGTGTCTGTTACTTGAACCCTGAAGCATTTATAAGGGCTGCAATTTCTGAGGCCGGTAACTAATGAACTTATCCTCTACAGCAGAGGTAACTCTGGGTCTTCCTTTCCTGTGGCGGTCTGCATGAGAGCCAGTTTCATCATAGCGCTTGATTGTTTTTAAGAGTGCACTTGAAGAAACCTTGACATTTCTTGAAATGTTCCAGATTGACTGACCTTCGTGTCTTGAAGTAATGATCGACTGTCGTTTCTCTTTGCTTATTTTAGCTTTTTATGCCATAATATAGACTTGGTCTTTTACCAAATAGGGATATCTTCTGTATACCACCCCTACCTTGTCCCAACACAAGTGATTGGCTCAAACGTATTAAGAAGGAAAGAGATTCCACAAATTAACAAGGCACACCTGTTAATTGAAATGCATTCCAGGTGACTACCTCATGAAGATGGTTGAGAGAATGCCAAGAGTGTGCAAAGCTGTCATCAAGGCAAAGGGTAGCTACTTTGAAGAATCTCAAATATATTTTGATCTGTTTAACACTTTTTTGGTTACTACATAATTCCATGTGTTATTTCATAGTTTTGATGTCTTCACTATTATTCTACAATGTGGAAAATATCAAAAATAAACTAAAACCCTGGAATGAGTTGCCTGTTATTGTGTGTGTATACACATACACAGTGTAATCATGAGGATCTGAATACATTATTTCATCTTATACTACATGATTGTTCGTTTTGTTACTCACTTGTATAGAAAAGAAACCACTGTCATCCATGTTACCAGATGGCTGCTGCAAATACACACAAATAAAGAGCATGAACATTCTAAAATCTACTAATAACCAACTACTGTATTTATCATAAACCCCAGGGCCCAGACCACTCCCATACCTGTAAAAAGGTTCTGTACTCCTCACTACCCATACCACCCTCCGCCATCCTCATCCTTTCCTCTTCATCCAGTTGATGGGCGATGGACGACAGGTCCACGGGGGTGAAATACTCGCCTTGCAGAAGGTTGTTAAGGCAATGCTGAGCACACAGGGAGCCCTCTTGCTGTAAATGAGAATTAATACATACATCAAAATTGTACCACAGGCTGCTATAAAATGTGTCAACAGCAGCTACTGAAGCTAGATATGTAACCTAGTTTATTAACTAACGTTAACTAGTCAGCTAATTTACAGAAATTAGGCCAGTGAAACGCAAACTACAGCTAACTATAGCTAGCTATAATTAGGCCATGTAGCTAGCTAGCTTATTCACACATTTATAGCATTTCAAAGCATCGAGGGCGCATTTTGTAATTCGCTAATTTACGTTTAACGTTATCACGTTCCCTAGTCAGCTCTAGTAAAAGTTGAGACAAGTTGGAAACTGGGACAAAAATATAATTCAACTAACTAACGTTAGCTAACTGTAATTTAACAAGCTGGCTAGAAAGAAGGCAAACCCGTCGATATACTTCAGCTGTAAATTGGTGCAATTTAGCTAGATTATAAACGTAGTTATTTTTAAAACGGTCGGAATGCACATACGGTGAACTTAATAATCGAAAGAAAACAGACAAGCTTACTTTCTCATGAAAGATGGACTCCATGTTTAATTGTCCTACTAAACGTCATACTCTGACCAAAGAATGTGATCTTACCTTCGACCCTGCTGGGTTCAGGATGAAACAGCCAATCAACTCTCAGTATTCGTTTGTTATTGTTGACACTTGCCAAATTGCCTAACTGGCTAGCTAGAGTTTTGTGATACAGATCGCTATAAACAAGAATATTATCGTCTTAGTGTACAATTCGATTCATGAATACAATCTGTGTATTATATCTAGTTAGCCTTTATTTTCATAGCAAAGTTTCAGAGGTGAAGGGTTGTCACTAGTTACCACAGTCAAAATGGCTAAATATATAGTAACATTTCATGAAAGCAATATTTGCTTTTTGGTCTTAATTTAAGGTTAAGTTTAAAATCTGGTTTTAAGAATACCATTTTTTTTTAAATAGGCGTGGTTTAGACATAAGTATGACTTTGTAGCTGTGGTAAGTAGTGACGACAGAGGCGAGGAAGTCACGGCTAGAAAGAATACAACGTTTGTCAAATTAACGTCAAACGTTGAATGGTGTTGCATTTTTAGCTAAATCTACCCCCTTCCCTAAGCTTAACCGAAGCATCCTGCTACGTTAATTCTCATAACCTGCTACAAAAATTAACATCTCACAAAAGTTGAATCCCTTCTCGCCATGACGAGGCGAAGTCGAGGACAGTCGCAAAAATAACTCCAAAACGTCTCTCCACAGTCTCACTCGCTGGCATCAACAGTTTTACGGCAAATGGAATATGGCGGAAGGTGAAACATCGTTGAACGGACTGGAGCTCAGTAAGGTATGGTATGCTCAAAATGTAAATTCTGTAAATTACACGCGTATTTTGTCTTGATCTATCTTATATTTTACTGATGATATGGTTTTACACTATATTTGAGTTGGTTCCCGTTTTACTTGGTGGACGCTCTTCTACGTACTCCTTTTCAAGTTTGCTAACCTGCTAACGTTAGCAACATTTACTAGCTACTGTAGCTAGCTAGCTAATGTTGCAAGAATACTATTTTGGTGGGCATCGCATTCTATATATCTATCTAGTTAAGATATGTCTGGTACTTTAATTATGAATTGTGTTCACACAGCTAACGTTAGTTCAGATGTTCTTGGTGGTAGTTAGTTAGCTAGCTACGTTGTCACACAGCATCGGATAATCTTGGTTGTCAGGATCTGTGACTAACGTTAGTTTATATAGTGGGTGGGGGACGGACGGACGTTAATTTGACAAGCTGTATTCTTTCTAGCCATGACCATCTTGCCTCTGTCGTCACGAGTTACCACAGCCACAAAGTCATAATTATGGCTCAACATTGCCTATTTAAAAAAGTGTGTGTGTTTTGTTTTAATTTGAGTTTGCTAGGTTAATGTTTTTTTGCCAGAACACTGTATAACAAAGATGTTTTTATCATTCAAGAAGAAGGCTCTCCATTAGTGTGTATTTAAACCAAGATGTTGCTCTTCTCCCTCTCATGTCTTGCAGAGATGGCGGGATGCTGCGGACTGCGGGGCAGAGATGCTCCGCTTCGTGGTGGAGCAGGTGCCACAGATCTACTGCCTGGAGGTGGAGTCCAACTCTCAGGAGGAGGAGGAAGTGGTGCAGAGCCGTCTTCTGCAACCACTGGAGTGTTTCCTGTTTGGGGAGGAACCTCAGGCCGGCCTGGAGAAGCTCCAGCAGGGCAGTGCCTCCTCACAGCTTTGCGGACGTGTCTTCAAGGAGGGGGAGACTGTCTACTCCTGCAGGTCAGAACCAGCTTACTAATTGTCATGCATCAATGCTCATTAAGACACCTGCTTATCAGACAGAGGTTTCATAACTTCTGAACCAACTCAGTCAGTAGTTGTAAGAAACAGAGAAATATTTCTGTTTCTCTGTCAAGAAACAGAAATATGAAGAATCTGTTGACCATATGAACGTACTGTAAGGTAATGACCTTTTTAGTAACCCGATTAGATATAAGCTCTGAAGGTGAGTTATTTAAAAAAAATAATAATAATAATTCTCCCCCTCTTAACTCGACTAGTAATGTGGTTCAAAGATCTATGTAAATATATCAAAATAGTTACTTAGAATTGATTTGCAAAAGCTGCAGTTCTATTGTTACCTAATTGGCCTACCTTTTGGTCACCTCACACACTACAACACTACAGTACTTAGCCTAACTGGCTCTAATTAATAGTTAAGTTAATTCTGTATCAGATTTTAATGTGTGACTGCGTGTTTTCGAGCCAACTGTTGAGATATGTGTGATCAAATTACGACTCTAACCTCCTGTGGGCCTGATTACAGGGACTGTGCGATAGATCCCACATGCGTACTGTGCATGGACTGCTTCCAGGACAGTGTGCACAAGGGCCATCGTTATAAAGTAGGTTCCCATGTAAAAAATGTTTTTGAATGGTTTTAGTGTTTAACATAAGTGTTGATAACATCTCGTGAAATCTCACCTGCTGTCTGTGTCCATTACTGATCCTCGATGTTGTGTGATTCTTATAGATGCACGCTTCATCAGGAGGGGGGTTCTGTGACTGTGGGGATCTGGAGGCCTGGAAGACTGGGCCCTGCTGCTCCAAACACGACCCAGGGGCTCCCACTGCCATGGAAACGGTGCGTTTCATAACAGCCGGAAGAGAGAGGGGGGGGGCACACATTTTATTTTTCCATTCTGTGTTGATGACCTCAGTGTGCTCCTTTTCCTGTCTTGAGTTGGAGAATGCACTTTTGGCCTTCAACAAGAAAGTGTCTGGGAAAATGACACTTGGTCAGCCTCCATCACAAAACAAATTAGTGCTGGAATGTCAGAGGGAGGGTGGTTGCAGAGCGGCCTTATGGAAAATAAGGGGATGCGATAAAGGCAGTCTACTGACGTTCTATTTAATTTGGTCCACTTATGTTATATTATCATCCATCAACAATGTTTCCATATCAACGTGAAATGGTTTTTGCTGATAGTCTTGATAAGAAACAATTATAAATAGGCCTAAATGGAGGGGCATTCAAGTCATTGAACAGTGTGGTGAACAGTCATGAAACAAAAGTGGTTGAGTACTGATTACTTATGCAGCTCAGCCCAGGTGCTGTCTGGCTTTCCTTACCCAGTGTGTTGAGATGACTGGGCCTTCCTCTGATAAGATCAGGAGCGGTGAGCAAACACAGAAGGCCCATGTGGCTCATTGCCTCTTTCCGTAAACAGCAGGTGCCTCTTGTAGGCTGGCCGCTGCCCTGTAGGCTGCTTTTTAGTGACACATCACAACACTGTCTGGGTTTCAAGCAAGGAAGCTCTCAGATGGGTCATTTCTCAGACCTAATGTCTAGTGATAGATTACATCCCCTATTTTGACATGGTAGTGTGACATGGTGTCTAGAATAGATAAACAGACACACTGACTGTAGCTCTACCTATGTGTTATTTTGCCTATGTGTCGAATGACGTTTGTGTTCTTTTTGAAAGTCTGTACACTTCTGATTGTAGTCTTACAGTGCATTTGGAAAGTATTCAGACCCCTTGACTTTTTCCCACATTTTGTTACGTTACAGGCTTGTTCTAAAATTGATTCATAATTTTTTCCCCCTCATCAATCTACACACAATACCCCATAATGGCAAAGCAAAAATATATAAAACAAATATTACTGAAATATTACATTTACATAAGTATTCAGATCCTTTACTCAGTACTTTCTTGAAGCACCTTTGGCAGTGATGACAGCCTCGAGACTTCTTGGGGGTCAGGGTAGAGAACATGACTTCTAAAAGGAGATCACATGAATTAATTAATACATACTGTGCTAACTGAATACAAAACCAAATGAAACCAATATTTTCTAACATTGTTCCACATATGATAATAGATATGATTATTACACCTACATATGAAACATCATTCATTTTTAACATAATATAGTGTGCTATAAGCACAGCACTTATTTATTTAATTAATAACATTAGTTCCGATTTCTTATTTTACTATTGAGTTATTAAATAACCTCAGTGAATTATTTATTCAGGCAGCCATAGACTGCAGATGGATTAGGAAGCGTATGATTGTATAAGTAGGCTCATTCATTACTATAATTTAAATATAAGTCAGTGCCTTAACATGTAACACACAGCCTGGTGTCGGATTACAGATGGTCCTGAATGAATCATGAATAATGAGGAAAGTTACAGAAGCACAAATATCATACCCCCAAGACATGCTAACCTCTCACCATCACAAAACATACTATATTCTTATTTACAATAAAAGTGACTCAAATGACTCTACATTATTTACCATTAATGTATATTAGGCACACAATAATCTGAAACACAACCAAAACAAACAGCAAATGCATCCAACAAGTTTGTCGAGTCACAGGCTTGATGTAATCATTGCATGCTAGGAATATGGAACCAACTACTAAACCTGTGACTACATTAATACACAAGTGAATTTGTCCCAATAATTTTGGTCCCCTAAAATGGGGGGACTATGTACAAAAAGTGCTGCAATTTCTGAACGGTTCACTCGATATGGTTGGAAAATACCCTTCAAGCTGACGGTCTGCACTTTAACCTCATAGTCATTCGTATCATTTCAAATCCAAAGTGCTAGAGTACAGAGCCAAAACAACAGAAAATGTCACTGTCCCAATTAGGGCAGTCCGACTGAAAGTCATCTGTTCTTAAGCGTGTATTTTTTAAACATGCGTTTTTCCATGTACAGTACCAGTCAAAAGTTTGGACACACCTACTCATTCAAGTGTTTTTCTTCGTAACAATTATTTTCTTCATTGTAGAATAGTAGTGAAGATATCAAAACTATGAAATAACACATAAGGAATTATGTACTAACCAAAAAAGTGTTTAACAAATCAAAATATATTTTAGATTCTTAAAAGTAGCCATCCTTTGCCTTTGACAGCTTTGCACACTCTTGGCATTCTCTCTACAAGCATCACCTGGAATGCTTTTCCAGCATAAGGTGAGCACTTGTTGGCTGTGGTCCAACTCATCCCAAACCATCTCAATTGGTTTGAGGTCGGGTGATTGTGGAAGCAAGGTCATCTGATGCAGCACCATCACTCTCCTTCTTGATCAAAAAGTACCTTACACAGCCTGGAGGTGTGTTGTGGGTCATTGTCCTGTTAAAAAAACAAATGATAGTCCCACTAAGCGCAAACCAGATGGGATGGCATATCGCTACAGAATACTGTGATAGCCACGCTGGTTGTGTGTCTTGAATTCTAAATAATCACAGACAGTGTCACCAGCAAAGCAGCCCCACACCATCACACCTCCTCCTCCATACTTCATGTTGGGAACCACACATGCAGAAATCATCTGTTCACCTACTTTGCGTCTCACAAAGACACAGCGGTTGTAACCAAACATCAAATTTGGACTCATCAGACCAAAGGACATATTTCCACCGGTCTAATGTCCATAGCTCGTATTTCTTGGCCCAAGCAAGTTTCTTCTTCATGTTTGTGTCCTTTAGTAGTGGTTTCTTTGCAGCAATTCGACCATAAAGGCCTGATACACAGTCTCCTCTGAACAGTTAATGTGTCTGTTACTTGAACTCTGAAGCATTTATTTGGGCTGCAATTTCTGAGGCTGGTAACTAATGAACTTATCCTCTGCAGCAGAGGTAACTCTGGGTCTTCCTTTCCTGTTGCGGTCCTCACGAGAGCTGCTCAACTACAACAATCTCAGTCGACCAACAGGCTTATGACCAAACAATTGACCAGTCGACTAATTGGGGTCAGCCCTAGTCCCACTACTTTTGTATCTCCTGTCCAACTTGTTTATCAAATTACATTTTATTGAGCACATACTTGTTTTTAGCAGATGTTATTGCAGGTTTAGCGAAATGCTTGTGCTTCTAGTTCCGACAGTGCAGCAATATCTAATAAGTAATATCTAACAATTTCACAACAAATGCCTAATACACACAAATCTAAGTAAAGGAATGGAATTAAGAATATATGGATGAGCAATGTCAGAGTGGCATAGACTAAGATACTGTAGATAGTATAGAATTAAGCAATAAGGCACGAGGGTATGTGGTATTTGGCCAATATACCACGGCTAAGGGCTGTTCTTAGGCACGATGCATCGCGGAGTGCCTGGACACAGCCCTTAGCCGTGTTATATTGGCCATATACCACAAATCCCCAAGGTGACTTATTGCTATTATAAACTGGTTACCAACGTAATTAGAGCAGTAAAATAAATGTTTTGTCATACAGTATGTAGATATGAGATGAGTGATGCAAGATATGTAAACATTTATTACAGTGACTATAGTGTTCCATTTATTAAAGTGGCCAATGATTTCAAGTCTTTGTACCTAGGCAGCAGCCTCTCTGTACTAGTGATGGCTATTTAAGTCTGATGTCCTTGAGATGGAAGCTGTTTTTCATTCTCTGGGTCCCAGCTTTGATGCAGCTGTACTGACCTCGCCTTCTGGATGATAGCGGGGTGAACAGGCAGTGGCTCGGGTGGTTGCTGTCCTTGATGACCTTTTTGGCCATATTGTGACATCGGGTGCTGTGGATGTCCTGGAGGGCAGGTAGTTTGCCCCCGGTGATGCGTTGTGCAGACCACACCACCCTCTGGAGAGTCCTGCGGTTGTGGGCTGTTTCAGTTGCCGTACCAGGCAATGATACAGCCCGACAGAATACTCTCAATTGTGCATCTGTAAAAGTTTGTGGGTTTTAGTTGACAAGCCAAATGAGCAATGTTTATAATCTTCTTGAAGCCGTCTTTCCTGACTATATAAATAGGAATCATATCTTTTGTTTGTGATAGGTGATATCTTCTGTGATTTCTATGTGTAGGTGGGATGTTTTTCTGTAGGGTGTTAAACTTAAAAATGCATCAGCAGTCAATGCCTGCTTAACATTGGTGGCTGAGAGGCTTTTCTGCTGTAAGTTAATAATTTAAAAAAAAACATGTCACCATGCAATTGTCATAAAGTAGGGAATGGTTCTTCAAATGATTTAATATATGTGTGGTGTTGTCACCACAACACTTGTATTTGGTTGACATCGGTTTGCCTGTAACTGAAATGCTGCCATACCACTGAAGATGCTTTGTCACCAAATCGGTGGTCTCGTTGGCACGAGCAGCACTCATGTTTCCGACACAATGTGAAGCCCTTTCCAGCATCTAACTGCGTGCTCTAAGTGGAGAAGCTTGTGATTGGCAAGTGTGTGCATGCCATGCAAAGTAAGAGAGCCCGCTTGTTATTGGTCAGCATCCTCTGTGCACGTAGAGATTGAATGAGGCTAGCGCATTTGGAGGAGGTACCATAGTTTTAGTTTTTTTGTATTAACGTAGTACCAAAGAAAGGAGATACCCATATCACAAGAGACTGATTATCGCATTTTCGATCTGAATTTGATTAAATCGTGCAGCCCTAACGTCTCTATTTCGAAACGGTATATGCCATATTATGTAGTGTACAGTTTAGATGTTAGTCTTGTCTTCCTCTTTTGTTAAGTGATTAGTCAATTTGGCAGTACGTCCAACCAGAGTTGTAGGTAATGGCGGACTGAAGATGGCAGACTGAACGTAGTTATGTAGAGCACCTCAAGATAAAAACGTAATATTCAATATCGGTAAGTTAGATTAAATATTAGCACTACACAATCTGGTGGGTGATAAACGTCAATCTGGATAACAAAACAAATCTTAAGACTAGAGAAATGTATCGACAAATATTATGAAAACAAGCAACACCTAAACATGATGGAGAGTAAGATAGGTTCCCCTATTTCAAAATGAAAACGTGACCCTTCTACAGACACAGACAATTTAATATTTTCACCCCCGGAATGGTAAAGGTCGAAACCGATTTGTTAAAATCAATAAATGACAAACTGGGTATACTTGAATTAGTCAATAAGGATATAAAAGAGTTGAAGTCAAGCCTCGAGATGAGTGATGAAAAAGCTGCGACATTGGAGAAAGATACAAACAAACTAAAAGGGACAGTAAATAAGATTGAAATCGAAGTGAATTAACTTAAAAAGGAGAACACCATTCTGAGAGAAGCCTTACTTGACCTACAGACTAGATCCATGAGAGAGAATCTTGTACTTACAGGTATCCAAGAGAGAAAATGAGAAGTTCCTGAATCTGTAGTTAGAGTTCCTCCTTAGCGCTTCAGATTCCACACGAAGCTATCGACAAAATCGAACTCGAATGTGTACACCGCTTCGGACAGAGAGGGCAGAGGTATGAACGCCCAATCGTTGCCAAATTTGCTTCTTTTAAAGATAAAATAATGGTTAAAAGACTTGCTGGGACCAAAATTGGCATGAATGACCAGTTCCCGAAGGAAATTGCAGAATGGCGTATCCAATTTTCAAGGAAAATAGATTAAAAGGGGAACGAGTAGCTCTCGTCATCGATAAACTACATATTGATAACCAGTTGTTCAGAGACACAAAGACTACTCCATGTCTATTTAAAAAAATTACGAAGTTCTTATAGAATAAGGAAAATAATGAAACACAATTCTAGCCTGGTTATGGATTGTAATAATACAAAAACAAATATAGCTTTTTTTATATTTCTTCAAATATAACTAATTGAAACACAAAAGCATGCGTGGCAGGTTTGGTCCTGCAAAGCCAAAGCCCCCTAAAGGGAGAGAATTCTATACAAGGAAATTCTCAAAGCTGCTTATGAGAACCTTGACGACCTTGTACCTAGCCAGTGGGGATTCCGGTGGGGTGCCCCCACCCAGGCAATGGCAGTGCTGGCTTTCACTAGCTGCAGTAACCCATGGGAGGGGGTCACACTCGGACATTCAGAGAGGGGTATATTATTTTGGCCCCGGTGGCACAAGATCAAAAGTCTGACTGCATGGAGATACTTGGGAATATGGTCAATGTTGTGGGTCTTTCAGGGAAAAGGGGTACATTTGACCTCCCATCATCCTGGACATGACAATGGTTAATAAAATCTCCCCATTTCTGCCCATTTTGTTTTGCACAGTCTTGCAGGCCTTCTCATACAGCTGCAACTGTATATGCAGTCGTAAATCAAGACCTTTCTTGAGTTGGGCTCTGGGATGGTGCAACTGTTGAGAATGTGACCCTATGATTATGTGGGGGAAAGGTTTGAGTGTGTGTGCGTATCCCACAACTGTTGCGAAGGAGTAAAAGATGTTAGGGACAATATAGGATGATTCACAATAATTGTTTGCAAATATAATAATTGCTTGTAATATTGTAATTTTGATAATGGTGAGACTGGTGAGAGGTAAAATCCTTTGCATAAATTGCCTACATCATTGATGTTTACCGAGAAAGTCGGCCCGAGAATTGAACACTGTGGCACACCCATAGAGACTGCCAGAGGTACAGACAACAGGTCCTCCGATTTGACACACTGAACTCTGTCTGAGAAGTAGTTGGTGAACCAGGCAAGGCATTCATTTAGGAAACCAAGGCTGTTGAGTTTGCCGCTTAGAATGTGGTGATTGACAGAGTCGAAAGCCTTGGCCAGGTCGATGAATACAGCTGCACAGTATTGTCTCTTATCAATGGGGGTTGTGATATCGTTTAGGACCTTGAGCATGGCAGAGGTGCACCCATGACCAACTCGGAAACCAGATTGCATAGCGGAGAAGGTACGGTGGTTTTCGAAATGGTTGGTGATCTGTTTGTTAACTTGGCTTTCGAAGACCTTAGAAAGTCAGGGTAGGATAGATAGAGGTCTGTAGCAGTTTGGGTCTGGAGTGTCTCCCCCTTTGAAGAGGGGGATGACCACGGTAGCTCTCCAATCTTTGTGGATCTCAGACGATACGAAAGAGCGGTTGAACAGGCTAGTAATAGGGGTTGCAACAATTTCAGCGAATAATTTTAGAAAGAGAGGGTCCAGATTGTCTAGCCCGGCTGATTTGTAGGGATCCAGATTTTGCAGCTCTTTCAGAACATCAGCTGTCTGGATTTGAGTGAAGGAGAAATGGGGGAGGCTTGGACAAGTTGTTGTGGGGGGTGCAGGACTGTTGACTGAGGTAGGGTTAGCCAGGTGGAAAGCATGGCCAGCTGTAGAAAAAATGCTTATTGAAATTCTCAATTATTGTGGATTTATCGGTGGTGACAGTGTTTCCTAGCCTCAGTGCAGTGGGCAGCTGGGAGGAGGTGCTCTTATTCTCCATGGACTTTAGTGTCTCAAAACGTTTTGGAGTTTGTGCTACAGGATGCAAATTTCTGTTTGAAAAAGCTAGCCTTTGCTTTCCTAACTGCCTGTGTATATTGGTTCCTAACTTCCCTGAAAAGTTGCATATCGCAGGGGGCTGTTCGACGCTAATGCAGTACGCCACAGGATGTTTTTGTGCTGGTTAAGGGCAGTCAGGTCTGGAGTGAACCAGTGCCTATATCTGTTCCTGGTTCTACATTTAAAAGGGCATGCTTATTTAAGTTTGTGAGGAAAGCACTTTTAAAGAATTACCAGGCATCCTCTGCTGACGGAATGAGGTCAATGTCCTTCCAGGATACCCGGGCCAGGTCGATTATAGAAAGGCCTTCTCGCTGAAGTGTTTTAGGGAGCGTTTGACAGTGATGAGGGGTGGTCGTTTGACCGCAGACCCGTTACGGATGCAGGCAATGAGGCAGTGATCGCTGAGATCCTGGTTGAAGACAGTAGAGGTGTATTTGGAGGGCAGGTTGGTTAGGAGGATATCTATGAGGGTGCCCGTGTTTACGGATTTGGGGTTGTACCTGGAAGGTGAATTGATAATTTGTGTGAGATTGGTGTTAAGCATGTTCCAGTTTAGGTCACCTAACAGCACGAGCTCTGAAATAAGATGGGGGACAATCAATTCACATATGGTGTCCAGGGCACATCTGGGGGCAAAAGGTGGTCTATAGCAAGCGGCAACGGTGAGAGACTTGTTTCTGGAAAAGTGGATTTTTAAAAGTAGGAGCTCAGATTGTTTCGGCAAAGACCTGGATAGTAAGACAGAGCTCTGAAGGCTATCTCTGTAGTAGTTCTATCTTGTCGGAAATTTCAGGGTTTTTGGTGGTCTTCCTAAGTCAGGATTCAGACACAGCTAGGACATATAAAGATCCAGTCCATTTAACAATTGAAGGCCTCTTACACTTCAGTGTTGTGATTCAATAATCCTAGCAAGATGCTTGGCGCATAGAATTAAAAAATTATTGTCAGGTATTATTAATCCAAATCAGACAGGTTTTTTACATGGACGATACATTGGAGATAATACACTGCTCAAAAAAATAAAGGGAACACTTAAACAACACAATGTAACTCCAAGTCAATCACACTTCTGTGAAATCAAACTGTCCACTTAGGAAGCAACACTGGTTGACAATACATTTCACATGCTGTTGTGCAAATGGAATAGACAACAGGTGGAAATTCTAGGCAATTAGCCAGACACCACCAATAAAGGAGTGGTTCTGCAGGTGGTGACCAGACCACTTCTCAGTTGCTATGCTTCCTGGCTGATGTTTTGGTCACTTTCGAATGCTGGCGGTGCTTTCACTCTAGTGGTAGCATAAGACGGAGTCTGCAACCCACACAAGTGGCTCAGGTAGTGCAGCTCATCTAGGATGGAACATCAATGCGAGCTGTGGCAAGAAGGTTTGCTGTGTCTGTCAGCGTAGTGTCCAGAGCATGGAGGCGCTACCAGGAGACAGGCCAGTACATCAGGAGACGTGGAGGAGGCCGTAGGAGGGCAACAACCCAGCAGCAGGACCGCTACCTTTGCCTTTGTGCAAGGAGGAGCTGGAGGAGCACTGCCAGAGCCCTGCAAAATGACCTCCAGCAGGCCACAAATGTGCATGTGTCTGCTCAACCGGTCAGAAACAGACTCCATGAGGGTGGTATGAGTGCCCGACGTCCACAGGTGGGGGTTGTGCTTACAGCCCAACACCGTGCAGCATGTTTGGCATTTGCCAGAGAAGATTGGCAAATTCGCCACTGGCGCCCTGTGCTCTTAACAGATGAAAACAGGTTCACACTGAGCACATGTGACAGACTTGACAGTCTGGAGACGCCGTGGAGAAAGTTCTGCTGCCTAAACATTCTCCAGCATGACCGGTTTGGCGGTGGGTCAGTCATGGGGTGGGGTGGCATTTCTTTGGGGGGCCGCACAGCCCTCCATGTGCTCGCCAGAGGTAGCCTGACTGCCATTAGGTACCGAGGTGAGATCCTCAGAGCCCTTGTGAGACCATATGCTGGTGCGGTTGGCCCTGGGTTCCTTCTAATGCCTCACCTCATGTGGCTGGAGTGTGTCAGCAGTTCCTGCAAGATGAAGGCATTGATGCCTTGGACTGGCCCGCCCGTTACCCAGACCTTATTCCAATTGAGCACATCTGGGACATCATGTCTCGCTCCATCCACCAACGCCAGGTTGCACCACAGACTGTCCAGGAGTTGGCGGATGCTTTAGTCCAGTTCTGGTAGGCGATCCCTCATGAGACCATCCGCCACCTCATCAGGAGCATGCCCAGGCGTTGTAGGGAGGTCATACAGGCACGTGGAGGCCACACTACTGAGCCTCATTTTTACTTGTTTTAAGGACATTACATCAAAGTTGGATCAGCCTGCAGTGTGGTTTTCCACTTTAATTTTGAGTGTGGCTCCAAATCCAGACCTCCATGGGTTGATCAATTTGATTTCCATTGGTAATTTTTGTGTGATTTTGTTGTCAGCACATTCAACTATGTTAAGAAAAAAGTATTTAATAAGAATATTTAATTCATTCAGATCTAGGATGTGTTATTTCAGTGTTCCCTTTATTTTTTTGAGCAGTGTATAAGACAAATACGGGAAACAATAGAATAGTATGAAATATCGGGGACTCCAGGCCTGGTTTTTATAGCTGATTTTGAAAAGGCTTTTGATAAAGTATGACTGGAGTTTGTATATAAATGCCTAAACTATTTCAATTTTGGGGAATCTCTTATAAAATGGGTTAAAGTTATGTATAGTAACCCTAGGTGTAAAATATTGAAATAATGTCTACATCTCAGAAAGTTTTAAAACAAGGTTGCCCACTATCGGCACATCTATTTATTATTGCCATCGAAATGTTAGCTGTTAAAATTAGATTCAACAATTATTTTAAGGGATTATAAATCTGTGGCTTAAAAACTGAGGTGTCATTGTACGCTGATGATTCATGTTTTCTTTTAAAAGCACAATTAGAATCTCTCCACAGCCTCATAGAGGATCTAGATACTTTTGCTATCCTCTGGATTAAAACCAAATTATGATAAGATATTATGTTTTGGATCACAAAAAAATGCAAATGTTACATTACCTTGTAGTTTACCAATTAAATAGTCTGATGGAGATGTGGACAAACTCGGTATACAAATCCCAAAAGAAAGAAATGAGCTCTCTCCAATACATTTTTATAAAATAGATAAGATCTTGCTACCATGGAAAGGAACATACCTGTCTATTTGTGGAAAAAATCACCCTGATTTAAATAGTTAATCATATCACAGTTGACCTATTTGCTTATGGTTTTGCCTATACCTAGTGACCTGCCTTTTAAATTATGTGAACAAAAAATATTCAATTTTATTTGGAATGGAAAGCCAGACAAAATTAAAAGGGCCTATTTATATAACAAATGTGAATTCGGATTGCAAAAATGATTAAATATTAAAGCATTAGACCTCTCACTAAAGAAATCAGTCATACAAAAGTTTAACTTCAATCCAAACTGGTTCTCTGGTAAATTGGTAGGAATGTCTCATCCTATGTTCAAGAATGGCCTTTTCCCCTCTATTCAGATTACAACTGCTCACTTTCGGTTGTTTGAAAAGGAAATAATCTCCCATATATATATATATATTTATTTATTTATTTATAACAAGCCTTAGAAAGTTGTTTGCAATTTCAGTTTAATCCACCTGAAAAGACTAATACAACAAATATTGTGGTGAAACTCAAATATACTAATTGATGAAAAAAAAACATATTTTTTAAAAGAAATTTAAATATTAAAAAAAGGTATAATTTTAGTGAATGATATCATAAATAGGACTGGTGGAATTATATCATACATGCAGCTAACACAGACATATGGAAATGTCTGCTCTACCCAAATTACAACCTACTAATAGCAGCATTACCACAAAAATGGAAGAGGCAAGTAGAAGGGGAGAAAAAGTAAGGAACTTCTATGTCGGCCCTGCATTAAAGAACATGAATGATTAAAGAAAAGTGTGATTAAATAAAAGCATATACCAATTTAATCTTAAGGACCAAAAAATGGACAGCTGTGCCATATAAATTGTGAAATAGTTGTGTAGAGGTTTTCGATGTGCCATGGAATGGGTACATGGTTTATGAATTGATACGCAAAACAACGCCTGACTCAAAACTTCTAATTTTTCAATTACTATACATAATTCTTGCAACCAATAGAATGTTATATATATATATGGGGGATACAATACTCCCAGCTCTGCAGATTTTGCTGTGAGGAGGCAGAGTCACTAGATAATTTATTTTGGTATTGTCCATATGTAGCTCATTTTTGGTCACAGGTCCAGGAATATCTGAAGAATTGCAACATTTGCCTAGAACTAATGCCACAGACAGCAATACTGGGTGATTTGAAAAGCCATAGTCAATCAATAATATAATAATTATTTTTGCAAAAAATTTTAATTTACAATCTGTAGAAGTTATGAGAATATAAAGGTTCAGTGCTTTTGTGAAGCATTACAGCACAGTTGAAAAATATATGGCAAATAAAAATCCAAAGTTGATGGTGTTAAGCCCGAGATGGGAGGGGTTGAATGGAGCTGAAGGGTGGGACTAATAACAAGATAACCAATGTAAAATATATGGGGTCTGTAAAATGTATATAGGTTCAGAAATTTTGTGAAATAGCACAGTTACAAATAGAAATCAAAATGGATGGACATCAGAAATAGAGGAAGGACTAAAAACAAACAAAATATAACTATTGTAAAATAGATTGTAAGATGTGTATAAGATGTATAAACTGAAGGTAGAAGCCTAAGTGTTATTGTTTATTAGTTTACTCCAATTGGGAGAAGGGTGGTAGGGCTTGCGGAGAATAATAAAGGTATATTCTATTTAAAAAAGTATGTATGTGTATATGTATGCATATGTTATATGGATATATATATTTACCAAGAAAAGATATGGGAATATTAAGCTGATCCACCAAAAAAAGAAATTATGTGAAGAAAAACAATGAGCTCTGTCTCATTTGAGTTTTCTAAATAACTTTTGTTGAATTAGTTGGTGTATACTAATTATTTTTTATTTTACCTTTATTCAACTAGGCAAGTCAGTTATGAACAAATTCTTATTTTCAATGACTACCTAGTGGGTTAACTGCCTGTTCAGGGGCAGAAGGACAGATTTGTACCTTGTCAGCTCGGGGATTTGAACTTGCAACCGTCCGGTTACTAGCCCAACGCTCTAACCACTAGGCAACCCTGCCACCCCTGTATATGTCTGAACTGTCTTAATTATGCATGTGTAGGGTCCTATAAATCTGCGATGTGGATGGAATCACAGAATCCAGACATTATAACAACGTTCAACAATATAAATAAATACATTGAACTTAGTAGGAAATAAACTAAATATATAGAATTTATTAGTAAATTATTTCATTTGCCCGAGATTATGACAAGACATGAACAAAATCAAATGCACAAGTGATTCATATTGTCATGGAAATTACCACCAGGGACACCTGAAGTCAATATTAAATTAATATTTTTTTTTATTATTGACAAGCTGGAGAGGTTCCAACAAATGTAATGCACCAAGACAGAAAAGTTATATTTGCATGATTTACATGATTAATTATACATATTATTTCATTAACGTTTGGTTCATGCATGTGACCAACCAATACCTCACAAGGCTTCGTCTCTCCACTTTGTGTCGCCGTTAGTGATGATGTTAATGACAACCGTCTTCTGGTAGAGGGAAAAGTTATCCCAAAAACCTTCTCAATTAAATGTTAACTACAAAGTAGTCTATGCCTACCTAACATAATAATATCCACTATATATACAAAGTATGTGGACACCCCTTCAAATTAGTGGATTCGGCTATTTCATCCACACCCGTTGCTGACGGGTGTATAAAATCGAGCACACAGCCATTCATTTTCCATAGACAAACATTGGTAGTAGAATGGCCTGTACTGAAGAGCTCAGTGACTTTTAACATGGCATCCTTCAACAAGTAATTTCATGACCTCAGCTCCACCGAACACCTTTGGGATGAATTGGAACGCTGACTGCAAGCCAGGCCTAATCGCCCAACATTGGTGTCCGACCTCACTAATGCTCTTGTGGCTGAATGGAAGCAAGTCCCTGCAGCAATGTTCCAACATCTAGTGGAAAGCATACTTTTGGTCATATAGTGTATCATGATTATTTGCTTCAATCCAGTGGGGATTTGTTTAGCAAACTCTGTAACCACTTGTCTGCTACAGAAAGACCGATAACCAAGCAAGTCTCTTGCTGGTGTGCACTTCAATTAAAGGGTATGTACACCCAACATTTCTTAGATTTTTGCCAGACCTCCAAATGTTGTCTCCTGATGTAGTTTAAGCATGGTTGTGGACTTAGAACATCCAATTGTGTTGTTTTTCTATTTAAAAACAGTGATTTTGAGAGTAAAAATCTAAACGAAATGAAATCTGAAACCTAAGAAATCAAAATGGAGAACATTTAAACAGATTTTATAGGGCCCTTACAGGTGCAAGACATGATTGTGTGTATCAGATGGCACAATACCATAGGGCGGCAGCTAGCCTAGCAGGTAAGAGCGTTGGGCCAGTAACTGAAAGGTTGCTGGTTTGAATCCCCGAGCCGACTAGGTGAAAAATCTGTCTGTTCCCTTGATCAAGGCACATAACCCTGATTGCTGCTGTAAGTCACTCGGGTTAAGAGCGTCTGCTAAATGACTGAAATGTAAAAATGTGTGTGACTGATACTTTTTGTCTCTGTAGGATGAGTGTGTGTTAGAGCCTGGTTTACGTGAGCGTGCCCAGAAGCTCTTCCAGGTTCTCCTGCGCTACGCTACAGATCTGCTGGTGTGGGAGGAGAGCTATGAGCTAGCAGCAGAACTGCAGCCCAGGTACTAGCCTATTTCTAATGATAACCATAGCACTAAACTTATCCACATTACACCAGTAGTTTTAAATCCAGAATGACATTCAATGTGATTTGTCACAGGGTGAAGGAGGACACATACTACTGTGTACTGTACAACGATGAGCACCACTCATATGATCATGTGATCTACACCCTGCAGCGCTCTGTTCAGTGTGACCACAGTGAGGCACATACTCACACAGCCCTCATCGACAAAGAGGTACTGTCTGCAGGCGTTCTCTGCCATCTGGCATTCTTCATTACTTTCTTTCATTTAAAGCATCTAGATATGTCAATAAATGGGGGAAAAAACGGAAAACAAATGTCTTCTGCTGCAATGTTGAACTCTCGTTGTTATTATAGCTATGCACTTGAAATTGATCATTCTGTTTTGAATGCAGGGTCGCCGGGCAGTGAAACGAGGGAAGCTCCGGTCTTGCCAACAAGCTAAGGACCTCATCAGGGTAAATCATAGCCTTTTATAAAACTGCAAAAGGCAAATTTTGCCATAGAACTTAATCACCTTCACTGTTCTGAGTCAGACATCTTAGCCCTGCTAAATGCTGTGTTGTTGTAGTCCTACGTTGGACTACATCTCCCTGCAGCCACTGACCTCTAACCCATGCTGTATTCTGTGTTGTGCTTTTAGTCCCACTCGGAGCACATCTCCCTGCAGCCCCTGCGTGTGGAGATCCTCCACTCTGCAGTCATGGCCCACCAGAGCTTTGCCATGCGACTGGGCACCTGGTTTCAGCAGATCATCGGCTACTCAGTGGGGTTCAGGCAGGTGTTCTGCCAGGTGGCTCTGGAGCCCAGCTCAGAGGGTGACCAGCCCAGCCTCATCAGCCGACTCATGTTGCATGACTCCAGGCTATACAAAGGCAAGAAGACCTTGATCCATACTTCATTCTTTCTCTACATTAAGATGCACCTCTGTTTTGCCTCCAGTCCATCACATTCAAGCCCATTCTCTTCTTTCCACCAGGAGCCCGCAAGTTCATTCATGAGTTGATCTTCTGTAGCCTGCTGATGGAGACTGAGTACAAGAGGCGCTTTGCCATTGAGTTCACCAAGGTATGTCAGAAGTCAGTAGTGCATTGATATTTTTAAATAAATGAAACCTTTACATTACAATAATGTGGCTAACCTATACTGTACGTCCCACCCTTTTTCCCTCACTGTCTTTCAGCATTACAAACAACTGCAGAAGGACTACACACTTGATGACCATGAGAGGAGCATATCCATTACAGCTCTATCTGTGCAGATCTTCACCGTACCCACTCTGGTGAGAGCGATCGCCATCCATGTAATATAAAAGTAAACATTTGCCAGGCTTAGCTCACATACCACTGTATCCTTCTCTCTCTCTGTTCAGGCCAGGCAGCTGATTGAGGAAGGGAATGTGATCAAGGTGATCGTTGACACAGTCATGGAGCTGCTGTCGGAGCACCTGGATGCCAACCATCGCTTCCACTTCCAGGGGTACAACTCAGACAAGTTCTTCCGGATCCAGGTGATCTTCCACGACCTCAGGTGGGTGTGACATACTAGTCAGCTTAATCTCTGACATTAAGGAATATGTCTCTTGCTATAGCTGCCTGATGCTTATCCGTAATTTGAAAGTGTTCTACTCCACAGGTACATTCTGATCAGCAAGCCCTCTTTGTGGACTGAGGAGCTGAGGACCCAGTACCTGGAAGGGTTCAGGGTCTTCTTGGGGCTCCTCCACTGCATGCAGGTACACTGAGTCGCTTTACACTCTGGAGTAACTGTCGGGCGGTAGGGCTTTTGTATTGACTTGCAGCCTTTGCCTCCATCATGAAATACATCAGATGGTTGTTCTCTTGGTAGGGTATGGAGGAGGTGAAGCGGCAGTTTGGTCAGCACATCGAGGTCGAGCCTGAATGGGAGGCTGGGTTTTCTATCCAGAGACAGCTACGACACATCCTCGTCATGTTCCAGGACTGGTGTTCATCTGATGTAAGTCCTCACGCAATGCTTTTTAAAATCCCCAAATCCCTAAATCTCTGATAAATATGGAAAAGTGTATGTTCCTGTGTACTTGACTGGCATCTCTGCCCATTCCCCTCCCCCAGGAGACTGTTCTCCTCCTGTCCTTCAAGGAGTGCCACAGGGCGCTGATGCGCTGCAATAACCAACCCTTTCAAAGCGAGGCCACAGACTACTACATGTGTAAACACATCCTCCATGTCAGCCCGTACAAGGTGTCCCAGGAGCCTGTCAGCATACACTTGCCCATCTCCAGGGCGCTCGCTGGTGAGGAGAACCATACTGTCCATCTGTCTGCCCCTATGGGCCTTGGAAAATTGCTCTGTGTTGGGACAGTAGTTGGGGTTGTGTAAATGAAGATGGCGTTATGGAAATGAAGATCATACAGCATGCCTATTGGTTATTAGGGCCGGGACGAGACCATTATTGCAATATTTGTTTTCCATGGAAAAAATGAAAACACAAAGCAGACCAAACTCTTTGGTCCTTTAAAACCCTGCTGTATGTAAAATATTGTGTACTATAGCTTGGAAAATAAATACATGTGACTCTGGATGACAGCATAATGTTTGTTTCCAACATTAGGGCTGTTTTCCTAAAGAAGTAAAATATTTTCTAAATAAGTTATTGCGATACTGGTATCATCCCAGCCCTATTGGTTATCACAATAATGTTCTTTGGTGCATCTTTAGTTTTACGGAACCTCTAATACCAGTTCCTTATGATCCCCAGGCCTGTATGTACAGCTGTGTTATACAGGGGCAGTCAAACGCCTCCACAAATTCATGGATCCAGTAAGTATCTGTGACAAGTGAAAACTCACTTTAAATCTTTCCATCGGTTTTCTTGTTTCATCTGTCGGTAGTCAGTAAGAGTCTGCAGATACAACGCTGATTATCTTCTTCCCACTGCTGTTGCTAAATGACAGAGATGTCTATGTGTTACAGGAGAGCTGTGACTTCACCTGGTTTGCGGAGCATCCTCTGCGCTGTGTGGTGCTGGCTGCCCAAGTCTCAGCTGAGATGTGGCGCAGGAACGGCCTCTCGCTCGTCAGCCAGGTGAAAGGCGGGATGTGATGGCTTGGATGGGCTGATGGTGTCAACTGTTGCTAAAACTGGAACTTTTCAAAGTTTTTATTTCACATTTTATGATTGCTTAAATGTCAGTGTTTCAATGTAAGATTATTTGTCATTTCCAGGTGTATTATTACCATGATGTAAAATGCAGGGATGAGATGTATGACAAGGATGTCATCATGCTACAGGTTAGTGTTTCAACAGCAACATTGTTCTGCACTCCCCTCCCTTTTTATTCTATGGAGTCTCCTGACTACCACTACAGAATCGGAAGTCTCATCTCAAAACCTTTTACAGATTGCTGCTTCCAAAATGGACCCCAACCACTTCATCATGCTGATCTTGCAGAGATTTGAGCTCTTTGATGTGTTCAATGGAAGTCTCGCAAGCAAAGACCAAGTAAGAGAGACCATTGACTATTGGTTCAAATAAATAATTATTACATTTCGTAAAAATGGTAAACTTAATAAAATACCAATGGTTCTGTTCAGGAACTGCTGAAACAGTGGAACCGGTTAACAGAAGAGATGCTCTACCTCCTCATCATCATTGTTGGTATGTCCCCAAGCTGCTTTCTAAGTAACATATCTACTTAAGTAAATGTCTGGCGAAATCCTAATATGTAGTTAGTAAGTTGACTGTGTATAGTGACATCTCGTTGGCCAGATGATATAGCAGTTATTGATTATGTTGAGGGGTGTCTCATTCTGTATGTCATGCCCCCTGTGTCCTAGGGGAGCGGTATGTCCCAGGGATCAGTCACGTGACCAAAGAGGATGTGACTATGAGGGAGGTGATCCACCTGCTGTGTATTCAGCCCATGGCTCACAGCAGCCTGGTCAAGGGCCTGCCAGAGAACGTGAGAATGTGGACCTATACTACATCTTTAAAGGCCCACACAGACTGTACTATTTTAGCCGTCTTATACCAGGATTTTGCTGTCCCAGACAAAAGGTCCACGTCACGGGCAAATTCTTAGGTTGTAAACGATTGTTGGACGTCTTGGCCCGTTCAGTGTGACAGGGGTCTAGGGTTCCGATTAAGTACCACTACGTGCAGTCGTAGTCTCCGACAAAGTTCTGTCAATGTCAGAAATGTTTCGCTTTTATTGTGTTTTGTGGCTGCTGTTACGAGCCGACCTCGTTGACTTGACCAATAGGAACACGGCTGACACTGAGTATGCACAGAATAATACGATTGAATAGTCAGATTCATATAATGGCTCAATTTAAACATTTAACATGCTTTGCAAGATGAACGATTTCCCTAATAATCTTTACATGACGCATGAAGGCAAGCTAACTGATGGAATTTTGAAAAATGCACAATCGCCAATCAAAGTATACGTTCTACCACAGCGGCTATGTTGTCTTTGGGAAGCATGTTTTATTCTAAATTCGGACATGCAAGGTTTGCATGTGAACTATTTCTAAGATGCATACTTTCAGTTTTTCCGAACTCACTTCACTCGCCCATAAGAAGTTCCCCCTAGTTAATACAGCCTTGAGGTCTTAATTTAAGGTTAGGTTTAGACATAATGTTAGCAGTAGGTTTAAGGTTAGGATTGGGATTAAAATCTGCCTTTAAAAGATACACTGCTCAGTCAATCACACTTCTGTGAAATCAAACTCTCCACTTAGGAAGCAACACTGATTGACAATAAATTTCACATGCTGCTGTGCAAATGGAATAGACAACAGGTGGAAATTATAGGCAATTAGCAAGACACTCCCAATAAAGGAGTGGTTCTGCAGGTGGTGACCACAGACCACTTCTCAGTTCCTATGCTTCCTGGCTGATGTTTTGGTCACTTTTGAATGCTGGCGATTCTTTCACTCTAGTGGTAGCATGAGACGGAGTCTGCAACCCACACAAGTGGCTCAGGTAATGCAGCTCATCCAGGGTGGCACATCAATGCGAGCTGTGGCAAGAAGGTTTGCTGTGTCTGTCAGCCTAGTGTCCAGAGCATGGAGGCGCTACCAGGAGACAGGCCAGTACATCGTGGAGGAGGCTGTAGGAGGGCAACAACCCAGCAGCAGGACCGCTACCATCGCCTTTGTGCAAGGAGGAGCAGGAGGAGCACTGCCAGAGCCCTGCAAAATGACCTCCAGCAGGCCACAAATGTGCATGTGTCTGCTCAAACGGTCAGAAACAGACTCCATGAGGGTGGTATGAGGGCCCGACGTCCACAGGTGGGGTTGTGCATACAGCCCACCACCGCGCAGGACGTTTGGTATTTGGCAGAGAACACCAAGATTGGCAAATTCGCCACTGGCGCCTTGTGCTCTTCACAGTTGAAAGCAGGTTCACACTGAGCACGTGACAGACGTGACAGAGTCTGGAGACGCCGTGGAGAACGTTCTGCTGCCTGCAACATCTTCCAGCATGACCGGTTTGGTGGTGGGTCAGTCATGGTATGGGGTGGCATTTCTTTGGGGGGCCGCACAGCCCTCCATGTGCTCGCCAGAGGTAGCCTGACTGCCATTAGGTACTGAGATGAGATCCTCTGCTTTAGTCCAGGTCTGGGAGGAGATCCCTCAGGAGACCATCCGCCACCTCATCAGGAGCATGCTCAGGCGTTGTAGGGAGGTCATTCAGGCACATAGAGGCCACACACACTACTGAGCCTCATTTTGACTTGTTTTAAGGACATTACATCAAAGTTGGATCAGCCTGTAGTGTGGTTTTACACTTTAATTTTGAGTGTGACTCCAAATCCAGACCTCCATGGGTTGATAAATTTGATTTCCATTGATAATTTTTGTGTGATTTTGTTGTCAGCACTTTCAACTATGTAAAGAAAAAGTATTTAATAAGAATATTTAATTCATTCAGATCTAGGATGTGTTATTTTAGTGTTCCCTTTATTCTTTTGAGCAGTGTATATGTATAGGCAGGGTTTATGACTTTGTGGCTGTGTAAACTAGTGACTAGTGGCTTTAGCTACTGGTTCTGACACAGACGCAGATCAAATACATCACTGCAGTTGATGTAACCTACATCGACTGACGTAGTCTAGCAAGCCTATCGCAGAATGTAATGACTACACTTAAGGAAATGGTACAATCTGGCCAAGTTGATATCAAGATTAATAATTTGGTGACGTAATAATCCTGAGAAAAAAGAAGAAACCGGCCCACTGCTCTTGCTAGTATCACTGCTCTTTAATAAGCTTTACGTATCGGCCTGAAGGCCTTCGTCAGAGCTCTTTATAAAGCTTCGTAAAGAGCAGTGATCCTAATAAGAGCAGTGTGCAGGTTTCTTATGTTATTCAATTGATACCATGCAACAAAGATGGCTCAGATGTGCAGGTGCCTTTCGAATTTTGAATCATATGTAATAATCCTAAAAGACTTAATCCGACGTACAGTCTGGGAAGGCCTTCAGCACTAATGCTGTTACCACTTCGTCACCCCTTTTATACTGCAACAATGTACTGTCTTTGTTTGTAGGAGAGCCATGAAACTGGCCTGGAAACTGTCATTCCAAAAGTTGCCACCTTCAAGTAAGTGTAACACTAAGGTCATCTTGACCATAATAATACAAATCAAAATAATAAATAACGTTTTCAGCAGAGAATAATGTTTGACAAGCTTTTTCACTGACCTGTTGATCCTCCCATTTAGGAAGCCCGGTGTTTCTGGACACGGCTTGTATGAAGTGAAAAAGGAGTGCCTGCCGGAATTCAATCCCTTCTTTTTTCACTATTCTAAATCTCAGCATAGCAAGGTAGATGTTGGTACAGAGGCTACATACACATTTATATTTGTTTTTCCAAAGCCATTTTTCCCTTGGCTACTGGCATTTGCTAATGCATAACCTTGTGACCCCTGAACTCTGTGCACCAGGCAGAAGATGCTCAGAAGAAGAGAAGAACTCAGGAGGGCAGTGACAAAGGTGAGATGGAACTCATAATCATACGTTCAGACAAAGGATCAGTGTTATTTTGAGCCAATGCCTGTAGGTGATTCACTATTTGCTTATGATTCATCACTGTCTGTCTCTGTCCATGCCCAGCCCTGCGTCCCCCTGTCCCCCCTCCCTTTTGCCCCGCCTTCTCCAGCATAGTGCATCTGCTGTGTTGTGACATCCTCATCCACATCCTCAGACGAGTCCTGCAGAGAGCTGTGGAGGACCGGGCCACCTACTGGACAGAGGCCATGATCCAGAGGGTACCTTGCGCATGTATTTCTCGCTCGCGCTCTCTCGCTCTCTCTCTCTCTCTCTCTCGCTCTCTCTCTCTTTATTTTTTAGATGAACCATATTAACTGTAACTGTGTGTGCCCCCCACAGTCCCTGCACCTTATAGGCCAGGGTCTGTTGGAGGAGAAGGCCCAGTTGGGAGCCAGCACTGTGGAGCAGGTCACCTTTGACTTCAGCCTCAAAGCTCGCAGTGAGTGTCCTAGAGATACTACTTTTTGTCTTTAAATATGTGTCTCTTGGTTTAGGGTACAGTTCATATACATTTTTTCTTGAGCCATTTTCTGTTTCTCTACTCGATCAGCGATCGGCTCCGAGCATAGTAAATCTGTGTTCCACCTCCTGTCCAAGATGACGGCTCTTCCTTCCTTGGAAGCCCAGAAGGATATGATTAAGTGGACACTGCAGGTGGGATAACTTCATTGTCCTGTTAAGAGATTTGATTATCTTTTTTCAAATGAGATTTTAGACAGTTTACAGTACAACTTTTTGTTTAAATGATCATATTTCTCTTTCTGGTAGATGTTTGAGATGGTGAAGTGCCTTAGGGAGAAGTCCAGTCCAGCAGCCTCTATGAGTGTGGAGCAGACCAAGCCAGAAGAGGTAAAAACAGAACATGGGTCATTTTTACACCTTTGTCATGCAACATTTCTGCATTGAAGAATCCTCACCCTTTGTCCCTGTCTGATTGTTTGACTCAGATCGTCCCTGACAAAGACAAAGCCGAGCGGAAGAGGAAGGCGGAGGCAGCCAAGCTCCATCGCCAGAAAATAATGGCCCAGATGTCGGCCATGCAGAAGAACTTCATTGAGTCACACAAGATGCTGTATGACAACATGCCAGAGAGTTCTCAGGGGGAGCCTGTGGCCTCCAGAGAGAGGTGAGGAGGATGTAGGGGGAGCTGTTGGCCGTGAGGGAGACTACAGAGTGTTGCCTTTCCTTTAAAGACATGCATCGGAACTTTGGCGACTACAAAGTATTTTTTTAAACCTCGCTTTGGGCTGATGTGTTCATGTGTAATTCATACATGCATAATTACCTTCTTTCCTCAATTAGCCATGAAATCCCTAGTTTGTAAGCTACAGTTTTTCTGAAAGCTACAGTTTTTCTGAAAGCTGTGTTGTGCCATTTTCCCTACATTTTCTCTCACGTGGTCCAGCCCCCTAGCAATTTGAGTTCTAGCCAATGACTTCAGCGCCTAGCAATTTGAGTGACAGCTAGCAAGATGCATACGCAGCAGAGCGAGAGAAAGCAATGACATGGTGCACGTAGTGACGTAGTACACAGTTTTTGGTGACCACTTTTGGCTCGTGAGCGCTACGTTTCAGAACTACTGGCTGAAAAGTATACAAAATTACTGGAGAATCTCTTTAATAATATACTCTAGCTTACCTAGTAGTACCACAAGTTTATTGCAGGAGGGGGAGTGAATTCAAATTTGAATTGGGTTGATTGCTTGAATGAAGGTTAGTGATTAGGAGGACATCTATAACTGATTTACATGAGTAATTGTGCTGTCATGTTTCTTCCTCCTGTCCTGTAGCTGTGCCATGGAGCTGGGAGAGTTGTGTGTGGCTGTGGGGCCTCAACGGGGCTCCACCCCGGCTGAGAGGGAGGTGCTGACCTGCATACTATGTCAGGAGGAGCAAGAGGTCCAGGCCCGCTCTCCAGCCATGGTGCTGACCGCCTGTGTCCAGAGGTCCACCGTGCTCACACAGTGCCGGGGGAAGACTCTGGCCAACAATGGTTAGTTCCCTTTGTAGTCTCCTCCATTTGATCTCGTGTTGTACACAATACACTCTGACCACTGTGATCTCTTTTTGCATTACTGTTGAAATGATTAAAGATGTTAATGTGTTCTGTGTGACAGAGACCATGTACCCCCTCTTCATGCCACCTGACCTGGCTGTGGGGACTCACACTGGCAGCTGTGGCCATGTCATGCACGCCACCTGCTGGCAGAAGTGAGTCATTGCAGTCACGTGTATCAAAGAATCATAGGGATGATGATTCCAACATACTATCTTGGGTCTGAAGACCTAAAGATAGATTAGACCTACATCTCATTTTTTTGTTCTGTGTGTTCTAGGTACTTTGAGGCAGTCCAGAACACCACTCGGAACCGGCTCCATGCTGAGCTCATCATTGACCTGGAGAACGGGGAGTACATGTGCCCGCTCTGCAAGTCCCTGTGCAACACTGTGGTTCCTCTCATCCCCTTGGAACCACTCACACTCAACTAGTATGTCTTCCTTATAGACTTTATTGCCACTTCCTAAATGACTGAGTTTAGATATGTTTTTGGAGTATCCATAAAACTAACTCTGTTGTAACCGACCTGTCCCTTTATATCCTGTCTGCAGTGAGAATGCAGAGCTGGTGGGACAGCTCCTCACCCTCCCTCGCTGGATCCAGATCCTCTCTGCCAGGATCAAAGGACTCAAGTCTGTCACTCAGGGACCAGGTAAAGACAGCTGTGCGATCTCACAAAGTCATCTTCATGGAGAGAGCCCAGGGCTTTTGCAGGTGTAACTCCATTGTGTTTGTGGTCCAGAAAGCAGCTGTGAGACTATCAGTGACGGAGACACTGCCCTCTGCGGGGAAGGCCAGCCAGACTTCCGCTCCATCCTCAGCTTTGGAGTAAAAGAGCCGTGAGTCTCTCTCGCACACACACACACACACACAACCATCTGCTCTTAATGGTTTATTCAAATGTTTCTATAGTGCACGACACACACTGACATCATTTCCATGTTATTGACAGTGTACTATATTATGTATCCACTCACGACATGCTCTGTAATATAATCAGTACTTGTTGTTCTTCAGGAGGAAGTACTCTGACAGCATAGCGGAGATGCTGGTGGTGTGTGCCACCACGGTGCACAGGGTGGGGCTGCAGACAGGCCCTAACGAGCTGTGTCCCGCTGTGCCCGTCATGTCCTGGAACACCTGTGCCTTCACCATCCAGGCCATTGGTCAGTCCCACCGCCTCTCTACCTCTCCATCTGTTTATTTTTCCATCCTTAATCTAGCTGAACTAATTTTACCATTACTCAGTATGTTTTCTTTTCTCCTAACAGAGAACTTGCTACAGGAAGAGGATAAGACACTGTTTGGCTCTTTACAAAACAGACAGGTAGGTCAGATAGATTAGAGGGACTGTGTTTGACCTATTTTCACCTATCCTCTCGGATGGTTTTATCACAGTAACTCTGCTTTCTTTTTCAGCTTGCGGGCCTGAAGGCTGTCGTTCAGTTTTCTGCAACCCAACACCTCAAGAGCTCCCAGACTGTCATTCAGAAGCACTTCACAGACATGTTAGGAGGTACATGTTCAAACACCACAAAACATTCAAAACGTATTTTGTGTGATTTGGTATTTTATGTAAAATTTGATTTGGTTGCCTCTCTCTTACAGCCTTGTTACCCACCATGAGTTCAGAGAGCACACCTTCTATTCTAGAAGTAGACTTCTTCCACCTTCTGGTAAGTCACCCATCAAATCAAATTGTATTAGTGACATGCGCCTAAAACAACAGGTAGACCTTACAGGGAAATGCTTACTTACGAGCCCCTTTTTAATCATTTTTTATTTAACCAGGTAGGTCAGTTGAGAACAAGTTCTCATTTACAACTGGGACCTGGCCAAGATCAAGCAAAGCAGTGTGACAAAAACAACACAGAGTTACACATGAGATAAACAAACGTACAGTCAATAACACAATAGAAACATCTGTATACAGTGTGTGGAAATGAAGTAAGGAGGTAAGGCAATAAATAGGCCAATAGTAGCGAAGTAATTACAATTTAGCAATTTACACTTTAGTAATAAATGTGCAGATGAGGATGTGCAAGTAGAAATACTGGTGTGCAAAAGAGCAGAAAAACCAAAAGAAATATGGGGATGAGGTAGGTAGTTGGTTGGATGGGCTATTTATAGATAGGCTGTGTACAGCTGCAGCGATCGTTAAGCTGCTCTGACAGCTGACACTTAAAGTTAGTGAGGGAGATATAAGACTCCAACTCCAGTGATTTTGTTTTTTGTGCAATTCGTTCCAGTCATTGGCAGCAGAGAACTGGAAGGAAATGCAGCAAAAGGAGGTGTTTGCTTTGGGGGTGACCAGTGAAATATACCTACTGGAACGCGTGCTACGAGT
Source organism: Oncorhynchus masou masou (assembly GCF_036934945.1). Taxonomy (NCBI): domain Eukaryota; kingdom Metazoa; phylum Chordata; class Actinopteri; order Salmoniformes; family Salmonidae; genus Oncorhynchus; species Oncorhynchus masou. The sequence continues at coordinate 32,567,552 of NC_088232.1, forward strand.
GGGTGTTGCTATGGTGACAAGTGAGCTGAGATAAGGCGGAGCTTTACTTAGCAAAGACTAACAGATGACCTGTAGCCAGTGGGTTTGACGACGACAAATTAAGCAAGGGCCAGCCAACAAGAGCATACAGGTCGCAGTGTTGGGTAGTATATGGGGCTTTGGTGTCAAAACGGATGGCACTGTGACAGACTGCATCCAGTTTGCTAAGTAGAGTGTTTGAGGCTATTTTGTAAATGACATCGCCAAAGTCAAGGCTCGGTAGGATAGTCAGTTTTACGAGGGTATGTTTGGCAGCATGAGTCAAGGAGGTGTTGTTGCGAAATAGGAGGCTGATTCTAGATTTAATTTTGGATTCATGCGGGTCTGTGACTTCATGTGAGTCTGGAAGGAGAGTTAACGGTCTAGCCAGACACCTAGAATATGTGGACAACTACAAATACCTAAGTCAGAACTGTCCAGAGTAGTGATGCTAGTCGGGCGGGCGGTTGCGGGCAGCGATCAGTTAAAGATCATGTATTTCGTTTTACTAGCATTTAAGAGCAGTTGGAGGCCACGGAAGGAGTGTTGTATGGCATTGAAGCTCGTCTGAAGGTTACTTAACACAGTGTCCAAAGAGGGGCCAGATGTATTCCGAATGGTGTCGTCTGCATAGAGGTGGATCAAAGAGCGACATCATTGATATATATATTTATGTATACAGAGAAAACAGTTGGCCCGAAAATAGAACCCTGTGGCACCCCCATAGACTGCCAGAGGTACGGACAACAGGCCCTCCGATTTGACACTGAACTCTATCTGAGAAGTAGTTAGTGAAGCAGGCGAGGCAGTCATTAGAGAAACCAAGGCTGTTGAGTCTGCCGATAAGAATGTGGTGATTGAGAGTTGAAAGCCTTGGCCAGGTTGATGAAGATGGCTGCACAGTACTGTCTTTTATCGATGATGGTTATGATATCGTTTAGGACCTTGAGCGTGGCTGAGGTGCATCTGTGACCGCTATGAAATCTGATTTCCAAGCTAGAGTGCAGTTTAACTGACAGTGAAGTTAAAAAAATAAAATAAAATAAAAAGTAATTAAAGAGGAGCAGTAAAAAAAAAAATATATATACAGGGGGGGGGGGGGGGGTGCAGGTAGAGTCAATGAGTGGGGGCACCGGTTAGTTGATGTACATGTAGGTAGAGTTAAAGTGACTATGCATAGATGACAAAGGAGAGTGGCAGTGGTGTGGAGAGGGGAGGGGGTCAATGTGAATAGTCAGGGTAGCCATTTGACTAGGTGTTCAGGAGTCTTATGGCTTGGGGGTAGAAACTGTTTATAGAAGCCTCTTGGACCTAGACTTGGCACTCTGGTACTGCTTGCCTTGTGGTAGCAGAGAGAATAGTCTATGACTAGGGTGGCTGAAGTCTTGGACAATTTTCAGGGCCTTCCTCTGACACCGCCTGGTATAGACGTTCTGGATGGTAGGAAGCTTGGCCTCAGTGATGTACCGGGCCGTTCGCACTACACTCTGTAGTGCATTGCGGTCGGAGGCTGAGCTGTTGCCATACCAGTCAGGATGCTCTCGATGGTGCAGCTGTAGAGCCTTTTGAGGATCTTAGGACCCACGACAAATCTTTTCAGTCTCATGAGGGGGAATAGGTTTTGTCGTGCCTGCTTCACGACTGTCATGGTGTGCTTGGACCATGTTAGTATGTTGGGGATGTGGACACCAAGGAACTTGAAGCTCTCAACCTGTTTCTGGGTTGATGGTGTTGATGTGAGACATGTCCAGCATTTCAAAGCACTTCATGACTACAGACGTGAGTTCTACGGGTCGGTAGCCGTTTAGGCAGGTTACCTTTAGTGAAGGAAGTTAATGTTCTGTTTGATGCATACAGTAGGTCTTCCACATGCTCTGGGGATAACCAACCTTTCTTTGTGTGTTGTCAGGTGGGGCTGGTGCTTGCCATTCCAGCGCTCTACCAGGAGGAGGCGGTAGACCTGCAGCCCTCTGCTGTCAGCTCTGCCTACAACCACCTTTACATCCTGCACCTGGTCACCATGGCCCACGTGGTGCAGGTCCTCCTCTCCTCCACAGATGACACAGCAGTGTTTGGGGGAGAGGAGGGACAGGCGGAGAGGGCAGCAGTAGAGCTCTATGCCGCTGTGTCACAGTGTACCGGCGGGTGAGAAGGAATGCTGTCTTTTCTCTGTATTTTTTAAATGTAATATACGCTACTGGTTAAAAGTTTTAGAACAATTACTCAATCAAGGGCTTTTCTTTACTTTTACTATTTTCTACTTTGTAGAATAATAGTGGAGACATCAAAACTATGAAATAACACATGGAATCATGTAGTAACAAAAAAAAGGTGTTAAACAAGTCAAATTCTTCAAATAGCCACCCTTTCCCTTGATGACAGCTTTGCGCACTCTTGGCGTATTCTCTCCCAGCTTCATGAGGTTGCGTTTCAATTAACAGGTTTGCCTTGTTAATTTGTGGAATTTCTTTCCTTAATGCGTTTGAGTCTATCAGTTGTGTTGTGATAAGGTTGGGTGGTATACAGAAGATAGCCCTATTTGGTACAAGACCAAGTCCACATTATGGCAAGAACAGCTCAAATAAGCAAAGAGAAACGACAGTCCACCATTACTTTAAGACATGAAGGTTAGTCAGTCTGGAACATTTCAAGAACTTTGAAGGTTTCTTCAAGTGCAGTCGCATAAACCATCAAGCGTTATGATGAAACTGACTCTCACGAGGACCACCACAGGAGTGGAAGACCCAGCGTTACCTCTGCTGCAGAGGATAAGTTCATTAGAGTTACCAGCCTCAGAAATTGCAGCCCAAATAAATGCTTCACAGAGTTAAAGTAACAGACACATCAACATTACCTGTTCAGAGGAGACTGTGTGAATCAGGCCTTTATGGTTGTATTGCTGCAAGAAACCACTACTAAATGTCACCAATAAAAAGGAGAGACTTGCTTTGTCTAAGAAACACAAGCAATGGACATTAGTCCGGTGAAAATTTGTCCTTTGGTCTGGAGTCCAAATTGGAGTTTGTTTGTTCCAACTGCCGTGTCTTTGTGAGACCCGGTGTGGGTGAACGGATGATCTCCGCATGTGTATTCCGCATCATAAAGCATGGAGGTGGTGTTATGGTGTGGGGATGCTTTGCTGGTGACACTGTCTGATTTTTATTTAGAATTCAAGGCACACTTAGCATTCTGCAGCGTTATGCCATCCCATCTGGTTTCGTCTTAGTGGGACTATAATTTGTTTTTCAACAGGATAGTGACCCAACACACCTCTAGATGACCTGGTCAACCAAATTGATATGGTTTGGATGAGTTAGACCGCGGAGTGAAGGAAAAGCAGCCAACAAGACTTTTGGAATAGCATTCCAGGTGAAGCTGTCATAAAGGCAAAGGGTGGCTATTTGAAGAATCTCAAATATAAAATAGATTTTGATTTGTTTAACACTTTTTTTGGTTACTACATGATTCATTATGTGTTATTTCATAGTTTGTATGTCTTCACTATTATTCTACAATGCAGAAATGTTTGGAAAATTAAGAAAAACCCTTGAAGGAGTAGGTGTTCTAAAACTTTTGACTGGTAGTGTACTTTCTGTAAATTGTGCAGTGGGTTATTTTTGGACATTTTTCTGTTCATGTTCATCCAGTCAAAGGTCAATTGTTTTTGATTGTGTGACTGTGTCTTATTGTCCAGGCTGAGGTCAGACGTGTCTGGGAGCTCAGTGGCAGACCGAGTGAGGAGAGGGGTCACACCCTTCCTGCGCTGCGCTGCCCTCTTCTTCAATTGCCTTACAGGGGTGCCCCCACCAGAGGAGCTCTCCAGTACTACAGGTAGGTATCTCAGGGCTCAGACTACTGTGGGGTCTACGGGGATTGAATGGGTTAGGGTTTTACTGACTGAACCATTCATGCTGTCTCGACTGCAGTTACATCTCAAGGCCAGATGGAGGCACTGTGCAGTTATCTGTCATTGCCCTGCGATGTGTTCCAGCTCTTCCAGGAGCACCGTGGGACTGTCTTTCCCTTATTACAGAGGTAATATCAATAACATGTTAGTCACAGCCAAAATACATTGAAATTAATACTGATGTTCTTATTATCAGATTTGTGATGTTACTAAGGTAATTGTTTGATGTACTTAAGTTATATTTTTCACTGATGGCCTCAGATGGTGTGGGCACCCAGCTGTAACCAAAGCCCTAAAAGGGGAAATGCAGACAATCAGGTAAGCTCAAATTCACTTTGCAACAGAATTAAATATTTCAGATTTTATTTTCCTTTCTTCCCTATGAATAACTGAATCTTTGATACAATTATTATTGCAGTTATCCCAGGAAAAGGAATCGGTTAATTGAGCTTCCTGAGGATTACAGTGCGCTCCTCAATCAAGCCAGTCACTTTCAGTAAGTAGCCACCACTGTCTGTCTTGGATTATCATATACGCTGGTTAAGTGATTGGTGAGCTGTTGCGTTCCAGTGGAGACTGAGTCCTCTTTCTCTCTCTACCCTCCTGTCCAGGTGTCCTAACTCCACAGACGATGAGAGGAAGCACCCCACCCTGTGCCTCTTCTGTGGGACCATCTTGTGCTCCCAGAGCACCTGCTGTCATAGCCAGCTTGACGGGGAGGAGGTGGGCGCCTGCACTGCACACGCTGCCACCTGTGGGGCTGGAGTGGGCATGTTCCTCAGGTGGGTCGGGGACAAGGGCTCCTGTAGGGACAGGGTGGGCATGTTCCTCAGGTGGGTCGGGGACAAGGGCTCCTGTAGGGACAGGGTGGGCATGTTCCTCAGGTGGGTCGGGGACAAGGGCTCCTGTAGGGACAGGGTGGGCGTGTTCCCCAGGTGGGTCGGGGACAAGGGCTCCTTTAGGGACAGGGTGGGCATGTGGTTTAAACATGTTCTATAAAGCTTCTACTGATTGCTTTGCCCCCCAACCCATTGATCAGGATAAGAGAGTGTGAGATGGTCCTGATGGCCAGTAAGACACGAGGAAGCACCTACCCAGCCCCTTATCTTGATGACTACGGAGAGACTGACCCACAGCTAGGGTAAGCTGGCCACATCTCCTCGCTTAGCTTTTGAAACATTCCTTACATCTATCTCTGATGTTGTTCTGTAGAAAAATGTTATATTTGTAAAGCAAACCTGTCTCACTGACGGACTGTATGTGGATGTGAGATTAGGAGGGGGAACCCCCTGCACCTGTGCCCGGAGAGGTACCGGAAGCTCCACCAGCTGTGGCAGCAGCACTGTATCCTGGAGGAGATCGCCCGTAGCCTGGAGGTGGTCAACGTCATGTTTGCTTTCGAATGGCAGATGCTGTGAGCCCAAGACCAGGTTATGTGTGCTACTGGGTAGGGCCAAGTTCTGGAGGCCACACCCAGGGGGCACAGCCCACACACACACACACATATATATACTTATACACACACACACACACACACACACACGCCCATCTACATATGTCCTGGCCGGGAGCGGTGCGCCCCTGTGCAGCCATTCCTCCCCAGGATCCGAAAGGGAGTGCAGATAGGACAGAGAGCGATGAGGAGGTGGTTGGGAACTGAAGTCGCCTTGTTTGAATTTGTCTGCTGTGAGAGGGCTATGAGTAATGATAGGAATAACGTTCCCCTTCTCCATAGAAAAGCTCATTAAAGGAAAATACTTCTATCAAACACCCCAGTATCTTTATGCCGTCAGCTTGTGTATATAAAATCTCTCCCAAGTGATGCTGTGAATTTTCTGCCATCTCCTTTTGTTTTAAGACTTTATAGAGATGATAAAACAATGGCTTTAGTGAGTCTTGCAGTGTGGGAGTTGTTTACTCTTTTGCAAATGTCTTTGGGATCATGCTTCCTGTTTCTATATTTTTTGCTTTCTGTCACAGTAGACTGTTTGCATGGCACCTAGCCCATGTTACTGATCATCACCCTTTTTAAATGATATAAATAGATGTCTTTCCACAAATAGAGTACATTTTGGGTAGTGTAACTTATATATACTAATTTCACCTCATTTTAACATTGACATAAAGAACATGTTCAACTTAATAAAAAACATGTTTTCCATCTCAAGGAGTTAAATGTAAAAAAGGACTACAAAGGGCCAGTAAAGTGGCATTAAAGGAACATGGTTAAGGTTTTCATCTTAAATCAGTCATGCATCTCCCTGTTACAGGGGGAATGAAAGCTTCTTGTGTGCAAAATGTAGGGGCAATTGAATGCAAGCTTCAGACATAAAAAATACAAAATAAATGTTAAAGCATTTCAAGCCTTTCAAGCCTATCTTATCTACGGGTAACAGGGTTGACGTGGTATGCTTGACAGACGCCACCACAAAACACCAGAAAATTGCCAAAAATAGTAGATCCAGCTCACCTGTTTTTTACACTATGATTTCTCTATTAGATGTTCAATGTTTCTTTTGAAAAAATATATTAAAAAGGAATTGATTCACCATATTAAAACGAGAGTTCCGTTTACTCACCAGAATTGATTTAATCACTTATCACATAAATAATTATTTATCTTCAGAATTGACTTTGTCAAAACAACAAAATAACTAGAGCTTTACAATGATGGTGAGAACTTGGAGACGTTATGGGGTTAAGTGGGTTAAAACCTTCCTAGAAGTCTGAACATGATGAGGGACATGTCAAAATGGTGACTTTCGCAAGTCTATATTCATATAAAAAATCTGATTTCTTGAATTTTCCATGTGGTCAATATTAAATGGCACATCATTTTAATGTAATGGTCTTCTAAAATTCAGTATTGGTGCACATTTTCTGTTTAAATATTAAAGGGATGCAAAAGGTACTCTATTCGTGGAATGACCCAGGTAATGTACAGTGCCTTCAGAAAGTATTCATGCCCCTTGACTTATTACACATTTGGTTGTTACAGCCTGAATTCAAAAGGGATTAAGTAGTTTTTTTTCTCGCCCATATACACACAATACTTCATATTGACAAAGTAAAAAAAAAAAATGTATTTATTTAGCAATTGTTTTTGTAAATGAAATACAGAAATATATAATTTACATAAGTATTCACACCCCTGAGTCCATACATGTTAGAATCACCTTTGGCAGCAATTACAGCTGTGAGTCTCTCTGGATAAGTCTCTAAGACCTTTGCACACCTGGATTGTACAATATTTGCACATTGTTTTTCATTCTTCAAGCTCTGTCAAGTTGTTTGTTCATCATTACTAGACAGCCATTTTCAAGTCTTGCCATAGATTTTCAAGCAGAATACTGTAATTAAGCTACTCAGGAACATTCAGTGTCGTCTTGGTAAGCAACTCCAGTGTATATTTGGCCTTGTTTTAGGTTATTGTCAAATTCCTCTCCTAGTGTCTGGTGAAAAGGGGACTGAACCAGATTTTCCTCTAGGTTTTCAAATATGTTTGCAGTATTAATTGAGTGCCTTGTTGCAAACAGGATGCATGTTTTTGAATATTTTTATTCTGTACATGCTTCCTTATCACTCTGTCAATTAGGTTAGTATTGTGGAGTAATTACTATTGTTGATCCTTTCTTAGTTTTCTCCTATCACAACTATTAAACTCTTAACTGTTTGAAGGTCACAATTGGCCTCTCCGGCAACTGAGTTAGGAAGGACACCTGTATCTTTGTAGTGACTGGGTGTATTGATACACCATCCAAAGTGTAATTAATAACTTCACTATGCTCAGTGATATTTAATGTCTGCTTTAAAAAAACATATTTTTTTTACCCATCTGACAATAGGTGCCCTTCTTTGCGAGGCATTGGAAAACCTCCCTGGTCATTCTGGTTGAATTTGTGTTTGAAATTCACTCTTCGACTGAGGGACTTTACAGATAATTGTATGCGTGGGGTACAGAGATGAGGTAGTCATAAAACAATCACACTAAACAGTGCACACAGTGAGACCATGCAACTTCTATGTCTTGTTAAGTACATTTTTACTCCTGAACTTATTTAGGCTTGCCATAACTAAGGCGTTGAATACTTATTGCTCAAGACATTTCAGCTTTTCATTTTTTAATAAACAGTTCTAAAACCATAGTTCCACTTTGACGTTATTGGGTATTGTTTGTAGGCCAGTGACCCAAAAAAATCTAAATTTAGTCCTTTTTAAGTTCGGGCTGTAACACAACATTTTGAAAAAGTCAAGGGGTGTGAATACTTTCTGAAGGCACTGCAAATATACAAGCAATTTCTATACTGGTCAAATGCAAAAGTATATGAAGAGATAATTAACTATTTTATTGTACAAACATTGCTTATTGTAATCTGAACGAATTAGGTAGCAATTAAATGTTAATCTCAAAGCACTTTGAAATAAAGTTACTAAAGTGTTCAATATATGTACATGTAAAAGAGTCGGGTCTTCACTGAAATTCCATATTTTGCCAACCTGATATACTTATTAGATGCTTCTTTTGTTGTAACTCCTTTAAATAATTGTGTATGGGAACATTGTCAACTGCTCTTGAAATTATTATTTGTGCTGTGAAAATGACATTCAAATAGATCATATTGTAGCTAATGGGGACAAAAAGGTTCATACCAGCAACGCAAAATATATTCTGTACACATGACTAATCTAACAAATAAATAAGAGCACATCACAACTACATTTAGTGTATTTAAGACAACAATTATGTACTTTTTATGGGAGAGTAGCTACGTGGAAAAAGAATAATCGCTATAAAAATACACTTGATATTACATCAAACTTTTCAGGAAAATGAAGTTTTGTGCATATACTGTATGGTTTTGTTTTTCCTCAGTTGCGTTGCTTGACAGTGCTGTATGATAACCAGGCTGTCTGAATAAAGACATGATCTAGACGAGTTCTTGTGCCCTCTGTCTGACTGGGAATATCAACACAAATGTCTTGTTTGTTTGTTCATTTTGCACTTACTCTTCAGTGTCTGAAAAGAGAGTAAATAAAAAAAACAAAAAAATGTAATGAAAGAGAAGATACTGTATGACTTAAGTATTTCTCATCACCCTCATTGCATCATATGGGGGCAGCAGGGTAGCCTAGTGGTTAGAGTGTTGGACTAGTAACCGAAAGGTTGCAAGTTCAAATCCCCGAGCTGACAAGGTACAAATCTGTCGTTCTGCCCCTGAACAGGCAGTTAACCCACTGTTCCTAGGCCGTCATTGAAAATAAGAATTTGTTCATAACTGACTTGCCTAGTTAAATAAAGGTAAAATAAAATTTAAAAAAATGTCAGTACAGTGACTTGCAAATCCCATGTCCTTATTATACAGTAACCCTTAGCACCATGTTTCCTACAATAATGACCAGACACACTACTAGTTAGCTTTAATAACTACTGCTTCCTGGCAGCACATGAGGCTGTTGTAAGGATTCATCTTGCAGGAATGATACTGTTGATTGTTGCTTAGCAGCACCTGTACATCATATTTGCTAATATTTCCCTGTTAAATTCCACGGCGAATCCAGGCTCACAGAGAACCTACACAGTTTTGTTTATAGTCTGAAATAAGATAGTGTTGATTGGTAGTATCTGTAGTCCTCAGTAGTCTCTCCCCCCTAAGTAGTCTCTCCCTCCTTTTGTATGGTGTGTGTGGCCATAATAGGATGTGTCATCAGATTGATTGGAGGTGAGATCCTGTTCTGACATTAGATTAGGGGTAATTTGAGGCAGTGGGGGTCCTTGGGACAATTCTGCTATTGCTTAAAAATCTCAATCTTGTTTGTCACACACTTGGCTATATGCATACAGACTTGCTGCAGAGGATTAGGATGGCAGGTAGCCTAGTGGTTAAGAGCGCTGGGCCAGTAACCGAAAGGTTGCTTTTTCGATGAGCCGACTAGGTGAAAAATGTGTGTGCCCAAGAGCAAGGCACTTAACCCTAATTGCTCCTGTAAATCGTCTACAGTACAACAATGGCACTAGTGGTATTTATTTTAAGTGCCAACACTTGTCTGTGCTTGGTCTTCACTTTTGTCCTACAGAATTTCTTACTAATCGTAAACAATATTGTACTGAACAAACCCAACAAGAGCAACTATCAGCAAAACCTTGGTAACTGCCTAAGTTCCAAAATGATTGTGTTTACAAGCTTCTAACTCTTTCCGTTAGGCTCTTCATCTGTATGCGTTGTCTATCCCACAACCCCCTCTAACTCACATGCATCCTTCCACTATATGTAAGATTTCTTGAAGTAAGACATACTCAGTCGCATTGTTCTATAGCTTTAGCAAAACTAGAGAGCATATTTATAAAAGCCTAAATAATTTTGTTGAGACAGCACACACTTAATTGCCATTTCTGTGGGAAAGCTTGTCCCATTGCTGTGGGAAAAGGTCTGCCCATTTTGACCTGGACCAATGCCATTCCATTCGGCTAATCTTGATTAACTCAGAACAAAAGTCTTGTGCAACTGGTCAGTTGCTCGATTAAGTTCTGGGTACATACATGTATAGCCGCTGGAAGAAGAGGTAATTAATATAATATGAAAAAAAAATTCTCGCAAAAGTAGTCCACTGGGCCTGTATTAGTGGACCGATATTGCTCAACATGTTGTTTTTTTTTAGCTCCACCTACTTGTAGAGAAATGCCAATGCCATCCTCCTCTCTTTCATGTTTCCAAAACGGTCTATGACTCATTCATACAGTAGCCTACACACTTTTAGTTTTTTTTGTCCTAGGCTACCTGGCTAAAATGCTTGCTCGCTAGACTAACTAACTTTCATGGGCAACAATGAGGCAGCTAGTTAACATTAGCCTACTACATCTAGCTACATATTGAACTAACATCCTCGCAGGCAAGGGGCACTATGTATGCATTTATGGTTGGATCAGAATCGCCATTATAATAATTGGCCAGTACGGAAATTAAGTAAAATCACTAGTCCAAATCCCTATCTCCATCCATGGCTAATTTAGGAAAGGGACAATTTTAGCTAGCTAGCTAGCCCTCGGAGGACAACACACAATGAGATTAAACAATTCAATTTTTTTCTGTCAATGATATTTGGCTTTTGATGTGATGTGATTGGTGTGAAGCCAAATCCAAACTGGCTTCCCTTGACACTTGGTGCACCACGACCATTCACAGTTGAGCTCACTCAGTTTAGCTCAACGCTGATTGGCTATTTTATTTTTAAAAATATAAAGGGAGGCCAAATGCTCGCTGGGTTCCCTTGCATTCGATGCTATGGGCGGCAACAATATCATACTCTTTTTGACCAGACGGCATCAGATATATGGGCTACACATATAGAGACAGATGGGTGCTGTTTTGCCCGCTCGGATGCTTTCTCCGGTGAGAAACATTTAGCCTCTTGCGAATTGAAGGGAAATTATGAAACACAGCGAGACGAAATATCAATTATTTTATGTTTTCTGGGAGGTTTTAATGGTACAATTTTGGGGGAGGCCTGGCTTCCCTTGGCATCCATAAATACATGTCACTGTTAAGGGTTGAGTGAAGTTAAATGCGATATAAGCACAGTTTGGTTTTCACGCTTAAGTTGATTTGTTGATATGTAAACAGGTAACAAGGCATTACATCATGGTATAGAATCAATGAAACATGGATTTTGTTTGTATGTTATTGCTAAACAATCTCTGCTGTACATTTCCATGTTATCAATTATGGTATTGTCTTCTGTACCAATCTGCTATTGGATGTCTCCTTTTGCAAACACATTTGCAGACTGTCATATCACCAAATCCCTCTTGTAATGATAATCCTCCCTCTTATGAACAATGCTTGGTTTGCAAAATAATGTTAGCCAGTCATATGCCGCCACAATGTTTCTTTCAGGCAAACATTATGTCGCTTTTATTGCTTGAGGCACTTCCTGTCCTTTGGACAAACTGACTTGATGTGTATTGCCTGGTTGTTCACCTTGTTAGGACCCTGTGGAGTGGACTCTTCAAGGTAAGTGTTGGAGCAAGGGTCAACTGGCCACAGGTATCTGCTTTGAGGGCGCGTTGCCTGGTCCATAGTGGGCTGTGGAGGGGACATCGATGTTGGGGTCACCATTGTTGGCTGTGTCAATCTGTTTGCACTTTTCCAGGCTCTTTATGATATTGAAGTTGGAACGGACTGTCTCCAGAAAGCTGTTTTCCAGGAGCCAGCCGTCTGACTCGTGGGCATGGATCTCACCAATCTCAGCACGTTCTCTAGGGATGTCTGGAGGTAACGCACCCCCGCCAGCACCGACAGTTACAACAGGAAACAAACATTACTGAGGTAATCCTTAGACCATGTAAGATACTGTACATATAACATTTGTTTATCATTTATAGTAGACCAGAGTAAAATATGTGGTTCCCAAAAGTAGTTGTAGGTTTGGGATGTGTATTTTGGGACAGTCCCATGTAAACCAGTAGACAGCATGGGGTGTGCCACACACACACACAACTGAGCATGAATAACCCAGAGCCAATATCACAACAGAGATATAGTGTGGGATTAGGGAGCATACAAAGTGAATAAACAATTCTACTAATCAAGCTGAGGAGAAATGGCATGGGAGATGGACCAGAAGCCCAGATAACTTCCCTGCTAAGAGAAGGTGTCATAAGCAGAATACTGCAATGTTGAGTAAGTTCTTTATAATTACTGGTTTGCTGTGTCTAAATAAACCCATATGTCAAAAACTGGTTGAATCAACGTTGTTTCCATGTCATTTCAACCCCAAAATTCAATGTGGTTGGATTTGCAAAAACCCATCAAGGTAAGGGAATTTTGTCTTTTTTTTTTCAACCCAAATTTTAACCTACATCCAATGACAGGGTGACATTTTTGGTTGATTTCACGTTGAATTCACTTGACAACTCAACCAAATGTAAATCAAAACTAGATATTGAGTGTTAGTTACTATTTTATTTTGTGTTATCACCTTTTAAATTCTGCATCTTTTGTACAAACCTTGGAAAGGTTTCCCTGTAAAGTCTACTACACCAGTTGTGTTTTCTGCACATGTGATAATTTGATTAGATTTTGACTATGAGTCTCTTGCAGGTACCATATACTTCTATGGAAACCACATCACCGTTTATAAGGATACTGCTATGCTCACGTCAAACAGCCAGATGGTGAGGCCGCTGGACTGCATGATCTAGGTATAGTTCTCAAGCAGGACCTGGAACTTGATCTGTAGCAGGTCCACAGTGTGCTTCAGAAAGCAACGGCCTGCCCTGGTGTGTTTGTTTCTTTATAGTAGCGAATGGCGTCGCCCAGCCCCAGGTTCAGAGCCTCGTCCAGCTCACTTCACATGCCGTAGCACATGAGCGCCCCCACCAGGATGCAGAAGGTGAAGAAGAAGGTGCAGATGATGTATGGTAGCATCAGCAGCTTCCAGGCATGTTGCGATGAGCATATTGGGGACGTAGTGGAGGTCCCTCTGCCATCAGCTTGTTGATTTCCACCTTCAGGAAGATTCCCACACTGAACAGAATCACCACTGTCACCACGGAAACCCAGTTGAGGATCCACAGCACTTGGGCAAGCTTGCCCAAGCTAATTTGCTAAGCAATTATTCAGAAGAAATAGAATACAATAAACTACAAATATAATAGACTACAAATATGGTTTTATAGCATCTGATGTCTCAATCATTTTGTTTACCACCTCAGAGGTTTCACATAACAATGTGATGCCCCATGCACCATTATCAATACAGAGTTCAAATAGAGAAACCCCATGCTTAACTGTCTGTCTTGAACACAGTCACAGGTCATCCCTACAGACTGGGGATATCAGGAGAGAGCACCATACAGAAGGACCTATTTTATCTCTGCAAGATTCATAAATGCCTGTCTTTCACAGATAATTCGTAAAAATCCAATTAACTTCACAGGTCTTCATTGTTAACGGTTTCAACACTGTTTCCCATGCTTGTTCAATGAACCATAAACAATTAATGAACATGCACCTGTGGAATGGTCGTTAAGACACTAACAGCTTACAGGCGGTATGCAATTAAGGTCACAGTTATGAAAACTTAGGACACTCAAGAGGCCTTTCTACCTACTCTGAAAAACACCAAAAGAAAGATGCCCAGGGTCCCTGCTCATCTGCTTGAACGTGCCTTAGGCATGCTGCAAGGAGGCATGAGGACTGCAGATGTGGCCAGGGCAATAAATTGAAATGTCCGTACCGCGAGATGCCTAAATCAGAGCTACAGGGAGACAGAATGGACAGCTGATTGTCCTCACAGTGGCAGACCACGTGTAACAACACCTTTACAGGATTGGTACATCTGAACATCACACCTGCGGGACAGGTACAGGATGGTAACAACAACTGCGCAAGTTACACAATGAACACACAATCCATCCATCAGTGCTCGCAATAGGCTGAGAGAGGCTGGACTGCGGGCTTGTAGGCCTGTTGTATGGCAGGTCCTCACCAGACATCACCGGCAACATCGTCGCCTATAGGCACAAACCCACCGTCGCTTGACCAGACAGGACTGGCAAAAAGTGCTCTTCACTGACGAGTCGCGGTTTTGTCTCGCCAGTGGTGATTGTCGGATTCACATTTGGAGGCGGAGGGTCCGTCATGGTCTGGAGGCGGTGTGTCACAGCATCATCAGACTGAGCCTGTTGTCATTGCAGGCAATCTCAATGCTGTGCATTACAGGGAAGACCTCATCCTCCCTCATGTTGAACCCTTCCTGCAGGCTCATCCTGACATGACCCTCCAGCATGACAATGCCACCAGCCATACTGCTCATTCTGTGCGTGATTTCCTGCAAGACAGGAATGTCATTATTCTGCCATGGCCAGCTTAGAGCCCGGATCTCAATCCCATTGAGCACGTCTGGGACCTGTTGGATCGGTGGGTGAGGGCTAGGGCCATTCCCCCCAGAAATGTCTGGGAACTTGCAGATGCCTTGGTGGAAGAGTGGGTGCCTTGGTGGAGGAGTGGGGTAACATCTCACGGCAAGAGCTAGCAAATCTGGTGCAGTCCATGAGGAGGAGATGCACTTCAGTACTTAATGCAGCTGGTGGCCACACCAGATACTGACTGTTACTTTTGATTTTGACCCCCCCCCCCCTTTGTTCAGGGACCCATTATGTGACTAACCTTAATTGAATGTCTGTGGAACTTGTTCAGTTTATGTCTCAGTTGTTGAATCTTATGTTCATACAAATATTTGAAAGTAAATGCAGTTGACGTTTCGTTTTTTGCTGAGTTTGTTATCTGTCTGATCTGGTTCCCATCACTGTTTGTTTTTTCTCTTCAGTGACAGTCATCTTAAGGCTTGGCCTGGAGGTAGTTTAGCCGTAGTGACTCCGGTGGAGTAACAGACACCAGCTTGTGGCAGCGTCAGAGTGAGTCCAGTCTGCTGGCCAAGCCCCCTGACCCTCCTAATAATTCCCTCTAATCTGCCCTGTAGGATTTGGACGTACCTTCTGCCACCTGCGCAAATCTGACTGCAGCACCACAAAGAGTTGTAATGGCCAAAGGCGTGTTTGGATGGTTGTACGTTTGTGTCCAGTCAGCTCTCCTTTGAGTCTTAGTCTCCAAGTCAACAGGATGAGACCAAGTAAGGCAATATATCAAGTCTAAATCAATTTTGTTATGAGGACAATATTATGCTTACAAGAAAATACGGAAAATGTGTCGGATTGTTTGATAATGTGTCGGATTGTTTGATAATGTGTCGGATTGTTTGATAATGTGTCGGATTGTTTGATAATGTGTCGGATTGTTTGATAATGTGTCGGATTGTTTGATAATGTGTCGGATTGTTTGATAATGTGTCGGATTGTTTGATAATGTGTCGGATTGTTTGATCATGTGTCAGATTGTTTGATCATGTGTCAGATTGTTTGATAGTTTGTCCTAATGTGATACAATTAACAAAGTTTGTGCTGCCCTCTGGTGCTTTGATGACACTATGCATGTGTCAGCGGAAAGGAAATGGCCCAAGAAAGTCAAGCATGAGTTTTGAAAGCTCCAGATATCTTAATACAGACTCCATCATCCTCATGGTGTTATTGTATTTGCCTCAAACCACTTTCACCAGCCCCCCCCCCCCCCCCACTCTTTCCCATTCCTGAGCCCTTTTTTTCTCTCCGTCTCTCACGCACACGTCCATACGCATCCACACAGCCAATCAGCCAATGAGATCGAGATTACTGGATTACCATGTCCCAAAGGAGCTTGTGTAAGAGGAGAGTTCCACTGTGGACACACACTGGCCCAGTCAGCACATCCACAGCGATCCCAGGAGCACCGGACCAATGTGGCAGGTAAGTTCTGGAGTTCCCAGTTTAGTCAATCATGGTTCTTCAGTGAAATGGCTGTCACTTGCAGTATACTCTCATACTGTGATTCCATCTTATCGGAAATATCAAGGATAGCAGCCCTCTAGGCTTTACGGCACTGCAAGTACATTCTTAAAGCCATACACATAACATTGGCCTTCAATTCTGTAAAGGATGTTATATCCTATGCAGTATTGTATTTGATCTAAAAACCAATTATCCTCTCTGATGCTTGTGGTTTGTAGTTCCAGTGTTAATACAGCAACATGACTTAATGTTAATTTATTTAATGCATTTCCTTTGGAATGGGATTAAAACCATCTATAGATATGAGGGATTATGTTCAGTAATGGCCTATTGAAAAATAGATTACATTGATGTGTAGCCACTGTGTGTATGAATTACAACAGAGAAGGATCGCATGACTGCGCTGTCTGATTGACTTCACCCCAAGTATGTTGTACCGTAGCTGTGAATTTGTACGGAAAGTTTTTTTATCCTGAATTTTAATTTGACCAGACTTTGAAGGATTTGAGAACATGTTCTCTTTTAAAGTGCGTTTGGGATTTTTTTCAGACCCTTTGACTTTTTCCACATTTTGTTATGTTACAGCCTTACTGTAAAATTGATCACGTTTTCTTCCCTCATCAATCTACACGCAATACCCCATAATGCTATGACACTTGAAATTGAGCCCAGGTGCATCCTGTTTCCCTTGATCATCCTTGAGATATTTCCACATCTTGATTGAAGTCCACCTCTGGTAAATTTAAATGATTGAACATTATTTGGAAAGGCACAAACCAGTCTATATAAAGTCCCACAGTTGACAGTGCATGTCAGAGCAAATACCAAGCCATGAGGTCTAAGGAATTGTCCGTAGAGCTCCGAGACAGGATTGTGTCGAAGCACAGATCTGAGGAAGAGTACCAAAACATTTCTGCCGAATGTAAGGTCCCCAAGAACACAGTGGCCTTCATCATTCTTAAATGGAAGAGGTTTCGAACCACAAAGACACTTCCTAGAGCCGTCCGCCCAGCCAAACTGAACAACTGCTGGAGAAGGGTCAGGGAGGTGACCAAGGACAAGCATCTCTGCAGCACTCCACCAATTAGGCATTTATGGTAGAGTGGCCAGACATAAGCCACTCCACAGTAAAAGGCACATGATAGCACGCTTGGATAGCACGCTTGGAGCACCTAATGGACCAGATTCTCTGGTCTAATGAAATCAAGATTGAACTCTTTGGCCTGAATGCCAAGTGTCACGCCTGGAGGAAACCTGTCACCATCCCTACGGTGAAGCATGGTGGTGACAGCATCATGCTGTGGGGATGTTTTTCAGCAGTAGGGACTGGGAGACTAGTCGGGATCGAGGGAAAGATGAACAGAGCAAAGTGGAGAGCGATCCACTTGATGAATACCTGCTCCAGAGCACTCAGGACCTCAGATTGGGGCAAATGTTCACCTTCTAACAGGGCAACAACCCTAAGCACACAGCCAAGACAATGCATGAGTGGCTTCGGGACAAGTCTCTGAATATCCTCGAATTGCCCAGCCAGAGCCCGGACTTGAACCCGATTTGAACATCTCTAGAGAGACCTGAAAATAGGGGTGCAGCGATGCTCCCCATCCAACCTGACCGCGCTTGAGAGGATCTGCAGAGAAGAACGGGAGAAACTCCCCAAATAAAGGTGTGCCAAGCTTGTAGCAACATACCCAAGAAGACTTGAGGCTGTCATTGCTGCCAAAGGTGTTTCAACAAAGTACTGTGTAAAAGGTCTGTATGTTTAAGTAAATGTGATATTTCATTTGTATTTTTTATTTTTTTTTGCAAAACTTAGACCTGTTTTTGCTTTGTCATTATAAGGTATTATGTGTAGATTGATGAGGGGAAAAAACTATTGAATTAATTTTAGAATAAGGCTGTAACGTCACAAAATGTGGAAAAAGTCAAAGGGTCTGAATACTTTCCGAATGCACTGTATGTGGTTGGTACATTCACTGTTAACATTCTCAGGGTGTGAGAGGGTGCAACAGCAAGACTATGATGGACACGGAGGATCAGTGGACACAGGCCTTGGCTAGCAACAACGTGAGGGCCATCCTGCGCTGGATATGCAGCCTTTCAGCTGAAGGTCAGATCACTGGACTGGCAAGATTCAAATCACATGCAGCATACAGTACTTACAGCCACTTACTGTGTCTAAGAATGGTTGGATACTTTAACATACTTTAATGATTTGATGATTATAATATGTGATCATTAGTAACATTTCTTCTCAGTTCATGCTGCTTTTTATTATGACCCATTATGTAATTGCATGAATTTGTCTCATTCCATTAATTTGTTTGTCTCTCAGTGGGAAATGCTGATGTGGAGGCCAGCCTTGCTACTTTCAGCAGCTGGGTCCAGAGGACGGCTGAAGTTTCAAAGAAGGAGTTACTCACCCTTTGTAAGGAGAGATGCACCACAGCACCAGCTATCCCAAACAGAGCCAAAGGCTATCGATCCCAGCTCTTTCCACAGCTTTATTACAAAGGTCTTCTGCTGTCCCCTCTCTCTGGGTCCCCCCTCCTCCCCTCCCCTGTTTCTAGGCTTCAGCCGTTGCCAGGGCCTGTGGATGTTCCTGGACCACAGCTGCTTCACCAGGGTGCACTTGCTGCTGCAGCGGCTGAGGAACCTGCTTACCCTGGCCCAGTGGGGGAGGAGGCAGAGCGGCCTGACACACTTCTGGCATGGTGCAGTAGTATTCAAACCCTGGCCCCCCACTCACAATGATCATATTGTTGCATGAATGATATCAACTGGCTAGTTTGTTTAATACAATGATCTTACCTTGACACGTAGTGCTAGCATTTGGTATGGTTGTAACAATATAGGTAAAAATAGGATTGGAATTGTAGTTTCTATCAAGAGAGCTGTTTTCTGATCATGATTGAATGGTGACTGTCTGTCCTCCATCTGTATGTAGGATTGGGGATCCCGTGTGTGGTCTGCAGGGCTGGGTGTGGATCCTCAGCTGTGCGGCAGGACTACTGGAATCGGATACATAGAGCTCTGAAGCAACACATCTGGCTGGGTCGGCTTGTACAGTGGTGGGGCATCACCGGACTCCTGCCCAAGTATCCTGGTAAGGATCCATACGTTAACGTTATAGAAGGACAAACAGTCAAATTGTACAAACCGGTCACTCTTTGCATCACAGAGTTGTTACTACTGTGTAACTATTCTACAAAGTACAATGTAACAAGTGTTGTATGTTGTAGTTTTAGGGTTGAAGTTAAGGTTAGTCTAGTACAGGGTTCCCCAACTGGCGGCCTGCGGGCCAAATTTCTCCCACGGGGTGTTAACTTGGGGGCCAAATATTTCTTATTTATTTTTTATTTTTTTATTTTATTTTTTGACATAAGGCTGTAAAAACACCAGGAAAATCAGCTCCAATGGATTTTTTTTAAAGAAATCTGTTCCCAAGTATTCCCATGATTAATAGAGAGAAGCGTGATCATATACAAATGTAATCAAGGTTTGAAATGGTTTGTCTTAGTCAAACATATCTGTTTTGGCTTCTTGTGGTCAATTTGCAGTCTACAAATTATTTGTAATATTGTTTCCGGCCCCCATCCGCTCCAGAAAAAATCGGCCCACGTCTGAATCTAGTTGATGATCCCTGGTCTAGTATTTATAGGTACACTGACTTGTCCTCTCCTCCTCGCAGAGGCTCAAGAAATGAAGCGGATCTATCAGATGTGGAGAGAGATGGATCAGAACCACCGCAGAGCTGCCCTCCACACTCTTGGGTAACTCTTAAATCACTGATAGGTCTCTCTTGCTCTATTTCTGTTTTCTTCCTTTACTCCCTGATCAATCTTTTAAAAATCTATTCTCCACATCTTCTTTCTCTTTATTTGATTAGATGGGAGGAGGAGGGAAGGGAAAGGTGGAATTCACTGATCCAGGGTATGGTGGCTCAGATGGACCAACAACATGGGCCCATATGGATTTCTGAGGACTGCACAGACCAGGGCTATCCACCCCCTAACCTGCAGGCTCTTCTGAAGCTGGTGCTGGTGCCTCGCGTCAACAACATGTCTGTTCAGGCCATTGTATCCGAACATGGAGAATCCATAAAGTGTCCTCAAAGATATGACTGTGTTAATATGACTGTCATGTGAACTGAACTGAATATACAGTATTCTTGATTATGTACACTACACTTAACACAGCCTGTGCACAGCTCATGTACTTCATCCTGGACATGGCACATTTCCTGCAGTGCAAAGATGACCTCCTGCAGTCCTTTTGCCACGCCTTCATCATCCCTCCCAGCTTCTCCCAGCAGATCCGGGCCTTCTGGCTCCTCGACCATGGACACTTAACGGTACCTTTGCTCTCACTATAACTTTCAGTCTATCGATGTGTATGTCTTCCTGGATTTAGCAGGGCTCAACAGAGCCGACAGATTTTCCTATGGCTGTCATTGCCTCTGTGTAGGGCTCCATGGAGCTGCTGCTGAGCCCCAGGTCTGAACCACCATGGTTCTCCTGGCAGCACCACTGCATCATCCACAGCCTGCTGAGGAGAAAGCAGCTCCGCTTGGCTCTGAAGTACATCTACTGGACCAGACTAGCCACAGACACCCCCCACGACCTGAAGCTCTGTGTGGACGTACTCCTACAGAACAGGTAGGGCTAAATACACTAGCATGTGCTATACCAAATGGACTACTGTATGTATACCATGTACTCTGGCTCTGTGTGGCTCACGGTTTTCATATTACATCTTGTTTTCTCTGCCCCTAAGCCATGTCTCAGACGCCTGGGCCCTCCTGAAGAAAGGTCACACAGGAAGTAACGACATGGTCAGGTACTTCCTCCATGGATGTGAGAGGCTTGGCCTATGTGTGGCGGCTTCCGACTGCATGGAAGCAATATGGAAGGTGAACCTCTTTGTAAAACTATCATAAAAGACATGTAAATACTTAGGCATGTACATGCAGGTTGTTTGTTGTCAGTAATCACATTTTCTATTGAAAAACGGTACCTTTATTAGGATGTGGGCCACTGTACTACTCAGTCGGAAGAGGCTGAAGGTCAGTGTGGAGTAGAGGGGCTTCCTCAGCGTAGGAGGACCACAAGGATCTCTATGGCAGTGAAAGAGCCAGGTATGGATCACTGATTGTGACTCATACTGATTTGAGAACTATCATCACTGTCAAGTATTCTGAAAGTCCGTGAAATGTTGTGAACTGCAGGGGGTCCCATTCATCCGTTATCTGCCCTGCTGTATCAGTCTCAGAACATCAACACACTCTCTTCAGAGGATTTCATCAGACTCCTCAGGGAATCTATGGTGGAACTGAGACAACCCCAGCCAATAGCAAGGTACATTATTCAATACAAAATGACTAAAATGTTGTTTACAAAACTACCCAAAGTCAGTGTGTGTTTGGTATAATCCGTTTTTCCCTGGCCCAGTGAGGAGGTGACATGGCCAGGGGAGCACCAAAACAGGAGAGGGAGCTGTCGGAACCTGAGTCTGACCATCCAGGCCCTTAGGCACCACCTCCCTAGACCCTCCCCAGTGGGTATGATGACTGACAGGCTGGGAGAGCAGGGAGACACAGAGCCACCTGATCATCACCTGCCTCTTATAGCTGCGGTACTTTACTACTGTGGCTCTGTCTGAGAGTGAGTGTGCTGAGGAATAAGACTTTGGCAATGATGAATATTAAAATAATGAATTTCATTGTCTCAATGCAGGAGAAACCCTGGACCCCGGCACACCTCTCCTCTCAATCCCTGTCCAAGGAGACCTCTGAATCTATGTTCTCTTTCACATCTTCCCCCTCACTGCCCTGCCTGAGACCGGGCATCCCATATGTGTATGGGAGCACAGTAATGCTACAGCGGATCTCATCCCTGCTCAGTGATAGAGGACGGTGCCAGAACAGTCAGGGTGACAGCCCTTCCCCCCCAGCAGACATACTCCTCCCAGACTACCCTGACCGGACTCTGACACTAGAGGGTGCCACAGACCCTGTCTCCTTCAACAGCCTCAGTAAAGACAGCATGGAGGTGGAGGAGCTGGTGTTCTCCACTGAGTGTGAGTTCAGATACACAGACTAGAGGTGTTTTATACTGAACATTTAAGTTGTCGGCTCCTTTTGAAGTAATGTTCTTGAGTATTAACCCAACGGAAATCCATGTTCTGGTGATCTGTTGTTGAAAGTGTTTTCTGTTTTCTTTAGGGGGAGTGGAGGACATAATGACCTGTGATATACCAGGAGACGACGTCTTCAATGTGGAAGAGGAGGCAGTTCCTCCTGTAGATGTAACGTTAGA
Organism: Oncorhynchus masou masou; assembly: GCF_036934945.1. Lineage (NCBI taxonomy): Eukaryota > Metazoa > Chordata > Actinopteri > Salmoniformes > Salmonidae > Oncorhynchus > Oncorhynchus masou. The sequence continues at coordinate 32,590,176 of NC_088232.1, forward strand.
CAGAAGGTGACCCTTCTCAATGTTTACTTTATCATTTCATTAACAGACCATAATTCCACTCATTGCTGTGGCCAGCATTGTGTTATGCAATACAATAAGATAAAGGACATGTTCTTTATATGATCATTTGTTTGTCAGGCATAGTCTGAGCAGACTGAACCTCCATCCTCAGTTCTACAGTAATGAGGACAACCAATCAGTGCCCTCTGTATCTGAGATCCAAGTGGAGAGTCACAACTTCCTGACACCTGACTATGGTGTGTTTCAACTGTTAATACATTCTGTGTTGTGGCTGTGTTTTCACTATATCTACTGTATGATTTGACTGAGAAATAATTCAATAATTGGCCCTTTAACTAACTGCTTTTGTTCATGTTAATCCAGAGAAAATGGACTACTACAAGGAGGTTACTGACAAAATCATGCATGCACCAAGTGTGAGAGACGTGTGGAGCATCATGCCTGGAGGGGACAAATCAGGGAACATCCGCTCCCAGACCTCCACCTTCTCTGGGGCTGTTGCTGCCTCATCTCACTGCTTCCTGGAGCTGGAGCCCTTACAGGTGACAGACCTCTCTACTGTCCAATTACATACATACTGTACATACTATACAGACAACCTACAGTATTTGCCAACTCAACTGGGTTTCTGTATGTCTGTGTTTGTTCAGAGGGCATTCGACCCTCCACCGCTTGAGGATTCAGTGGAATGTTTCCGCCGGGACTCCCAGGATGCAGTGGACCAACCGGAGATCCTGACCTCCTGTGCACTCACTGAGACCACCGAGGATCTGCTCTCTGAGCTCCACCAGACCTTCTGCTTCCTGGAGGAGCTGGGAGACACAGGCTCCAGTGGCCCAGAGACAGAGAGAGGCTCTACCCTGGAGGGGGAGCAAGACAGTGGGGCTTCCGGGAGGTACATCAGGCCCTTCTCTCTCCAGGACTCCTCTCTGCTCATCCCCCTGCGGAGGTCCGCACGCTCCAGACAGCTACAGGTTCCTGGGTTGTCTCTGTCCCCTAGGACTAGCCCCAGCTGCACCCCCCAGCTCAGCCCCTCCTCAGCCCTAGAGACATCCAGGGATAGGTTACCTGGAGGGGGGAAGGCCTCGCACAAGGAGGATGCATCATGCTTCAGAAGCACCCCAGAGGATAGGCTAGGCCACTGTAAGCTGGGCAGCTGGTGGAAACAAGCCCTGGAGACCCGGAGGGCATCCACTGGCCTACTCCCTGCCATAGAGCAGGTGTCCACGATCTCACGAGGTAATGTGTGTGTGTGTGGATAGAAATGACAAGCTACTCTATCTTGTGTTTAGAAAACCCATTTAGTGTCACAGCTAACAAAGTTGGTATTTTTGCGGCGATTTGCCTGTATATTAATATTATTACTTAATATAGTATAGCCTCTAATATCATCTCCCTTTGTCATTGTGATGGGGAACGTTGAGAGAGCCTTTTCTTTGGAACTTTACATAGATGGAGCATTAGAAACAGCAGCTGGCTGGAGACTGTAGTGTGTGCCTCTCTTGTGTGTGTGTGTGTGTGTGTGTGTGTTTTGGGGGGAGGGGTAGTTGGCCTGTTGCTGTCACCCAGTGGGGAGTCTATGTCCGGAATGGGACCCAGGTACTGCTCAGAGAGGGGTGATGAAGTACAGAGAGGAGGGGGTGCACTGTAGTGTCAGACTTGTACTCGCTCAACCTTGCCACAGTTACTCATCTGTGACCACCACCCCCTGCTCTCTGTGGTAGGGGCCTTCCACTGATGTTACCCAGAGCAGATGGAGCTCTGCTGGGCCTTGCTGATCACTGCTGGGCCTGGGGGAACCACGCCTCACAGCCCCACACACCACACTAATTCCCTACCTCATCACTGGGACCAGGGCTTAGGAGACCAACACACAGCAGGGGCCAAATGTGACATTTAATTAAAGCTCCGTTTGTGAAATAAAATCAATAGTTTCAGAAAGCAGGTGATCTTGATATTTTTTTCGTGCTTCTCAGAAAATGAAGTGCGTTTGTTAGCATGCCAATGAGGAAGTGGCAGAGACCGTTCAAGTGGCTGGCCATATTGACATACGAGGTCTCTGTGAGGTTTTAATGTTACATCATGACAGCTGTAACACCTCTGAGGGATCTAGTTTGAATCCTTTCCTGTTCTCCCTGTCCCTTCTCTCTTCATCTACAGAAAAGAGGGCCTCTCTCGTCCCAGGGCAACCCTACTCCCACAGTACGATCAACATCCAGGAGTCTCCGGCCAAGCAGAGAGGAGACAAGTGGGAGGTCAAACAGGTACAGGTAATTTCTCTCTCTGTGGTCCCTATTTCACTCGACCCACAATAACATCTGCTAAACACGTATATGTGTCAAATACATTTGATTTGGCCTCACATAGAGAGTCAGTATAGGGGGAAATATGCTATGGTTGTCCAATGGGGGGCAGTGTTGTCCCAACTTGGAAGTTTTTATTTCGTCTCTGATTTGAATGACCTCATACCTACCCCCAAGAGCCTGCCCATCCCATCCCAGCAGGTACCCTCTCCTTCCCCCTGTCACAACCTACACATCTTCCTCATCAGACTCAGTAATGTCATATAAAAACCTGGTGGAATCGTATTCAGGCTTTGATAAAAAATGTCTTAGTACTTTTTTGTTACATTTAATTGGTAATGAATAGAGCTAATGACTAAATGATTTCCGGACTACTTTGATCCGACATGCATGCTATAAGTACTACATTCACTTTGTGTTTCTCTGACAAAAGTTGTAGACTGCTTTCTTGGCTCCTTCTAATCTCTTCAGCCCCCTTCTAATGTCTCTGGCCCCGTTTATACCTGTCGCTTACATGGGTCCTTTGTCCTGATCTTGTCCTGGTCTTGCGCTGAGCTTGCCAGTTTAAAATCAAATCAAATGTTATTTGTCACATGCGCCAAATACAATACTTACAAGAGCTTAACCAACAATGCAGTTCAAGAAATAGAGTTAAGAAAATATTTACCAAATAGACTAAAGTAAAAAATATAAAATGAAAAGTACACAATAAGAATATCAATAACGAGGTTATATACAGGGGGTGCCGGTACCAAGTCAATGTGCGGGGGTACAGGTTAAATCAAGGTCATTTGTACATGTACAGTAGGAAGGGTGAAAGTGACCATGCATAGATAATAAACAGCGAGTAGCAGCAGTGTACAAAACCGATGGAGAGGGGGGTCAATGTAAATAGTCCGGGTGGCCATTTGATTAGTTGTTCAGCAGTCTTATGGCTTGAGGGTAGATGCTGTTAAGGAGACTTTTGGACCTAGACTTGACGCTCCGGTACCGCTTGCAATGTGGTAGCAGAGAGAACAGTCTATGAATTGGGTGCCTGGAGTTTTGACAATTTCTTTGGGCCTTCCTCTGATACTTTACACTTTTACGATGTGTCTTTTAATGATCCACAACCGTCTAAAAATGTCTATACAAACAGAATGAGGACAAGATCAGGACAAAGGGTGTATGTTAAAACAAGGTATTAAGTGCCTTTTGTCTAATGCATTGACAGATCTAACAGTTGGTGCGTTTGACATCATGATGTCAGCAGTGGCTGTACAGCATGTGTACTGCAATGTTGCTGCACTGATACGATTAGGCAGTTGTTCAATTGAGATTTAATTATGTAATTGTTTAATTGGGATGTAATTATCTTATTGTTTGGTTGGAGTCAAGGGTACCATATGGAGCCTGGCAGGTGAAATGTAATTACACAAAGTTAATTCATGATGACGTAGTTGATAATTATACCTTTGGGATGCTGACTGGTGGATGTGGGAATGGTTGGTGTTCTTTGACACATTGAATGCTGATATTGCACAATTCTAAATTAGCACCCATCATAAAATATACTGATTTATTCCATTACATTAACTTGTTAAAACACTGCTTAGATTGATGTTATAAAGATATGATTTATTCCATGTTTTATTCAATATTTTCACTTCGTGTGACCAACCCACATCTGTATTTCAAAGAGAACAAAGTGGTTGGGATTTGATGAATTGGCAGATTGGGAGATATTGATGACAAATGTGTGAAGATAAAAGTCATACTAAGTAGCATATTATCCAAACATCTCCAATTAAAACACAGCAGCTATGGATAATCAGAGTGCCGGATATTAGGTTGACTACTATACATTTTCACTGTTTTTGTCCCATGTGACCTCATGATCAGATTGGTTTTGGTGAAGTAAGGTTGCGATGTTCAATGAAAGGGATGCTCAACAAACAATGTGGATGACACTGGTACCACTCACAGATGTAAAGACATTACTGGAAGATTTTAGCTTGTTGATCAACTTGTGTGGATCTTTCTGAAAATCTTGACGTTTGTATGGAGAGAGGCAGTCTGAATGAAGATAGCTCGTTGGGTTGAGGTGACACATTGAGATGAATGGCCTCTATTAGGAACATTTCATCAGTGCCTGAGCCCTGTGGTTTCAGTCTCCCTCAACCCCTGGGGAACGATTAATGACCACAGGATATTTCATCACCCCCTCCATTTCCCAACTCAGGATATGAGGGCCTAATTGTGTCTGTTGTCTGGTGTTCTGTCCCCTGTGTTCCAGGCGGAGAAAGAGGAACTGCTGGAACGGAGGGGCTCTGGGAAGTTGCCCCACCAGCGAGTGGAGCAGGACTTGGCGAGCCATAGGGGAGCCAGAGTGAAGAAGGGCAAACGGGTGAAGAAGGCATGAGGACATCCCGTTACACATCTATACTGTCATTCTGTGGAGTGACGAACAATCAGTGTATGTGTGTAAAATGTATAATTGACCAAATCCTGTATGGTATCACTGTTGTGCTACACTTCAAACCACTGTAAATTTAGTTAGGTGCAGACTGTTATTAAATGTTTTTTACTTGGCAGATACAAATATTTATTTCTCACTGAAAAGATTTGTTGTTTGTCACAGTAATGGCTCCACAGTAATGGCTCCACAGTAATGGCTCCACAGTATGCATGGACAGATAATCCAAATGGTGTGGTTGCATCTAAACACATGACGTTTCTCTTTTATCTAAAAAAAGATTCCATTTTGAGCATGGTGGTGATCGTCACCATGGCTGTCATGGATGACCAATGGTGCAGTGACCTTAGTACACCACATCACCTATACGGTCACCTCACATCATCACCTCTCCTGTCACCTCTTTGAGCTCTTCATCTGACAGGTCCTGATTCCTTTGGCGACCCCTCCTCTCCTATAGGCTGCTGGTGTGTTCTGGACACATCCTCCTCCTTATACAGTTATCACACACACACACACACACACACACACACGGAAAAGCTCATCAATAGTTAATCTCTCAGTAATTATTGACATGGGTTAAATTATTTAATACTTCACGAACCCAGTCGAGATTAAGAATAGTGGATTCTGGGTCATTTGCATATCGTCTCAATGATCTGAATAGATGCAAGGTCATTTGGATTGACTATAAGGATACAGATAAACTCTGGACTAACTCATTCTAAAAGCACCACATGGTGTCCTTGGATATGTCAGTTTCCCCCTTTTACAAAGGATTTGCCTTGCTGCTATTCCATCTCATGAAAAATGGATGACCTCCCAGTGCTAGTTGCTGCCGCCTTCTCTCCTCACATTTGCACAGTGCCCTGAGATTGCATGTATGTTAGCATCCCTCCCCCTCTCTCAATTTTGGAGGTGGAGGGGGTTGAATAACTTAACACACATTTCAGCATGACATTTCTGCTTGGGGTCTCCCGTCCATGAGCCAGGCCCACACACACACTGCACTATTACCAAAGATATGTGTGTCATCTTCTGGAGTTGTTAGGCCTCCCTGCATGACCTCACCAGGTGTGACAGCACCTCTGATACCCATTTGGTGCATGGGGCTGGAGGAACAGGACCAGCCAGTGTTTTGGATGCTTTAGTTTACACCTCAACAATCATGATTGGGATTGGCTGCACATTTTTTTTTTTCGAATCCAAAGAACCTTTCATACAGTAGAATATCTTCATCCTAGTTAAATAAAGGTTCAATAAAAAATGTAATCCACATCTTACAGCGCAGTATAGTAATTCATGATTTGAGCACAGATAAAGATCTTCCAAATGGAAATATTCTAGGGGCAAAAACCTGTCTGGAAGTAATGATGCTCGAAAACATATCAGGACACGCGGTCTGGAAAATAAATAAATGCTCTGACCACATACATCCAATAACTCCCACTAATTTGAATACTGATAAAAATCGTGGAAACCTGGGCTCTGCACTGCAACAAAATTACACATAAATCATGTGCAGAGCAGACAAGGTTAAAAATCCCAACCAAACATGATGGATATAAATTGCTGTCTGATGTTTGTAAATCATTCTTATAAATAATTGTCTGTGTGCGACTGGAGGCGCTCTGGAAAATGCAGGGCGATTAATACTTGCTATTGCAAAACTCTCCATGCGAGTTCCCTTCTGACCCCTGTAATGTACTTTTTTATTGCTATTTCATCTATTTCTTCATCTTCAAAACGAGCGTCCTTAACCTTCCCCAGTGTAGATTCATATAGGCCACAGTAAGCCCCATCTTTGTAGGGGGTTAATATAGAATATTCAATTGATTTTGAACAATAAAACAAAATAATGCAGATATAACAGCTGCTACCTTCTTTAACATGGAAATAATTTGCAGCTTATTTTCAAAACACTATATCCACCAATGTTGGTGTTTTGTCATCAGAAATGATTTCTTCTGGGTACGTTAACATGTGTGTACAATGTTGCTGTTCTTTGTTTTTATTCATGGATTTTAGATGTGTATGAAAATGAGTTTGTTTTACAAAATGCTGTTTACTAATTATATATCCTGTATTTGACTGAAATGTGGTTGTCTTAAGATGAATGCACTTACTGTAAGTCACTCTGGAGCATCTGCTAAATCACTAAAATGCCAAACACAAGTGTTTTACATACAGATCTCATATTACTGTGTTGAATTACTTAAATAATATATATATATATATATATGTATATATGTATAAATATATGTATATATGTATATATACGTATATATATGTATATATACGTATATATATGTATATATACATATATGTATGTATATATATATATATATGTATATATATATATATATGTATATATATATATATGTATGTATATATATATGTATATATATATGTATATGTATATATATATATGTATATATATATATATATATATATATATATATATATATATATATATATACATACATATATGTATGTATATATATATATATGTATATATATATGTATATGTATATACATACATATATGTATGTATATATATATATGTATATATATATGTATATGTATGTATATATATATATGTATGTCAAATGTATAATTTGTAAATGTCTTTATTAAAAATGTAGTTATTTGTTACATTTGACTGTAAAACCGAGCAGTACTACTTATTTCTCTGAGTGAGGCAGATATATAGCATTTATCAAAAAACAATCTCAAATGAAATCGTCAAGTGATAGATTTTTAACAAATACATGTCTGTCATTAAACAACCCCATGCCATGGTTAGATAGTGAACAAAACACAGCGATCGCTTAGAATTTCTTTAAACAATAAAAGCTCATTTAACATTTCTGGAATGAAACTCTTCATTATGTCATCAAGGGCTTGAAATCATCCTCAACAGTAGCCTATGTAGAGTGGAGAGTAAACAGTACAGTTTCATGGGCTTCCTACTTGATGTTGAGTGGAGCACAGTAAAAGAAAAGGCAAGGCAGTGGTTAGGGTCAGAGAGGAGGCAAATCGTCAGATGCAATCTTAGAAAGGTGCTAAAACCTAAAACAGTTCTTCGGCTGTCCCCATAGGAGTACCCTTTTGAAGAATCCTTTTTGGTTCTGGGTTGAATACGTTTGGGTTCCAATAAAAACTCTTTCCACAGTGTTCTACATGGAACTCAAAAGGGTTTTTACCTAGAACCAAAAAGGGTTCTGTGGGATCAGCTGAAGAACTCTTGTCTAAGAGTGTACCATGCCCACTGGAGGGCAATGTCTAAGCAGGGACACGGAGCTGGGTTGGTGGCTGACAAGGAGGTGAGGACAGAGCACTACCTGGGTTTAGCTGGGCTGCCTGTGGGTTTACTCCTTACCAGATGACTTCACTGTTGACCAATGAGTCAGACAGTTATCTGTACCTCCTTGAGAGCTGTCACCATTTATCAGGAAACGTTTGTGTGTGTTAGAGGTACATACATTTAGGTAACCAAGCATATCACAGGAATGCAAATGGTAGGTATGACTTGAAGACGGCCTTGTATGCAATTTCTGTAGGCTACTTCATTCTAATGGAAAATAATTATAAAAGTGATAATTATCAAGTGGATGCACATCGATGATTGTATCCTTCCACCAAACTGGTACGATTTAGACTGACATTTATCTAAATTACTTATTTTTCTGAACACCCCACAATATGAAGTACATATTTAACCTCCAAGAAAACATTCTCCCATCTCAGGCATCAAAGCCCTACTATTGCCCATTTTCTTATGGACACTATGGAGCTATTTTATAATCATATTCAGACACCTGTAATAAAAGCAACATTTCCCTATGAATCATGTGTCCCTCAAACTAATTCAATAATTGCTAATATTAAATGCATTTAAAATCTCACACTTCCTATTCTAACGCATGAAATGGACACTGTCAGCGGCCTCATACTTTTTGATCAAAAGTATGACTTCAATTCAAAGTCCAACAAACATAAAATTCATATTTCTTGACCTTTCCCTCAAATTCACAAAATTGTCACGTAACAGGATTGAGACGAGGGTAACGGTTGAAGAGACATTGAAGAGGCTTCCATATGAATTGGTGTAACGTAGACGCAGGAAGCAAGTGCAGTTAGTGAGTTTAATGACGAAGAATGATACAAAACAAGAAAAGCGTAATGTTTCCTGGTGGGTGATGAACCCAACACCGCTCCTCTGGACTGTACCCCTCCCAGTCCACCAGGTACTGGAGCCGACATCCACAACGTCTGGAGTTCAGGAGGGACTTGACGGCATAGGCGGGACTACCCTCGATGTCCAGGGGAGGCGGTGGGAGACAGCATCAGCCAGGGGACTAGGAACCACCGGTATGAGGGAAATGGGAAGCTGTAATTGGTAAGTTACCTCATTGATCCTCTGGAGGACTTTGAATGTCTCCATAAACCTCTTCACCTGCCCATTGGACTGAGGCAGGTACCCGGATGGGAGACTAACTGTGACCCCCAGCTTCTCCATGAAGGCTCTTCATACATGCGACTTGAATTGGGGACCACGGTTGGAGACAATATCTTCCGAAAGGCCATAGTGTCGGAAAACCTGCTGAAACAGTGCCTTGGTGACCTGGAGAGCCGTATGGAGATCATAGAGAGGGATAAAATGGCAGGATTTGTAGAATCTGTCCACAACAACCATAACAGTGGTGAAACCATCAGACGGGAAGATCAGTGACAAAATCTATCAACAGATGGGTCCAAGGTCGCTGAGGCACGAGTTTCCCTACTTGTGCGTTCCGGGGAGACTTGGTTTGGGTGCATACGGAGCATTGAGTCCTCTGTAGCCAATACACGACAAAGACCCCCTTCCTTCTTGGCTACGAAGAAACCAGCCGACGTATGGGAGGTCTCAATGCAATTAGATCTGGCTGCGCAGAGGTGCAGAGTCTGTTAGCAGGTCGATGGCACACTCCCAGGGGCGATGAGGAGGGAGACAGATGCCGCAAGTCTTTGAGAAAATCACCCGGAGATCCTGGTAACCCTCCGGGATGTCGGCCTGGAGGGCATCCACAGGACTCTCAATCGACGTGGAACCACAAGGTAAGGGAAAGCAGATCTTCCGGCATCCGGGCGCCTAGGCCGTAATCTCAATCTTCGGCCAGGCGATGGCGGGGTCATGGCGTTGGAGCTACGGGAAGCCGAGTACGACTTTGTGTGCGGGTGCCTGGATGATGAGGAAGAGGAGGATTTCTTGGTATAGGGGGCCCATGGTGATGGTGTGGTGCTGTGATGCATGGGACCCTGCCAGATCCCAGTGGTTGGTTATCCTGTGCTTGAACTGGAAAGGAGAGCGGGTATGATGTTGTGTTCAGGGAGGAGGCAAGGGCCTGGTCAAGCACTGGATAACCGACCACTGGGATCTGGTACAATCACACACACATCACAGCACCACTAGAGCTGTGGAAACACGAGGGACAGCCAGCTAGTGAAATCAGTACTAAGAAAGGCTTAGTGGAGAGTGAAGACGGAATACTCTCACCTGCCCCAGGAGACGGATGATCCCTGGACCGTCCCTCTGCTCTAGTGACTCCCTGGTTAGAACATAGTGGACACCGTTGAAGCTGGTTGTCTCAGACGGTGTTGCTCAGCTGTGGGGAGACATGTGGCCCCTACCTCCATGGGTTGAGGCTCTGACTCAGATCGGTCAATGAAGGAGGGAGAGAGGCGATGGGAGTGCCGATACTCCCAAAGGAAGTTATCCAGATGGATGGCCAACGCGATGAGTGTGTCCAATGAGAGGGAGTCGTCTCGGCACGCCAGTCCATCTGGACCTCCTCACACAATCCTCTTCTGAATAAGGTGCGGAGTTCCGGCTCATTCCATCCGCTGGATGCTGCCACTGTAAGAAAGGTGAACGCGTACTCTGCAGCGGTCTGGTCGTCCTGCTGTAGTTGGAGTAGGCGTTCACCCCCCTTTCTGCCCTCTGTTGGATGATCGAACACTCCTCTGAACATGAACCTCCCATAGAAACCCAGCTCCTCCTCTCCTCTCTCCCAGACAGCCGTAGTCCAGCCGTACTCCCGGTCAACAAAGAAATAACCTTGGTGGTGGGGGTTCCAGTTTGATGATCAAAATCGAGGGAGCACTGGAGGAAGAAGCTACGGCAATTGGATGAATTCCCGTCATATTTGTCTTGAAGGGACAAACGGGCATCGCTAACCTGGGCAGACTGCTGAATGGACTGGGATGCTGGGTCGACTCATGGTAGAGGATCCTCCGCTCGTTGGGGGTGATGCCCGTTGCGGAATATTTAGACATTGACGAACACGGATAACCTCATTCATCACCGTCCCCAGTTGCGCCACCTGATTATGGTGTTGGCGAAGTAGGTCTCCCTGTTCGCCGACCATCTGGAAGATGTCTCTGTTGGCTGCTTGCTTCCATTCTGTGAGGCAATATTCTGTAAAGTAGACGCAGGGAGTCAGGAAGCAAGTGCATTTAGTGAGTTTAACAACGAAGAACTTTGACCGATACAAAACAAGAAAACCGTCTAAACATGGAATCATAAACAATATTGCCTAGTGGGTGATAACAACGGAGTGCTATATTAAGGGTAAGTAATCAGGGAGGTGGTAAAGTCCAGGTGTGCGTAATGAAGGTTGCCAGGTGTGCGTAAGGATGGGTTGCCAGGTGTGCGTAAGGATGGATTGCCAGGACAGGGGGTTAGTAGACCGGCAACTTCAAGCGCCAGAGAGGGGGAGGGGGAGTGGACTTGACCATTGGTTTTGTTTACTCCAATTCACTACAATATTTTCAATACACATTGTATTTCATAGATATAACCATGTAATGAAGACAATAGATATCAAGTTGAATTAGAGATCTAATAACCCAACTGCAGTAAATAAATAAATAAATAAACATAGCAGACATCAATAACATTGAAGAGACCTGTGCCTGCCTGTAGAAACACCACAGGCTGGGTTCCCACTGTGTACACTTCCTATTGGCAGCCTGAGGTTGTGTGTGTGTGTGTGTGTGTGTGTGTGTGTGTGTGTGTGTGTGTGTGTGTGTGTGTGTGTGTGTGTGTGTGTGTGTGTGTGTGTGTGTGTGTGTGTGTGTGTGCGTGCGTGCGTGCGTGCGTGCGTGCGTGCGTGCGTGCGTGTGTGAAAATCAAATCAAATGTACTGGTTACATACACATATTTAGCCAATGTTATTGCGGTTGAAGCGAAATGCTTGTGTTCCTAGCTCCAACAGTGCAGTAGTATCTAACAGTTCACAACAACACACACAAATCTAAAAGTAAAGTAATGGAATTAAGAAATCTATACATATTAGGACGAGCAATGTCAGAGTGGTATTGACTAAAATACAGTGGAATAGAATACAGTATATACATATGAAATTAGTAAAGCAGTATGTAAACATTATTAAAATGACTAGTGTTCCATTATTAAAGTGACCAGTGATTCCATGTCTATGTATATGGGGAAAGGGAAAGGGGGATATCTAGTTAGTTGTACAACTGGATGCATTCAACCCAACCCCTCTGAATCAGAGAAGTGAGGGGGGCTGCCTTAATCGAAACATACATGTTATCGGCGCCCGGGGAAGAGTGGGTTAACTGCCTTGCTCAGGGGCTGTCAGCTCAGGGCAACAGCCTCTAAGGTGCAGGGTTGAGTAACCAGGTGGTAGCCGGCTAGTGATGACTATTTAACATTAGGATAGCTTTGAGATAGAAGCTGTTTTTCAGTTTCTCAGTCCCAGCTTTGATGCACCTGTACTGACCTCGCCTTCTGGATGGTAGCGGGGTGAATAAGCCGTGGCTCGGGTGGTTGATGTTTTTGATGATCCTTGTAGGTGTCCAGGAGGGCAGAAAGTGTGCCCCCGGTGATGCGTTGGACAGACTGCACCACCCTCTGAGACTTGCGGGCAGGTGCAGTTGCAGTACCAGGCGGTGATACAGCCCGACAGAATGCTCTCAATTGTGCATCTGTAAAAGTTTGTGAAGGTCTTAGGGTCAAAGCCACATTTTTTCAGCCCCCTGAGGTTGAAGAGGTGCTGTTGAGCCTTCTTCACCACACTGTCTGTGTGGGTAGACCATTTCAGTTTGTCAGTGATGTGTACGCTGAGGAATTTGAAGCTTTTCACCTTCTCCACTGCGGTCCCATCGATGTGGGCAGGGGCGTGCTCTCTCTGCTGTTTATTGAAATCCACGATTAGCTCCCTCAATGTTTTGTTGACGTTGGTTGGCGAGTGGTTACTTTTCTGGAACTACTTCTCCATGGCCCTCACCTCCTCCCTGTAGGCTGCCTCTTCATTGTTGGTAGTCAAGCCTGCTACTGTTCTGTCGTCTGCAAACTTGATGATTGAGTTGGAGGTGTGCGTGACAATGCAGTCATGGGTGAACAGAGAATACAGGAAGGGGCTGAACATGCACCCTTGTGGGCCCCCTGTGTTGAGGATCAGCGAAGTATAGATGTTGTTTCCTGCCTTCACCACTTGGGGGCGGCCTGTCAGAATCTATTGGGGTGGTATGCAAATTGTGGTGGGTCTAGAGTGTCAGGTAAGGTAGAGGAGATATGATCCTTAACTAGCCACAATGTCAGAAGTGAGTGCTATGGGGCGATAGTGATTTAGTTCAGTTACCTTTGCTTTCTGGGGTAAAAGAACAATGGTGGATATTTTGAAGCATGTGGGGACAGCAGACTGGGATTGGAAGAGATTGAATATGTGCATAGTAAACACTCCAGCCAGCTGGTCTGTGCATGCTCTGAGGAAACAGCTAGGGATGCCTTCTGGGCCGGGACGTGGCTGGCACTATCTTGTAATGCACGTTCCCTCAAAAAGGAGACATCTGTGGCATTGTGTTGTGTGACAAAACTGCACATTTTAGAGTGTCCTTTTATTGTCCCCAGCACAAGGTGCACCTGTGTAATGATTATGCTGTGTAATCAGCTTCTTGATATGCCACACCTGTCAGGTGGCAAAGGAGAAATGCTCATTAATAGGGATGTAAACAAATATGTGTGCAAAATTTGAGATTATAAAGCTTTTTGTGGATCTTTTATTTCAGTTCATGGACATGGGACCACCACTTTACATATAACATTTATATTTGTATTCAGTGAAGATAAAATGTAGTGGAAATTCAGTACTGAGAGAGACTTGGTCTTGGTAATTTCTTCAAACAATCATCTTTATTTAATATTGATTAATTATTGCAATAATGAGAACGTCAGCCCACCAGTCTTGACTGACTGACCTTTACATACGATGCACAGTTTTTATATAGCTGATACCAAGATTGCTTAGTCAGTCACTTCTAACCTACCCATAAGCCACCTTGGTTATCTACACAGGATGGTATTTTACTTAGTTTGCCAGATGCCAGGAGTTTGAGACAATGAGGCATTGTTCTGAACTATTCCAGGCTCTCTCTATTTTGAGTCACACACACCACATCTTGTCTATAGAATGCTAGCTTTTAGGTTTTGATCACCACCACAAATCAATTGTCAGCTTTAAGCTATCTCTAGTAGAACCCATGTCCTCAACACCCAGACTAGCTGCAGGGTGCTAGAGTGGAGACCATAAAACACAGCATTAGCAGGACCGAAATATCTTTCTGTTCGTTAAGTAAATCATTGTTACATAGCCAACAAATAAGGTGAATACATCATTTTTTCCCCTCACAAGATACAGTGCCTTGCGAAAGTATTCGGCCCCCTTGAACTTTGCGACCTTTTGCCACATTTCAGGCTTCAAACATAAAGATATAAAACTGTATTTTTTTGTGAAGAATCAACAACAAGTGGGACACAATCATGAAGTGGAACGACATTTATTGGATATTTCAAACTTTTTTAACAAATCAAAAACTGAAAAATTGGGCGTGCAAAATTATTCAGCCCCCTTAAGTTAATACTTTGTAGCGCCACCTTTTGCTGCGATTACAGCTGTAAGTCGCTTGGGGTATGTCTCTATCAGTTTTCCACATCGAGAGACTGAATTTTTTCCCATTCCTCCTTGCAAAACAGCTCGAGCTCAGTGAGGTTGGATGGAGAGCATTTGTGAACAGCAGTTTTCAGTTCTTTCCACAGATTCTCGATTGGATTCAGGTCTGGACTTTGACTTGGCCATTCTAACACCTGGATATGTTTATTTTTGAACCATTCCATTGTAGATTTTGCTTTATGTTTTGGATCATTGTCTTGTTGGAAGACAAATCTCCGTCCCAGTCTCAGGTCTTTTGCAGACTCCATCAGGTTTTATTCCAGAATGGTCCTGTATTTGGCTCCATCCATCTTCCCATCAATTTTAACCATCTTCCCTGTCCCTGCTCAAGAAATGCAGGCCCAAACCATGATGCTGCCACCACCATGTTTGACAGTGGGTATGGTGTGTTCAGGGTGATGAGCTGTGTTGCTTTTACGCCAAACATAACGTTTTGCATTGTTGCCAAAAAATTCAATGTTGGTTTCATCTGACCAGAGCACCTTCTTCCACATGATTGGTGTGTCTCCCAGGTGGCTTGTGGCAAACTTTAAACAACACTTTTTATGGATATCTTTAAGAAATGGCTTTCTTCTTGCCACTCTTCCATAAAGGCCAGATTTGTGCAATATACGACTGATTGTTGTCCTATGGACAGAGTCTCCCACCTCAGCTGTAGATCTCTGCAGTTCATCCAGAGTGATCATGGGCCTCTTGGCTGCATCTCTGATCAGTCTTCTCCTTGTATGAGCTGAACGTTTAGAGGGACGGCCAGGTCTTGGTAGATTTGCAGTGGTCTGATACTCCTTCCATTTCAATATTATCGCTTGCACAGTGCTCCTTGGGATGTTTAAAGCATGGGAAATCTTTTTGTATCCAAATCCGGCTCTAGACTTCTTCACAACAGTATCTCGGACCTGCCTGGTGTGTTCCTTGTTCTTCATGATGCTCTCTGCGCTTTTAACGGACCTCTGAGACTATCACAGTGCAGGTGCATTTATACGGAGACTTGATTACACACAGGTGGATTGTATTTATCATCATTAGTCATTTAGGTCAACATTGGATCATTCAGAGATCCTCACTGAACTTCTGGAGAGAGTTTGCTGCACTGGAAGTAAAGGGGCTGAATAATTTTGCACGCCCAATTTTTCAGTTTTTGATTTGTTAAAAAAGTTTGAAATATCCAATAAATGTCGTTCCACTTCATGATTGTGTCCCACTTGTTGTTGATTCTTCACAAAAAATACAGTTTTATATCTTTATGTTTGAAGCCTGAAATGTGGCAAAAGGTCGCAAAGTTCAAGGGGGCCGAATACTTTCGCAAGGCACTGTATATACAGTATGTTATGTAGTGGATGGGGCTTGCAAGCTGTTTCCAAAACATTGGACCAACTTGAGCAATGGCAAAGCCACATCTTACACATCTTAGCAAACAATCACTTTGTAAACTAATGTTAGCTTCAACTAACATGACAAGTACATAGACCTTCTCTGTAAAACTAAGCTATATCCAGTCTATGATATTAGCCAGAAGGCTCTGATGCTAGCTAGCTGTAGTCAAGTATATGGAAGAGGCTTGCTATAGCATCAGCTTTGTAGTGGTTATACTATGTTGAAACACTTGTCTTCAAATGTACTTACATTTTTCTCACAACTGCATTGCTGTAGCTTTTAAATTAGGAGAATGTAATTTGTCATTTTAACGAATTTGATACATATTTTAGAGATCTCCTCCATGTTGGCAATGCCTGACAACGCACTGGAATCCGCTCCCGGGTAAAGAGAGCTTGGAATGTTCAGGCATGGAGTGGGCTTTGAGGGCGTCAGTTGGTGTAACGGGGTAGACTGAGTTATGCAACAATATTTGGTGATTTTAATAAATAATCATGCAGTTAAAACATTCAACGTTAATAGTTATTGGCTACAGAGGACATGACAAATGCTTGGTGTCATTTGAAAACAAGCAATTTTCTGACATTAAAATTGAAATGAATGTAATGTTTACAGGGTACATTTCAGTTGATATTACATTGGATTTTGGTGACCCAAAACTTAAACTATACTTAAAAAGGTCAGAGGGACTCAAATCGTACCAGTTTCATGGAATTACCCGATTAGTAGAATATGAGATAAATTAGGCTCATTGAGACTGCTGCCTGCTCCAGCCTGAATGGTGCTGATGCTGCGCCCACGCTCAAGTGTCTACTGCGCAGTCGCCGATGCAACAGACGCAGTAAGAGAAAATATATGGGAAAATGGCCCTCGATAATGTACTTTTCGCGCAATGCATCCTCTATTTTTTGGCGTTTGTGTTTGGCTTTATTTCCGTAGTGCCTCTCTCTGAAAACACGGAGGATTTTCATGGAAAATGCTTGCTTTTCACGCGTGGTATGTGGCAGAATGAGAACATCACAGTTTCAAAGCAGCGCTTCATCGTTGAGGAGTGGGGACCGGAGTCTTCCTGCAGTTTCATCACTTTTGTCGGGATAGCATCTCTCGTCCTCTCCGCAGTGCAGGCATGGAGACTGCTGTTCTTTCTTTGCAAAGGCCACGACGAGTGAGTGTCCTAATAATTTGTGGTTGTTCTGCATTACTGTCCATGTTTTCTTCGTGTGTATTTTATCTTCATTATTTTTAAAGAGATATAAAGAGATGGGTTGTGTTTCAAGCAGCCCATCCACTCCCACGCCTGAATGATCAGTGATGCTGCTTGACTAAATACAGCAAAAACAAAACCCGCTAGCCATTCATTTAATATATTTTTCTTTTCTTTTCTACAGACCATTGTCATGGTCAATCTAATGTTTTGTACACAGTGTATATTCTCTGTCTCTCACTCTTTCTCTCTGAGTGTAGTTCCCTGTTCAATGCCTTCCTGAATCTGGTGATCAGCTCCCTGGTGGTGTTCACAGTGTTCCTCTCCAGCACCATCGTCAGTGTGGGCTTCAACCTGTGGTGTGATGCCATCACAGAGGGAGGGAGCATGTCCAGCAGGTGAGACTCAAAACACCCTGTCTATACCTCACACTGTCTTTACATGTCTCCCAAGCTCTTCGATTGTCTGTGGCAAGATTTAGAAGTACTATTGAGTTCCAACCGTATACCTATGATCATGTGACTAGTCGTGTCCCCTAATCTCAGTGACCAAAGTAACAGTATGAGCAGTTCTTCTCCTAAGCTCACACCTTATGCTTTACTTGTATTTCAGCTGTGAGGACCTGCAGGACACTGATCTGGAGTTAGGCCTTGACAACTCCTCGTTCTATGACCAGTTTGCCATTGCTCAGGTAAGGGTCAGACGAATGTGTAGACTTATACACTATGTTGATACTTGAGACTGTACCAGAGTCTTTTGTCCAAATTTGACCCAGCTTTGGTTGAACCCTGTGACTATATTATATCTGTTAAACATGTCTCCTACCTGCAGTTTGGTCTGTGGGCAGCGTGGCTGACGTGGATGGGTATCACGATCATGGCCTTCCTCAAGGTCTACCACAACTACCGCCAGGAGGACCTTCTGGACAGTCTGATCCACGAGAAGGAGCTGCTGCTGGGACGCCCGTCCCGCCGGGGCTCTGATGCCAACCAGATGAAGAGTGGCATGGTCTAACACCCAGAGGACACGTGCACATCACTGAAACATATCGTCTTATCCTACCCTTACTGCCATCATAGATAGGCCAGCCCCTGACAACCTATATACCATCAATTGAAATTCTATTAACTGTGATTAGAGTGCATTGTTATGTCTTGCTTACATATACTCCTCCTCAGATATATGCAGTCTGATTTACCAGTTGAAAACGCTGCTGTTGACAGCAAAGAGTAGGGCAAAGGCATTCCGGCTGTATTGTGGAGCTGATTCAATCCACTTGTCCACTTGCTATATTTATATTTGTTAATGAGTTACTGCTGACATGTCTTCCCCTTCAAGGCACTCACTGGAGTGTAAATTGGCTCAGAGAATCAAGGCCATTTAATGAGGATAGAAATGGAACATAGAGACTTATTTTAAAAATGACTTCCTATTTAGCTGCACTTAGATGATGACTCAACACAGGGTGGTTAAAGGATGGTGAGAATGTATCTTTTTTATTTTATTTTTTACTGTGTGCATGTAACATTAGACGTGTGAGCAGGATGTAGTTGTTGATGTTGGGCAATATATTTTTTGTAACAATCCAATACATTCAGATTGTGCAGGCTTTCAGTAATGTGTGACTTCCTTGCCTACGTGCAGCAACAGAGTATGATGTGTGCTTTTGCGGTGTATTATACAGTATCTACAATTACCAAACAGTATTTTGTAAAAATGAAAACTGTACTATGTAATGTATGGTCAATGAACTTAAGTTAACTGGGACAGAACTCAGGAGGAAATGCCTAAGAGTCATATAGCTAGAATCAGTCTACCTGATCATCCTGATAATCATAAGAAGTTCAGGCTGGTCATGAGGCACAGGGTCCGATATTCCTCAATCCTCATGCCCCAAAAAAACATTGACTGTGAGTGAACAAATTATAAGTAACATAGATGGGATAACACATTTTCCAAGGCCAGTTCTGTGCTGTTCTGTGTGAGGAAATGTAGTCCGCAGTGTGGAAAGATGGATCATCACTTTATTACACGCACGCGCACGCACGCGCGCGCACACACACACACACACACACACACACACACACACACACACACACACACACACACACACACACACACACACACACACACACACACACACACACACACACACACACACACACACACACACACACACACACACACACACACACACACACACACACACACACACACACACACACACACACACACACACACACTACTCACCACCCTCACAGATCTTGGTATGCAATGACAGTTTTATTTCAAATAATTCGAATAAATAACAAAATATAGAAACTACAAAATCCTTCTAAAAGGCACTTCTTTCAAAGTGACCACAGGCCTATTGTCAGCAGTGAAATGCAGCTACTAACCAAAATGTGCAGAAACAAGCCATGTTGACTTGCTGGGTATTTGTATTGCTAATGATAGTAGTTCCGTTTGATGGTGCAAAGGGAACCTTCAGTCCCAGTAGCTCCTCCATTCAGACATTGGTTGCATCATATTGCTCAGATTTTTCCAACACCAACTCTTTCTTATAGTTGTGTTCCCTGAAACCTGTTAAACTGTTTAAAGAATATGTATCAGTGGAAACAGCGTCTTGTGTTTTATTGCTCGGATCAAGAGGTATATGATAAGCATCACATTTGTCCTTTAAAGCTCGACCTGTTTATAGAAGAGACTTTAATTTCTATATTTGAATGGTTCCAATTACTGAAGGTCCCACAGTGATGATTCAATTAGTGTCATAATGTTGCTGCATCTTACCACAGACCATTGGACCGTACAATTCATGTAGATTCCTTTCTTTACTTTGCATCATTAACATTTGCTCTAATTTAAGGTACTTTTCAAATCCCAAATAATCATTAACTTTAAAAGCATTTGACATCAAGATTAAAATCTGAATATTGGCACAATCAAAACATAGAAATGTAACAAAAGCCCTTACAAAATGTACTCTAAAAAAAATGAAAGTATTTGATATTTGAGTAGATGCAGATATGCAGTATAGAAGAATAAATACAATTTAGAGGAGAGAGGATATTATTTGAGGCATTTTAGCATTTACCAAGAGGTACACTGTCAAAATCATAAGCACTCATTGAATTTGAGTACATTCCCAGGAAAGTGAGTATATATATTATTGTGGTGAATATCTTATCATCTTTGTCCCAACTTGGAACCCAAAACTGATCTGACCTAAAAAAATAGTCAGACTACAACAGGGTTTTCCAAACTCGGTCCTCGGGATCCCAAGGGGTGCACATTTTGGATTTTGCCCTAGCACTACATAGCTGATCAACTAATCATCAAGCTTTGATCATTTGAATCAGCTGTGTAGTGTTAGGGCAAAAAAACAAAACGTGCACCTCTTGGGGTCCCAAGGACCAAGGTAGGAAACGCCGGACTGCAGTATTTATGCTGTAAAAGAAAGATGGCTTTGTCAATTTGCTAGTTTAACCTGGCACTGTGAAGTGAAGCAGTCCTGTGCCTGTGTCAGCCATCCTTTTCAGAAGGTTGTCACATTGTGCTTGACTCAATCCATAATCCTTATTTTAGACGGTAAGGGTGTTTTGTGCCAACTCTAAGCAGTTTTTCACACTTTATACATTCAATTATGTGCAATAACAAGGCGTAATATTGTGATAGTCCTTAGTATACGGTATATACACATTCATATCTGTAGCTAGCTTTTAAGTACACAAATGACATAGCATTGTAATTAAATAAATATAATTAATTTGGCATTCCATGAAACATTCACTCACAATAGATTGTGCCAAGAAAGGAACATGTAAATTATTGTAGCAATTAAGTGAGCAAACCAGTGAGCATCGACATTGCTGATGTGCAAAATGTCTTATCAACAAAACGAACATGGTAGCATACCCACCACCAAGGTACGTACAGTATACAGGCATGGAGGCTAAATATCTCTGGGATTACACATTTCTCCATATATGGATGTGAGCATAGCAGTAGGGGTGCACATCTCAACACCATAGATAGATAGTCCGTGTGTATGACTGAGGTGCTCGGGACCAGGCTAGGTAGGGCACCTCAACGGACATGTAATGGAGAGAGTGAATGCAGTCCTCCATGCCTCCCCCTCTGGTGGGTCCCAGTCACTGCATGGTTAGCCAGATCCAGCAGCCCCACAGCAGCTGTTTTATGTGTATCAGGTAGACAGCCAGCGAGGCCTCCAGCTCCTCACAGACACGCTGTGGGCGCCGGCGGTCCGTGCAGAACATGGCAACGCCCAGCAGTGACATCAGCAGGAACAGGCAGGTGAACAGGGCCAGGTGGGGGCTGGGCGGTGATGTGTCATAGGCTGTGAACCAAAAGAGACCAAAAACAAACTGTTGAATGATTTGTAAAGGCTCTCCCAGTCTGCATGTTCAGGAGTGAGGGGCATGTTGTTTTCCTGATACCAAAATCACTTTTTTTCCACCACATTGTAGCTAAAGGCCTGATTTTCAGTATCTTTATTAACAGTATAAAACGTGCCATACACCAGATACTGGACTGGAATATGCAATATAATAAGTGTGTTGAATACCCATGCATCACAGTACAATATTAAAATGTCTATGATTGCAAATTCTCATATTAAGCACCACTCAACAGTCTTCCTTACACAGATTTAGTATAACAAGTCAGTAATGACCAGTCAATGAGGGTGACACTTGCTCCATATTCTTAGTGTGCTATTATTTGGGACCACTGTCAGACAGACTTACCAACTAAACGGTCGTAGTATGGAATGTCTGCGAAACCGATAGACAAGAAGCAAATAAATAAATAAAAGGCTACCTTATTTGCATGCATAATTAATCATGAAGTGTAAATAGCTTGCTCATGTTTGTTCTTTTTGTAAATTCAGCATTACATTAAGTACTACAGTATCCACAAGGGACAGTGTTTTACAATCTAATCACAGGATTTTACTGTATCTTGTTCATTTTCTTTTACAGCTAAGCCATAACAATGCAGATCCCTTTGTAAGGTTCAGTAGTAGTGGCCCATAGAGAATTAGGAGAACAGTAGATTTAGCAGTATAACTCACCAATGTAATACTAAGTATTGTTTAATACGTTTTGATTTAGTGAGTGTTTAATTCTCTAAAACCCAGTGGAATAGAGCTGAGTTAGTCCAATAACAAACGTGTTTCTTGTTTCTGCAGACCACGGCCTTACAGTGCAGTAGAGAGGAGTGTGAGTGACTGGGTAGAGGTGAGAATGCACCAGAGGGCAACGCCATCTCTCTTCGGCTCGTTACATGCACTGAAGGGGCTCAAACTTTGAAAGTTTGGAAAGATCTCGTCCTCATGGCCTCCATATATTTGGCATTTGATCTCTGATCCTGATGTCTCTCTCACCATGCACAGTGGTTTCAGGCTCCCTGAACCGGACCCGCCGCTCGCCTTTCCGTCTGTGGCTGGGCTCTGAGTCTGATCGTGAGCCAGATCTCTTCAGTATGGACATGGGGATTTTACCATTGGTGACCTGAGGAGAGGGTGAGATATCATTAGAACTGAAGACACAATGGACACCAGTTTTGAGGACATTTCAGTCATTGAAATAAAAGTGTCACCTTGGGTTTTGGTGTGTCCACCAGTGGGCGGGGGTCTTTCCTGTGCCGGACCTCAGAGCGTTTATCCCGGTGGGAATGGGAATGGGAAAGACCGTTGTTGAGTGTGTCTCTGAAGGACTCGGCAGCAGCAAACCTCCTGGAAAGCGCTGACACACACTGGCCTAGGGAATCTAAGGTATTAACCATGAGTAAACATTAGTCTCTGACCACAGATGGAACCTGGATCCAAGGTACCAATAAACATATCTACTGTGTAGATAGAGCTGAAGATGAAAGTTCAAAATACAAAAACAAACATTTCTGCGAAAAACATCAGGGTTGACTCCATCATGGCCATTTATATACACAGGTACAGTGCAGTGGTACTTACAACACACACATTTCCAGATCACAAAAGCACTGCACTGGCTTTGTACTATGAAAGATGTGGAATAGACTGCACAAGCAACATGTAGACCATCCAACTATCAATGAATGTGTTTATAGGAGGAGTGCAGCTCACACCCACAATGACAACTCTATGACAGCCATTTTAGGTCACAGCGAAATCACACTTTGTGTACAAAATAAATAAAATAAAACCTAATCTTATTTGTCACATGCACCGAATACAACAGGTGTAGGTAAACCTTACAGTGAAACTCTTTACAAGCCTTTAACCAACAAAGCAGTTTTAAGAAAATAGGGTTAAGAAATTATTTACTAAATAAATTAAGCATTTTTTTTTTAAGAACACAATTAAATAGCAATAATGAGACTATATACAGGGGGTACCGGTACCGAGTCAACATGCGGGGGTACAGGTTAGTCGAGGCAATTTGTACATGTAGGTATGGGTAAAGTGACTATGCATAGATAATAAACAGTGAGTAGTAGCATTGTAAAAACAAAGGGGAAGGGAGGGGGTCAATGCAAATAGTCCAGGTGGCCATTTGATTAATTGTTCAGCGGTCTTATGGCTTTGGGGTTGAAGCTGTTAAGGAACCTTTTGGACCTAGACGTGGTGCTCTGGTAGCGCTTGAAGAAGCACGTGATATTGATATGGTCAAGAAGGTCAACTGGCATGAATAGGAACCATTCTCTTAGCACCCCAGGTCCTACACATAGCCTGCTCTACTGAGCACCCCTGGCTGTGAACACTGACTCAACAGCTGTTCTCAACATCTAGGGCACATTTTACCCTGTGCCTTCTTCAGCAAACCTCTTTACCCCAAAAATGGCAACTTTGGAAAACAGTAGAAAATGCCACTTCCTCATCATGCGAGTGAAGCATGAGCACACCAATACAGTGGCTTTAAACTGTCAATTTCACAATAAGTATTTTCTGTTCAGCTCTATATAAAACCACTCTGAGTGGGTGTGTTTATTCATTTAACAATTCCTTGAGCAGACATCATACAGTAGGAGGGCTAACTGGAATTATGTAAGCCACTTATTGTGCGATGTGTGCGCTGAAGCAAAGCAGTTAAGTTGTTCCTGGGCTTAACAGCTGTTTTCCGGTTTGTCATTCCACAAGAGTGTGCTTTATGTCAACCTAGTGACAAGGTCTACACCAAATCACCTCTCAGGGTTCAGTTTAACTACAAACTGTCAACTATAAACTCTCCACTGCCTGTGCCCGCCTGTCACACTGAGAAGAACATGCTGACACACTCAGCCGTGATGGAACACTCATGACTATTGAGTTCATCTACTGTAAGTATTCATCTATGTTTATTTCAGCATGACACTGGCTTTTAAAGTGTTCTGTCTTTATTCAGGGGTTTTACCTGAGTATTCTGTTTTGCCAATTTCTGCGTAGACGGTGGCCAGCAGCTCCAGACTCTTGTCTGTGACGGGGTGGTCGCTGCCAAAGGCCCTCTGATGGATCTTAGTGGCTTTCCCACTGTACTCTAAAGCGAGATGAGGTCTAAAAGACGAAGGACAGGAACACAGAGATAATTAACATTTTTTGGATTATTTCTCCAGATGTCATTTGAATGTCTAGTTGGATTTACATTTGGTTGAGATTTAAACTAAAGTAAATTCAATGTGAAATCAGGTTAAAGGAGGGTGAAAGAAAGACAAAACTTTTTGCAAATCAAATCCGTTTTCCATGTTGATTCAACGTCATCAGATTGATTTTGTTGAAATGACGTGGAAACAACATTGATGCACAAGTTTTTTTCCCTGTCGGCTGTGTCAATAGAAAATCCAGACAACCAACCCATGGAAAGCAACCTCAAACAAACATACAAATAAAATATATTTTATTGTCCATTTTGCCATGGCTCCCACTGGTTGGTTTACCGTGCACCCTTCCACAGCTATACTGCTCTGGCATGGAGCTAGGTGGGCATAGCATGGCAAGACAAATTCCGGCCCTTACATGTGCCAATGGATTTAGAGCAAGTCCTGTGTAGTGTCACAGATGTGACGATCGCTGTTCCAAAACCAAGCTTCCCTTCAATTAGTAATGGCCAGGTGTCTGTTTGCACTGTTTTAGAATGTAATTTGAGGACATCCGATCACCAAAGTATAGCGAAGCCCTTCAACGGCCGAAGGACTTCCTGCCACAGCGCTGAAAGATTCAGGAAGCACAATAACTTTCTGTCCAAGAGAGAAGACTGGCATTGACTTAGCACTGACTACTAAAGACAGTTATATGAGCACCTCTTCCAGTTTTCTCTTGGTAGTCCTCATTACTCCATCAGTGTCCAAGGTTAATGTTCATCTCAGAGACCGTTCATAAACACCTACAAAAATGTCTATGACCCAGTAAAGATGAAGAGGCTGCCATCCTCCCAATTCCAAACGGCCACAAGCTCCAGTGCTCTAGTGCTGTAGTAGGATGTGAGTCTTCTAAAACCCTGTAAATAAAATATTGCACCCAAACAAGTCCATTGGATTGTGAGGCGTCTAATGGGTGGATGAATTTGGGGCATTCTGTACATTTCTTTAGGGTGAAAAGCATAGTATTAGAAACACACTAAACTAAACATACGGTTCTAGAGATGCGCTAAACTAAAAGTACTACAGACACACTAAACTAAAAGTATATTGCTACAGACACACTAAACTAAAAGTATAGTACTAGAGACACCCTAAACTAAACGTATAGTATTACAGACACACTACACTAAAAGTATAGTACTACAGACACGCTAAACAAAAAGTATAGTACTACAGACACGCTAAACTAAAAGTATAGTACTAGAGACACCCTAAACTAAACGTATAGTATTACAGACACACTACACTAAAAGTATAGTACTACAGACACGTTAAACTAAACATAAATTACTAGAGACACCCTAAACTAAAAATATAGTAATACAGACACACTACACTAAAAGTATAGTACGACAGACACGCTAAACTAAAAGTATAGTACTAGAGACACACTAAACTAAATGTTTATTACTAGAGACACGCTAAACTAAATGTTTATTACTAGAGACACGCTGAACTAAAAGTATAGTACTAGAGACACCCTAAACTAAAAGTATAGTACTAGAGACACCCTAAACTAAAAGTATAGTACTAGAGACACCCTAAACTAAAAGTATAGTACTAGAGACACGCTAAACTAAGTGTTTATTACTAGAGACACGCTAAACTAAACATATAGTACTAGAGACACCCTAAACTAAAAGTATAGTACTAGAGACACCCTAAACTAAAAGTATAGTACTAGAGACACCCTAAACTAAAAGTATAGTACTAAGAGACACCCTAAACTAAACGTATAGTATTACAGACACACTACACTAAAAGTATAGTACTACAGACACGTTAAACTAAACATAAATTACTAGAGACTAGAGACACACTAAACTAAATGTTTATTACTAGAGACACGCTAAACTAAATGTTTATTACTAGAGACACGCTAAACTAAACGTATAGTACTAGAGACACTCTAAACTAAAAGTATTGTACAAAAATGAGAGATCAAACAGCAGAAACCAAAAAAGCGGATGTTTCCGGTTTTCAGGGATACAGTATTATCAACCTAACTTCAGTTTCCCCTTCAAAATGGATTTGGGTACTCCAGTCAGCCACATTTTTTTTTACACCTGCTAGGTTAAGTTACCAAAAATGTGAACACATTCAGGGCCGTCTGATTGGTCCAGAAATCGATGGGTTAGGCCAGAGCCAGAACGCACGTGGTTAAAGTGGTAGTTTGAAAATTAGTCATTGGCTTTGATACTGTGATTGGTTCGAGACGATTCAATCACTGATTACTTTGTTTTGAACAACACCCTTCATGCACCTCATCACCAAAAACGACTTCAATGACGGCAATCTCAGACTAGTATGTAGTGAACGACGGAGCAGCAGAAGAATTTAGCTTGAGTAGTCAGGATATCTGTTACCCCCTTCCACCCTATCAAGTCAATCAGGCTAAATGCTCTAAATCTTCCAAACATTGACAGGAGGGGCAAATAAATGTGTATGTTCCTGTCTTTGTGGCCTACCAGAATACTCCAGCATCAAGGACATCAGATCAATGTGTATGTTCCTGTCTTTGTGGCCTACCAGAATACCCCAGCATCAAGGACATCAGATCAATGTGTATGTTCCTGTCTTTGTGGCCTACCAGAATACTCCAGCATCAAGGACATCAGGTCAATGTGTATGTTCCTGTCTTTGTGGCCTACCAGAATACTCCAGCATCAAGGACATCAGGTCAATGTGTATGTTCCTGTCTTTGTGGCCTACCAGAATACTCCAGCATCAAGGACATCAGGTCAATGTGTATGTTCCTGTCTTTGTGGCCTACCAGAATACTCCAGCATCAAGGACATCAGATCAATATGTATGTTCCTGTCTTTGTGGCCTACCAGAATACTCCAGCATCAAGGACATCAGGTCAATGTGTATGTTCCTGTCTTTGTGGGCTACCAGAATACTCCAGCATCAAGGACATCAGATCAATGTGTATGTTCCTGTCTTTGTGGCCTACCAGAATTCCCCAGCATCAAGGACATCAGATCAATGTGTATGTTCCTGTCTTTGTGGCCTACCAGAATACTCCAGCATCAAGGACATCAGGTCAATGTGTATGTTCCTGTCTTTGTGGCCTACCAGAATTCCCCAGCATCAAGGACATCAGATCAATGTGTATGTTCCTGTCTTTGTGGCCTACCAGAATACTCCAGCATCAAGGACATCAGGTCAATGTGTATGTTCCTGTCTTTGTGGCCTACCAGAATTCCCCAGCATCAAGGACATCAGATCAATGTGTATGTTCCTGTCTTTGTGGCCTACCAGAATACTCCAGCATCAAGGACATCAGGTCAATGTGTATGTTCCTGTCTTTGTGGCCTACCAGAATACTCCAGCATCAAGGACATCAGATCAATGTGTATGTTCCTGTCTTTGTGGCCTACCAGAATATCCCAGCATCAAGGACATCAGGTCAATGTGTATGTTCCTGTCTTTGTGGCCTACCAGAATACTCCAGCATCAAGGACATCAGATCAATGTGTATGTTCCTGTCTTTGTGGCCTACCAGAATACCCCAGCATCAAGGACATCAGATCAATGTGTTCTGGTAACACTTGAAACCCCCATTAGGGATGTTGTCCCTTTGCTCCACCTCTACAGGTAAATTCACCTCAGTGGTTTTTGCATGAGGGCCACAGATGCAAACATTTCTTTGTGCACTGGTTTACTTTGGCGAGGTACATTTTCATCCTGATGGCATATTTTCAAAGCACTATAAACATATAAACCCATCTTTCACTAACAATCTGGGGGAGGGGAAATATGGAAATGAGTATCACTTTAAGATGTGAGACAGCATACAGTTTAAATACTGTAGATTTCTGTTAGAAATAAGCACATCATTCAGAAACGTCCAATTTAAAACTACAGAAAGCGAACAATGCCTCAATGAAATAGCCTCATGTCTGAATGACAGTATCACTGTTTTTCATTTTGTAAAGATATTATACACTCATACAGCCTTTCAAAAGTAAAGGGGAACAGAGCTAGCCAAAATATCAAAATACAGCATCTAGTAAATATAACTACAGTCTTTTGGAGCTTTTAACAGCAAGCAAAAACACCTACAGTATCAGTATATATTATGCTGTCTATATCAGGCATAATATTAATATCTACTTTCTCATCCCTCCATACTTGAAACCCAGTAATTACCAACACCATTTCAGAAAAGCCAGCAGAACAGAAACAGCAAAGTTGTCTCATTTAATGAGAGGAAGACCAACAATACTAAACAGCACTGCACTTATTGCAAGGGAGGACATTTGCGTTATTCTTGTTAAATCTACATACCTTTTACTCATGATGCAAAGCTGGGCCAGCCGCTCAAAATGCTGTGCCTGGGAGGCCTGATCCGATAGCTCCTCTGGGGATGCCCATCCTGTCCCAGACGAGCCCAGCAAAGCCTCCTTCTGGGGGCCTGTTACACACACACAGGGCATGTAATCAGCCGCCCGCTAACGTCTGACTCGATCCCTCTTGCTCACGCTCTATCCTTCTCTCGCTCTTTATATCCCTTTAACTCCCTCTGTCTCTCTACATAGCAAGTAAACAGAATCCAAAATGCTGGCGATGTGATCTCTGGCAGGGCTGGCAGTGTGGAGATGAGAGTGGTGTCTGAACAGCAGGGTACAGTGGAGCCAGCAGGATAGTGAGCAGGAGACGTCAGATAGAGAGCAGAGGGAAGAGGGAAGGGAGAGGAAACTGTGAGTGCAAACAGCGCACTTACCACACCCACAAAAGCAGTGGCACAGCTACCTGTTCACACAGACACAAACACCTGAGCTGACCCTGGTGGGAGTGGAGATTAGCCTCCATAAAAGCTTTTCCAGCCTAACGTTGGAGAGGTAAACTGAAAAGTAAAGTGGTTCAGAAATGGCAATAAGGGGACAGAAACTTTTAATTAACAGGATGAGGGAAAATAATAGAAAGCATTGAAAATAGAGTAGGTCCAATATCTGTCAGATAATCAAAATGAGATGGAAATGGGCTGAGTTTTGAACAGGAGATTGAAGAGAGAGAGAAGGCTGGTGGAGTGATTGTGATGCCAGCATTGCCCCAGGAGAGAGAAACAGAGCAGCTGGCACAGTGCTGAATCAGGGGCCTCAGTATTCCATGGCGCCACACAACTCCTTATGAGATAATGCCTAACATGGCCATTTGTCTTCCCTGTCCATCCCATAACTCCTGCTACCTCCTGCCCATGCTACACTGAACTGCTGTTGAATCAGCAGCCTCCAGACAGACAGACAGACAGACAGACGGACGGACGGACGGACGGACGGACGGACGGAGAGGAGAGCCAGCAGGTGATAGATGACAGGCCAACCCTGTTGGGTTGTAAGGGATACACCAGGCTCTCTGGCTGAGGTTTGTTTCTCTATTGTACAGAATCACACATTGCACTGGTATCTTTTCAGATTGGTATATTACAATACAAAGGTCCTAAAAATACACTGCATACCATACTGTATACCACAATTTATAGCTTACAGAAATGGAATTTAGTTAGGGCACCCCTTAATCACCCAGTTAGAGTGCTAAGTGTAGTTTATAACACAGTTTTGGGAGGACAGCTTTAAGCTTCAGATGACATACCTAATCCACAACAGGAACTTCCATATATGTGCTTGTTCTTCTGTATTGGAATGCAGCCTTGGAGCAGGAACTCCATATATGGACTCAGTCTTCCCATATTGGAATGCAGAATTCCATACATGGATAACGACATTCATATTGGAATGCGGCCCTGTAGCAGGAACTCCATATATGGGTCCAGACATCCACAATGGAAGGCGGCAGAGCGGCAAGGAAATCCATATATGGACGTAGAGCAGTACCCATGCCAATTTGCTCACCTGCATCCAATCTTCATTAGCCAAAAGCCTGCCTCACTCACCTGAGTCCAATTGCCTCATCAACCATCCTCATAGTACTTAAACGGCATCCTTCGTCACTCCTTGTACCTACGCACAATGGTGGGCAATGAGTGGGTGGACAACCCACATCTATGACAAAACGCTACTGAAGATGGCCCCCTTGTGACATAGTTGTCAGATGGTGAGAAGCTGAACTTGTGGATGCCCCCATTTTACAGATGTGAATATACTTGCCTGTGCTCCCCTGAACAGCAGTGAGCTCAATTAGAGAAACCTCGTAGAACATCTTCTCAGCCTGAATGAACTGCAGGGCCTTGCCGTCTATTTATATAGGTGAAGGATCAGGCCCAGTTGTCAAAGGTATTAAGTCAGTTGTAGTGTCAGAAATGTTGTTGTCATCAGGCTTAACTGCAACGTGTTTAAAAAAATATTTTTTATGGCTCCAGAATGTGACCTCAGCAAGTAACAGGCTCATCACCAACATTCTAGACAGATGGCTCAAAACAGTCTCTGTGAAGGCTTGGCCTATAATATCTGGGCATTGTACTGCAGTCTTGTTTGTCAATGTTGATGTGTCAGTTATTTTGGGTATGTGATTCTGTAAGGGATGGATTTAAATTTACTGGGGGGGGGGGGCTGTTCCAACTCACCGACAGGTTTCTGTGCCAATGCACCACACAACCAATTATCAAAGCATACCAACTTTGGGCACTTCAATATCATGGTTTGTGTTAACACCACAAATAGACTGTCAATCTCAACAAACAGAAAATACATCCCTCTCTACATTTTAGGTTGACCCAGTATCGAAGCCTTGGCTTGACAATCTCTGATTTTTTTGTAAACTGTCGCTTTCCGTTCATCAATTGGCCACTGCACAGTTTGAATTTATTGATTGATTGTTTTTTTAACTGACAAAATCTAACATTTATACCCAAATATTTTTTCAAGTGACCGGGTTTGCACAATAAAGTCAGGGACTTACAGTATCATAGGCCTTCAGTAGCTAAAGCTTAATAATAGCCACACCATACCAAACCTTCACAAATGTTTCTAAACTTCATTAGGGTAATATCAAAAGTCAAGCTATTGTTTATAGGGAAAATATGAGCAGAAGAGCGAATGTAAATCAGGGAAAAAATGCGCTAGCCTCCCCTGTGCCCAATAAAAAAAATACACAACCCTCCCCAAAGCAACAAAAAAATCTTGACAACCCTCCAGTATTTTAGACCACCTCTCCTTCCAATAAATTAAGATTTGTCCCTAAGGCACCAAATATGTGTGCCATCCCTAAAAATAGACTCAGGAGCCGAGTTGGTTCACTTTGTCAAAGGCATTCTTCATACTGAAATAAATGCATCCCTTTGTATGTTGACACCGTTGAACACTTGACAGGTGAATTTAAAAGCATTGCTTGACAAGGAAAATGTGCTTAAAATAAACACAGACATACAGCCTGGCGTAAATGGCCTACTCAAAAGCAGGAGCTCTCTGTCGCACGTGAGACCAGACTTTGCTTAGTTCTATTTCTGAATGCTTGTGTGTGGCCTATTGATTGCCGTTAAAGTAGCACAGTTTAGATACAAATAAAAGCTTTAAAAATGTATTATATACAGTGAATAAAGGCTATTTGCGTTATTTCTATGCTTCCCGTTCTTAAGTTTTGTTTTTGTGTCTTTTACTTATGGTTTCGTACCCCAGCTCCATACAGCAGAAAATAAACTATATCTTTGGTTATGGAAAAGATAGTTCACAGCGATTCAGATGTACTATGATTTTCTACACTATACTTTTTTGTTTTGTCAAATAAAGTGAAATTAGGCGAACCATTCGAATGTTACCAACCAGGAAATGCCGGAGCGATTTCTGCGTAGTGCATCTTTAAATGACAGTAGTCTATAAACCCTATCACAACTGTCCATGTGAAAGGAAAGAGGCTACCTTTTATGACTAGCAAAATACATGAGAAGCACATTAACACACACTCCGAATAGACTTCACCAGCCAGAAGGATACACAATGTATGCAGTGCCATGCATACTTTATGACTCCAGTAGACATCCAGTGGACAAGTCGAATTTTGTGTTTACTGTGTTGCTACTACGTGCTGTGTTTACTACGATCCTCTTCTAAACATCCTGCATATGCTGCAATGTGCCTCATTCCTATTCGTTGACAGTATATAATAGTCAGCTGAGGTAGAGATATTGGGCTGCTGACAGACAGTTTTGGGTTAACTCCAGGGTTTACTGGGCCGCTGAGGTAATGACTGTTCAAATCAAAACACATTTTTATTTGTCACATGTGCCGAATACAATGGGTGGAGACTTAATCAAGTAAAAAATTATAATAAAAGAAAAATAGTAACACAAGAGGAATAAAATACACAATAAGGAAGGGAGTACCAGTATAGAGGGAGTACCAGTACCATATCAATGTGGAGCTATATACAGGGAGTACCAGTACCATATCAATGTGGCGCTATATAAAGGGAGTACCAGTACCATATCAATGTGGAGCTATATACAGGGAGTACCAGTACCATATCAATGTGGCGCTATATACAGGGAGTACCAGTACCATATCAATGTGGCGCTATATACAGGGAGTACCAGTACCAGATCAATGTGGAGCTATATACAGGGAGTACCAGTACCAGATCAATGTGGAGCTATATACAGGGAGTACCAGTACCATATCAATGTGGCGCTATATACAGGGAGTACCAGTACCATATCAATGTGGAGCTATATACAGGGAGTACCAGTACCAGATCAATGTGGAGCTATATACAGGGAGTACCAGTACCATATCAATGTGGCGCTATATACAGGGAGTACCAGTACCATATCAATGTGGCGCTATATACAGGGAGTACCAGTACCAGATCAATGTGGAGCTATATACAGGGAGTACCAGTACCATATCAATGTGGAGCTATATACAGGGAGTACCAGTACCATATCAATGTGGAGCTATATACAGGGAGTACCAGTACCAGATCAATGTGGAGCTATATACAGGGAGTACCAGTACCAGATCAATGGGGAGCTATATACAGGGAGTACCAGTACCATATCAATGTGGAGCTATATACAGGGAGTACCAGTACCAGATCAATGTGGAGCTATATACAGGGAGTACCAGTACCAGATCAATGGGGAGCTATATACAGGGAGTACCAGTACCAGATCAATGTGGAGCTATATACAGGGAGTACCAGTACCATATCAATGTGGCGCTATATACAGGGAGTACCAGTACCATATCAATGTGGCGCTATATACAGGGAGTACCAGTACCAGATCAATGTGGAGCTATATACAGGGAGTACCAGTACCATATCAATGTGGAGCTATATACAGGGAGTACCAGTACCATATCAATGTGGAGCTATATACAGGGAGTACCAGTACCATATCAATGTGGAGCTATATACAGGGAGTACCAGTACCAGATCAATGTGGAGCTATATACAGGGAGTACCAGTACCATATCAATGTGGAGCTATATACAGGGAGTACCAGTACCAGATCAATGTGGCGCTATATACAAGGAGTACCAGTACCATATCAATGTGGCGCTATATACAGGGAGTACCAGTACCATATCAATGTGGCGCTATATATAGGGAGTACCAGTACCAGATCAATGTGGCGCTATATACAGGGAGTACCAGTACCATATCAATGTGGCGCTATATACAGGGAGTACCAGTACCAGATCAATGTGGAGCTATATACAGGGAGTACCAGTACCATATCAATGTGGCGCTATATACAGGGAGTACCAGTACCAGATCAATGTGGCGCTATATACAGGGAGTACCAGTACCATATCAATGTGGAGCTATATACAGGGAGTACCAGTACCATATCAATGTGGCGCTATATATAGGGAGTACCAGTGCCGGATCAATGTGGAGCTATATACAGGGAGTACCAGTACCAGATCAATGTGGCGCTATATACAAGGAGTACCAGTACCATATCAATGTGGCGCTATATACAGGGAGTACCAGTACCATATCAATGTGGCGCTATATATAGGGAGTACCAGTACCAGATCAATGTGGCGCTATATACAGGGAGTACCAGTACCATATCAATGTGGCGCTATATATAGGGAGTACCAGTACCAGATCAATGTGGCGCTATATATAGGGAGTACCAGTACCAGATCAATGTGGCGCTATATATAGGGAGTACCAGTACCATATCAATGTGGCGCTATATATAGGGAGTACCAGTACCATATCAATGGGGAGCTATATACAGGGAGTACCAGTACCAGATCAATGTGGAGCTATATACAGGGAAATTCCATTTGATTGTCTTACTTATTTCTCTAATTTTAGAGCCAAATTGAAAGGATAGATTAATACACTTTCCATGAAAGCCAGGATGACTTTTGGTCAGAGAGCTCTGAGAACAAATCCAGCAACTGGGAGTTATTATTATGGCATTTGATGCTGAGAGTTTATGTTTTTTAGTCTGTGCATGTGAAAATATGTGTTCCCCTCAGAGTCAGTTAGATTAGGCTAAGTCTTCACCTCCCTCACTCCCCAGGGAACCTTCCCAAATATAACCCAGAGAGCACTTTAAAAGCCTGTTAAACTCTGGCTCTGCCCAGTCACATGAATATCCTGTTTAACCTGGCCTCAGGGACCACCCACTGGGCACAGATGTCAGTTTTACTTACATTTGGTAAATAATGTGAATTAAACATGTCATTGGATTTAGGTTAAAAGTTGGGTGAAAAAAAATACAAAATTCCCTTACGTTGATGACTTTTTTTTATATCTAATCAGTATCTACGTTGATTCAACATCATCACATTTCATTTAGGGTTTTAAATGACGTGGAAACAACATTGATTTTGCCCAATAGCCAGTGACTTTAACTGGGACAATCAGACTGTCATGTATCCCATTGTTCTGGCCAAATCTCTGTGTTGACAAAAAGACATGTCTGGATCAGTTCCACGTAACAAGTTCCATGATAAAAACTCAAATGACTTTGTAAATAGTTTAAAACTATCTACTTCAAATCGTTATGGTGGTAATGACCTGTGTCTATGAAGCTTATATGTTACTATTAACATATGACACCATTGTGACATAATTATTCATGATGCTATGTGTCTCTTTCATGTCCAAAGACTTAATTAACCCTATCATGACCTATGAGCCTCTTAACTAAATGGCTTCTGAGACTATGGACATGTATTGATGAAGTGAGCCCAGTAAATCAACCTATTTTGGGAGATGGGTTGTGAGGAGCTGGGTCTTGCTGAGGCAGATAACTTGAGCTGGCGTGAAATGTTTTTCAATGTCTCAGTAACAGAGAGGAGTGCCATGGGAAGAGGTTATATATCCTGCAACACCACACCCCTCTTATCTGAACCCTATACTGCACTGGCCTGTAGTGGATGATGGCGGTGGTGGTGACACACACAGCCACTGCAGAATACAGGTTAGTTAGCTTTCTCATACTCTGTGTTGTGGGGAGATAAGCACTTACAAATCCTCTTAAGAGAAAAGCCTGACCCCATTCAAAACCTTGAGCATTCTGGGACAAAGCTCTGATAATATTCTGTCCCGTGGACACAAATTCCCTCTTTATACGATGCTTTTTCTGTACAGCCAAATTACATTTTGCACTGGAACTCACCATACCGCAGGCCACTGCCACCAACAAAGGAAACAGTTTTTGCCTCCCAATCATAGTCACAGGTTTCATGCAAAGATAGTACTAATAGTTATCTGGAAGTTGGGTTTGGTCTCACAAGGCCTCCGTTTGTGTGTAAAGGATACAATTATTTTCAGAGATGAAGAGTTCAGCAATCTGTAATCACAAAGGAGAACACATATTAGGATTGTATGATATGAATATGCTACACAATTAATTGTCTGTCTGCATTCTACACATACAGTGCCTTGCGAAAGTATTCGGCCCCCTTGAACTTTGCGACCTTTTGCCACATTTCAGGCTTCAAACATAAAGATATAAAACTGTATTTTTTGTGAAGAATCAACAACAAGTGGGACACAATCATGAAGTGGAACGACATTTATTGGATATTTCAAACTTTTTTAACAAATCAAAAACTGAAAAATTGGGCGTGCAAAATTATTCAGCCCCTTTACTTCCAGTGCAGCAAACTCTCTCCAGAAGTTCAGTGAGGATCTCTGAATGATCCAATGTTGACCTAAATGACTAATGATGATAAATACAATCCACCTGTGTGTAATCAAGTCTCCGTATAAATGCACCTGCACTGTGATAGTCTCAGAGGTCCGTTAAAAGCGCAGAGAGCATCATGAAGAACAAGGAACACACCAGGCAGGTCCGAGATACTGTTGTGAAGAAGTTTAAAGCCGGATTTGGATACAAAAAGATTTCCCAAGCTTTAAACATCCCAAGGAGCACTTTGCAAGCAATAATATTGAAATGGAAGGAGTATCAGACCACTGCAAATCTACCAAAACCTGGCCGTCCCTCTAAACGTTCAGCTCATACAAGGAGAAGACTGATCAGAGATGCAGCCAAGAGGCCCATGATCACTCT
Source organism: Oncorhynchus masou masou (assembly GCF_036934945.1). Classification (NCBI taxonomy): domain Eukaryota; kingdom Metazoa; phylum Chordata; class Actinopteri; order Salmoniformes; family Salmonidae; genus Oncorhynchus; species Oncorhynchus masou. The sequence goes on from NC_088232.1 coordinate 32,627,614, forward strand.
GGATCAACTGCAGAGATCTACAGCTGAGGTGGGAGACTCTGTCCATAGGACAACAATCAGTCGTATATTGCACAAATCTGGCCTTTATGGAAGAGTGGCAAGAAGAAAGCCATTTCTTAAAGATATCCATAAAAAGTGTTGTTTAAAGTTTGCCACAAGCCACCTGGGAGACACACCAAACATGTGGAAGAAGGTGCTCTGGTCAGATGAAACCAAAATTGAACTTTTTGGCAACAATGCAAAATGTTATGTTTGGCGTAAAAGCAACACAGCTCATCACCCTGAACACACCATACCCACTGTCAAACATGGTGGTGGCAGCATCATGGTTTGGGCCAGCATTTCTTGAGCAGGGACAGGGAAGATGGTTAAAATTGATGGGAAGATGGATGGAGCCAAATACAGGACCATTCTGGAAGAAAGCCTGATGGAGTCTGCAAAAGACCTGAGACTGGGACGGAGATTTGTCTCCCAACAAGACAATGATCCAAAACATAAAGCAAAATCTACAATGGAATGGTTCAAAAATAAACATATCCAGGTGTTAGAATGGCCAAGTCAAAGTCCAGACCTGAATCCAATCGAGAATCTGTGGAAAGAACTGAAAACTGCTGTTCACAAATGCTCTCCATCCAACCTCACTGAGCTCGAGCTGTTTTGCAAGGAGGAATGGGAAAAAATGTCAGTCTCTCGATGTGCAAAACTGATAGAGACATACCCCAAGCGACTTACAGCTGTAATCGCAGCAAAAGGAGACGCTACAAAGTATTAAGGGGGCTGAATAATTTTGCACGCCCAATTTTTCAGTTTTTGATTTGTTAAAAAAGTTTGAAATATCCAATAAATGTCGTTCCACTTCATGATTGTGTCCCACTTTTTGTTGATTCTTCACAAAAAAATACAGTTTTATATCTTTATGTTTGAAGTCTGAAATGTGGCAAAAGATCGCAAAGTTCAAGGGGGCCGAATACTTTCGCAAGGCACTGTATTACCATGTATGACCATTCACATTCCACTATTCTCATATAAGCCACTGTATTGTAGAGGGGAATGAACAAAACCACCCTCTCTCTCTCTCTCTCTCTCTCTCTCGCGCTCTCTCTCTCTCTCTCGCCGTTGGTCTGTTCAACATCATGCCACATTCCTGGGATATTGGGTAAGGGGCTACATTTGTAAATGTAAGACATTTTCTTTGGGTCACTTGATACATATTGTTATCCAGGGGCCTTTAGTATGTAATCTGGTACTGTGGCCCTGGTTCAACAAAACTAGATCAAAACAACAATATGCTATTCTGGGAGACAAGCATGCACATGAAATGAGTCCCAGTAATCGGATGCTATTTACATCCATCAGATACAGTGGAGTTTCTGATAATAGGCTACTGACATACATTATTATGTTATGCACTATACATGGACCACTTCCAACCTCATATTGAGGTACAGTAGCTAACATACTCACAGGTTTGCAATACGCATATTACTGACATTGAAAAGAGCCATTTGACATTTTTCTGTCTGTCCTGAGACAGACAGACTCCCTGTCTTCACCTTGCAACATGCACTGTCAACAGGAAAAACGCTGATCCTGTGCTGTGAGTGGCAACATGACGTTTGACATTGGTATTGGTGATGGCAAGGTTGTATTGGTATGTGTAGTGTGTGGCTTGTGTGTTTATATTATATGCTAATGTATGAGTAACAGGCAAACACAGTGTCAGTACTGTATGTATGGTATCAGTATTGTGGTGAATGAGTTTTGTGTCTGTGTGCTCATGTTTATGTACACCACAAGTGTGTGCATGTGCCTGTAGACTGGACGTTTGTGTGCAAACATTTGTCTACAGTATGCGTGTGTATGTCTGCGGGTGCATGTATACATATGGGTGTGAGAGTGAGTGATCGTCCGGCCATTAGGTCGGTGGCTCACCTGGTGAAGGCAGTTGGGCAGCGAAGTGAAGCTCTGCACATGCCTTAACCCCAGCAGAGAGCTAAGGAAGCAGTGGAGGGCGGCCTGGTACTCCCCCTGTTGCTGGAGCTGCTGTCCCAGTTGAAACAGGCCCTCCCTTCCCCCGTTCAGCATCCCCAGTCCCAGACAGAGGCAGCGCTGCCTCCCATCGGAGCTCCGCCAGCCAGGGACAAACGCTCCACTCCACCCCCAGAGCAGAGAGGGGAAAAATCTAAACAGCCCAGGGATAAAAACACAGCAGAGATATGGTTTACAAGAGCCAGACTACAGAACGACTTCCTCTCTGTCTTGTCTATTCACAGTAACTCAAGGGCAGGTGGCGAGCTGAGCTGAGGCAGGCTGTGAAGACAGATCAACTCCCCTCCCTCTCAGCCCATGCTGCATCAGGAAAGGAGGAGAGGAAGTCAGAGGGGATTTGTTCATTGACTGGCAGAGCCCTGGTCCAATCACTGCTCTACTTGCGTACAGTAGTCCAGCCAGTGTGTGTGAACAGTCTCAGCATGTAGGTAACGGAACTGTCGACTGAGCACTGTGGCTCTCTCCCTGAGCACTCTAGTTCTCTCACTGTGGTTGGCTCTCCTTATGAAATCAAATTGCAGGGCTTTATGCTTCTGCAAGGTTTCACCATTGGAAATACAGCACATGTTTAATGTATTCCATTAGTGCATTTGATTTCATTTCAGGATACACTCTGACCTAATTTGTCTAGTGCACTGGTACAGCAATGTTGTGCATGTCTTGGGGGAGGGAGGAATTAAATCAAGAAATCTTAATGCTTTACTTATGGTTTATAAATGAGAAGCCTGTGAAAATGAACAATGGCCTTACACAGATAAACAAGTGCTTGACTAAAAATGCAGTGTGTCCACACGTTTTCCTGTGAGTAACATAAGCAGATGGACTCCATTATGGTCTCCATACACTCATGTGTTTCGTAATGCGTGACAAACAGTAAGCGTAAGCAAAGAGTCATTAGTAACACCTGCTGTATGTGTAGACAGAGAGTGCTCCACTGTTCAAACAAGGACAACTAATATTTATTTATCCACCGGCCCGCCTGCTTCAGATGTTTGCTCTTCCTTCAACATTAAACCAGCGACAATCTGTGCCCAGGGAGAGGGTGTGACATTGATTTTGTTAGTCACTCTCACTCAGATGTCATATTTACATGGCATAAGTCATGGAAAAAGTGTAGAAATGCAGGAAATTAGCTTTAAAACTCGAAAAATGTCTATCTCCCAGAGGAGGCTGGTGGTGGGAGCTATAGGAGGATGGGCTCATTGTTATGGCTGGAATGGAATAAATGGAACAGAGTCAAACAAGTGGTTTCCATATGTTGATGTGTTTGATACTGTCCTATGTATTCCATTCCAGCCATTGCAATGAGCCTGTCCTCCTATAGCTCCTCCCACCAGCCTCCTCTGCTCTCCACCCCATGGTAAAATGAGTAAAATTGCATGATATGTGTTATAAAATCGCACACAAAAAATGAGCACGTGTGGAGAGAGTTGATAGTTTAGATAAAATATATTTAGGACGGAGACGATCACGTTGATGAGCTCAAAGAGAGGGTAAAGACCTCAATGTTTTTTTGCTTTCCCAGAAAGTAGAATTGATCGCAATAAATTAAGTGTTGAGATCAGCATCTCCCTGCTCACGGTATACTTGCCTGCGCTCTCTCGAAATGCACTTGTGTGTTCGCAAATCTACATGTTACTCAAATATGATTGGCAGCCTTATTGACAAATCACAGCACTGGCCTTTGTTACAATGCCAGTGATTGGCTAGCTAGCTAAATGGAAGGTGGGACCAACGTGATGTTTACATCCCCAGGTATCTAACCAGTAGCCACATTGCAACACGGAGGACTTCCCAAAAGGCGCTTCTTATTTTAGGTAAGAAAGCTAGCGTAGGAATTCAGCCTAATGCTATTTCAACGTGTTTTTGATTATCTAATATATGTAAAGATTTGCAAGTGGATTTCTGTAATGGTAGACTCAATAATTCCAGACATAATTTTTTTTCGGATGCGATGTCATTCCTTCCGGTTTCATCTCACTCATTTATTTTTTTACCTTTATTTATTTAACTAGGCAGGTCAGTTAAGAACAAATTCTTATTTACAATGACGGCCTACAAAGGGCCTCCTGTGGGGACGGGGGCTGGGATTAAAAATAAAATACAAATATAGGACATAACACATGACGAAAAAAGACAGACAACAGCACAACGGGCAAGAAAGTAGAGACAACAATACATCACGCGAAGCAGCCACAACTGTCAATAAGAGTGTCCATGATTGAGTCTTTGAATGAAGAGATTGAGATAAAACTGTCCAGTTTGAGTGTTTCTTGCAGCTCGTTCCAGTCACAAGCTGCAGCAAACTGAAAAGACGAGCGACCCAGGGATTATGTGCTTTGGGGACCTTTAACAGAATGTGACTGGCAGAACGGGTGTATGTGGAGGATGAGGGCTGCAGTAGGTATCTCAGATAGGAGGGAGTGAGGCCTAAGTTTAAAACAAAACAAAAAATAAGCATCAACCAGTGGGTATTGCGACGGGCATACAGAGATGACTAGTTTACAGAGTAGTTTAGAGTGCAGTGTGATGTGTCCTATAAGGAACGTTGGAGGCAAATCTGATGGATGAATGGTAAAGAACATCTATCTAATGTCACCCATATAGCAACTAATGTCACACATTGGATGCATCCTAGCTACCGTACTGGCTTGCTATATTAGGCAGCTCTAGGTGCTAGGGGAAAACAAATATATTTATATTATCTATAAAGATTATGAAAAGGCCATTTATGTAGTTAGCTAACTTAAACGCAATAGGATCAGGGTCAGGCTGTCTGGTCTGGTATTGTCTCTGTTTCAGTGCAGCATAAGCCTGTTGGATGAGCCTAGCTAAATTGAAACTGCTTGGGAAGAGAGAACATCAAACATTAGCTGAAGTCATCAATGTAGCTAGCTAATGATTTTAGAAAATATAAACTCTTTGCTACCTATACTTTACTTTCCTGCTACTGACTATTGAACACTTTTTGCCAAATAAGTTTGTTACTGTTGTTGATGAATTGGTAACTGAAAAAGTAGCAGAGGCTGTTGTTTTGGTGCAATTTGGCTAATAAAGAATATGCTTGTATATGTACACATTATTGTTTCATTAGTTAGCTAAGTTACTGACTGAGTAGGTACATTTTTATTCATGTTTTTGATGTTACTGCATTCCAGGTGGAGAGGGAGTAAGATCACTAGAAAGGAGCATGCTGACAGAGCAGGGAGAAAGCTGTTGTTGCACAGCAGAGGTATTACAGTCCATGCATATGAACTGAATATTGTGTGTGAATTGCACATTTATATCATTGGCACTAAGAAAAGGGTTGTACAGCAACATGAGCAGTAAATGCTAACACAGCTTTGGTGATGAAAGGTATGTCATGGAGGTGATTGTATATATTAGAAGCTTCCCCAATACATTGCATTATATGCCCAGAACCTAATTCACCTGGTACGGGTGAATATAAGGTGCGCACCTCTTTGCTGGAGCAGACCGGGACCAGTGTTGAAATGCAACGAGAAGGCCTTTATGGGAATTGGGAGGGTCAACGCTTCACCCTTTCCAAAAGCTAAGTACCTCTCCATATTCCGTTTCCAACATTTCACCTGCTAGCACTGCCTGCTGACATTCTCTACTGCTTTGTGTGCTACGCACAGCCAGTACAGTAGTGCACCTACTGTGAACCAGAGAGGAGGCCTTTTGGGATACTGGAAAGGTGAAGCACAATTCAGGTTGAATTCATTATGGATTATAGTGACTTTTCTGCCTGAACACTCATTGCTCACATTTGAACTATTTGAGTTACTCGTGTCCCCCCAATGACAATGGGAAAACTTTTCTGAATAGACATGATTGGCCTTTATTGATACCAGATAACATTACTTAAGCCACTGTCTCCTGCCTCCATTTTTATTTTCCCATTCAAGCCTTTTTGATTTTCCCATTTAAGTTTGTTTAAATCTATTTACTATTTCCCCATTACCTTTGATATTATACTCCTTTCCTTAGTTCTATTGTGGCTTATTATGATTTAATCATTTTTGGAGAGGTATTGTGGAGTTTTATTGTAATTGGCCCTATGACATTTCAGCAAAATCTGTTGACAGAATCTTTCTTTCACTCAGTACAACAGAACCCAGGAGAGGCCTGCTGTGAACACTGGCTTGGATCCCTCAGAGCGTGCCTGCAGTGGTGTGACCACGGAAGAGTCCTCAAGGACTTTTAAAATAAGACTTTTCCATTTGATCTTTTTGGACTTGTCCACTTGGGACTTTTAGCTATTGTTAAATAAATAATGTAGAACACCATTCTGTCTCTGGTGTGTGTTTGGAAGGCCTACATATCTTGTAACCACTCATTCATACAAACAGATATACAGTGGTGTGAAGTATTTAACAAAAACATACTTTAAAGTACTACTTAAGTCATTTCTTGGGGTATCTGTACTTTACTTTACTATTTATATGTTTGACTACTTGACTACTACTTTTACTCCACTACATTCCTAAAGAAAAGAATGTACTTTCTACTCCATACATTTTCCCTGACACCCAAAAGTATTCCTTACATAGCAGGATAGGAAAATTCACACTCTTAAAGAGAAGAGAAAATCCCTGGTCATCCCTCCTGCATCTGATCTGGCAGACTCACTAAACACAAATGCTTTGTTTGTAAGTTATGTCTGAGTGTTGGAGTGTGCCCCTGGCAATCCGTAAATTTAAAACACTTAAGTAATACTTAAGTATATTTTTTGCAATTAAATTTACTTTTGATACTTAAGTATATTTAAAACAAAAAATGTTTGGACTTTTACTCCAGTAGAATTTTACTGGGTGACTTTCACTTTTGCTTGAGTCATTTTCTATTAAGACACTCATACTTTTACTATGACAAGTGGGTACTTTTTCCACCACTGCTGATACAAATGCAAGCACTGAATTATATTCACTTGTCTATTGTCCCATTCTTCAATCTGGTCTTTCATATACATATTTTAGTTGTTACACCTGTGTGATGTGTCTGATATAAATGAATAAAAATGTATTCACCCTGTACATTACTTGAATTTTAGAACTTTTGAATCATAAACTAAGTGTTGTCTTGATACAGTCTGCATGTTTAAGTTTCCATAAGTTAGTAAAAATATGAAGACCAACAGGCTATGAAATAGTTATTATTTTCTAACCTAACTAAAAAAATTAAAAATAAACGTTTTTACACAGCTTCATAAATTCGGCCATTGAAAGCCTTGGACGTTGTATCCTTCCTCAGGGAACGGCCTGCTGACAACAGGGTGGCATGGTTTTTGATGTGCTGCTCTAGAGATTCATTGCCCAGCAGACTCACCTGGGACAGGGGGAAAGATGCATGTTTGTTTTTTTAGAGGGAGGAGAGAGCATACGTATTGAAGTGAGTATGGCAAATCCAACCAGTAACCCTTGATTATATGCTATATCACACAGACCGCTATAGTGAAGGTGCCATAAGTATACTATTATGAGTGGAGCCTACTTCTCTGTGCTTTGAAGAGGTCGCAGGTGGTTGGTCAGAAGACTCTGGAGGTCCTTGGCATGTTCTGTCTCTAGCGACTGGAGAGGTGTGAATGGAACTACTGAGAGTGCTTGAAAGAGCAAGAGTTCACATCTAACAAGTATATTGCTGATTATTGAGGACTAAGGGGGCATTCAAATCAGACAAATGGATGTGTAAAAGATGCAGCAATGTCTTTCAATGGGAGGAGGGCGGTGGGGAGGCCCTGGCATTGTGTTGCGCTGTCCGTCTGAAAAGTTGCAGAGATGCATCCCCTGAAAAATTAAAGCAGTGTTCCTTCTCGTCACACCACTGTGTTGGACAGGCATTATAAGCATTTTGATTTAAAGGCAGCCTTACTCTGTGGTTCAAGTTGTATTTTAATGTCTAACTTCCCCTCTTACTGGGCGAGTTTGTTCTGCATGGACCGGTGCCACGGATGGGTGGAGATTTAGTTTAAGGACCAATGGAATGATCAAAAATGTGCAGAATCCACCCACCCGGGGCACTGGGCCATGTTAAACAAACTGGCCCACACTATGACCCCTAAGCCCTCACCCGTGACCTCCCATTGGCCCAGGGCCTCCTGTCTAAACCTCTAATCAGAGTCTCTCTGACAGGAAATTAATCCAGTAGGCAGGTTTATGGTGTATAGGGCTTCTCCACTCCTCAAATGAGTGGAGTATTAGTTATTCAAATAGGACCGGTAGGGAGCACCTAAGGAGTTGGACCTATAACTGAAAGGTGGCTGCTTCGAATCCCTGGACCAAGGTGCTGGAAAAAAGGAGGTAATTGATCTGGCATCTGGATGGCTGCTGGGTTCACATCCTGAAGATATTCCCCTACTGTTAATGGGCTTGAGCAAGGCCGTTAACAGCACAACACACTCTCCATCCAGAGGAGCTGCACTGCAGCTTGACCCTGTGCTCACCTCAACTGTAAGTGATGTGCCGTTATGACTTACTGACACTGACATGGGGTGCTCCATGTTCCTGCTGGTAGCAGGCCTTAACCTGGATGCGAGGAAATGCCCTGCCTTGGCGTATGGTTATATCTCTCTCCACCAGGCTCCTTTTAAATCAAATGAAAAACCTGCATGGATTAGCAAAAGAAAATTGTACCTGTATTTAGACAATTGTAGTCATGAAAGCCGCAGTTTTTTTAAACAGGAGCGTACAGGTTTTTGTTCCAGCACTCCGAACACTTCACTCAACTAGTTGTGGTCTAAATTTAAGACCACAATTAGTTTAATGAGATGTTTGTGCTAGGCAGGAATAAAAACGTGCACACAGTTTCACTTTCCTAAAATCCCCAGGTTTTGCAGAACTCCTGGTTGGAGGATTCCAGATTTCCTGCTTATTCTCTCATGATTTCGTAAATATCCCAACCAGGTTTTCTGGAAAACCAGGGAATTTTGGGGAAAGTTACCAGATTTTTTGCAACTACCTGGGACAGGTACGTCAGTAATATAGAATGAGCTCCCTAAGTAACAATGAGATGACAATGATATGGACGACATGTGCATCTACAGGTAATTTCCCAAATAAAAACACCAACATAAAGTGTCTTAATAGGGTCACCACACGCCACAACAGCTTCAAAGATGCATAGATTCGACAAGTGTCTGAACTCTTGGAGGGATGCGACACCATTATTCCGCGAGAAATGTCATCCTTTGATGTTTTGTTGATGGTGGTGGAAAACGTCTCTGGCGCCGCTCCAGAATCTCCCACAAGTGTTCAATTTGGTTGAGATCTGGTGATAGACGGCCGTGGCATATGATTTACTTTGTTTTCATGCTCATCAAACCATTCAGGCACTCTTGCCCTGCGGATGGGGGCATTCTCATCCTATGGGGGCATAGCCATGGTAGCCAAAATAATGTCCTGCCCAGTATTTTTGTACATGAACCTAAGCGTGCTGGGTAGTTAATTGCTTCATTAACTCATGAACCACACTTGTGTAGAAGCTCCTGCTTTCAATATACTTTGTTTCCCTCATTTACCCAAGTGTTTCCATTATTTTGGCATGTGTGGGTGTGGATGTCAGTGCGCAGATCCGCGAGCCATTGCGATTCCTCGTGATGAGTTCAGATTTTTTGTGGCCCCCACTCCCATCAAAGTTGCCCATCCCTTATCTAGTTGAATATGAATGGGTCCTGACGTCCAGACATGGCCTGTCCTCTTCTATGACGGCAGAGCCCTGCAGACAGCCACGGTGGCTTGGGAACCAAATTAATGGGGAAACACAGACCAAATGGCCAGAGTCAGTCTTCATTTACCTCTGATCCAGCTTGCCGCACAGGATGGGATTTTAATGGCTGTGCATGCCAAGTCGCAGAAGGATCAGAGAGCATTAAAGCTGCATTGGCAGGTCAGACTGAGGGAAGGAGCGCCATGCGGTACGATTCAGTAAGCTGGCAGAGCAGGAGCCTTTGATGTGATGGAGATGGAGAGCAGCTCTCGGACTCTCAATGTTGAGGCCATTGTGTCCAAATTCAAACAGAACAGGATCCATCTTCTAATTAGAGTCCAACCAATCTGAAAAGACTCCTGCCTGATCTGATGAGGGCTTGGATGTTTCTCTCTCTATGTTAACAACATGCTCAAAGCCATGCAATGGGAAACCCAACCAGCATTACATGCTTTCACCTACCATTAACATTCCATGTATCAGAACAACAAGACCCTACTGTATTTATCCCACAGAAAAAGTTCAAAGTAATTATAGGTGAATACATGCCATTGTACTCTGATAAGGTTACTGCAGGATCATAGCAAAAGAGAAAGCTGCAAGCCTAAAGAATTAATCGTATTATTGCAACCTCATTTATACTGTAATTCTAGTCACATTTTGAGAGGTTGATATCACTCTTGATTGAAATGGCTGCGGCTCCATTTTACAATAAAGACGCCAGATGCCTTTTCCAATGTCCCTGGGATGACCACTCCTTGACAGCATGGGCTTGTAATGAAGAGAGAAAAAATAAAGTCTTTACATTCACATATCTGTGTTGTCTCATACTATTTTGTTAATATATTTTATGTAGTATAATGGTCATTTTTAAATGCTTTTGATTTCTAAGTCTTGCAGTGTCCCAGACCCTATTTTATACATATGGGGAAACTTGTTTTGATGACTGTATTAACTGCCTAGTTAAATAATACAACATCTAGTATGAGGGTCTTTAAGGTGTTGATCTGAATACAACATCTAGTATGAGGGTCTTTAATTTATGTTCAGCTATTCAACTGCCCTAGAATGGGAATCTACCTGTAAATGGAATATTGATTGCCTGTCTTGCAAGGTTCCTGGACAAATACATCAGTGTGATCAGTAGACACTGTCCAATGCTTCTCACAGTTGTGTCAAGTTGGCTGGATGTTCTTTGGGTGGTGAACCAGTCGTGTCTACACTTGACACACATGTGACTTCTGCTATCAGAATGCGAAGATCGCATTGAAAAGACTGGTCTAGATGCACAGAAGTCGCTTTGTGGTCTGATTGTGTTTAGATCTGGGTGACCACTTCAGGATAGACAAAGGAAACTGCTGAGTGTGAAAAACCAAGCAGCGTTGCAGTTTGACACACTCAAATTGGTGCGCCTGGCACCTGCTACCATACCCCGTTCAAAGGCACTTAAATCTTTTGTCTTGCCCATTCCCCCTCTGAATGGCACACTTACACAATCCACGTCTCAATTGTCTCAAGGCTTAAAAATTATTATTTGACCTGTCTCCTCCCATTCATCTACACTGATTGAAGTGGATTTAACAAGTGACATCAATAAGGGATCATAGCTTTCACCTGGATTCACCTGGTCAGTCTATGTCATGGAAAGAGCAGTTCCTAGTGTTTTGTACACTGTATTTTTACAACTGCATTTCTCAGATGCAACCTTATGAAAGTTTCTGCACAGTATCGGAGGGCTAGGTGTTGAGCCTAATGTTAGCTATAAGGTACAGTAAGTACTGACTTAAACACTAGTAATCCAAGCCAACATTTGCCATCTAAAGATGTGCCATTTTATCCCAAGTGGACCCACTGTCTGAACAAACCTGAGGATATAAACCAAAGCTAACTCATACAGAACAACATTAGTTGGGGAGAGAAGGAATCTGCTCCTCTAGTGTCCTTGTTTTGTTGGACAACACTGCACATGGCCCTGCATCAGCACATACTGTTTATATTTACTGCACCATACAGATATACACTACAGTATGCAGTCCTCTCTCAACCAATGGTCTTGAGCCGTGGAAAATGTTATATTCAGCAAATGACAGTGGATATGTCCCTAGTTACAATATGTCAAATTAACTGACACGAATAGGACGGATAAGATACACTCAACCCTGTCTAGAGATGATCTAGAATTGACTTTTCCTGTTGTCTCCTCTACTTCCCCAGTGATCAAAGACTTGAGGAGGTACAGAGAAGGAGAATGCTATTCAATCATTAAGAATAATATTTGTTTCAAATCCATCAAGAAATGAAGAGGTATACATTCCTGTCTCCCCTGTAGTACAGCAGCCTGACAAGGGCTGGGCAGCAGAAGAATTCCCTTCAGGATTCCAGCTGGGGGAGTTTTATAGGCTTGGCCCGGACATCCCCTTCCTATTGAAGAGGCTTTTATGACCTCTATGTAATCAGCAGTAAATGCTGCCACCATCTGTCTCTTTTTACTTAATTATCTGACCCAATGACTTTTACTGACAAACACTGGCCTGGTAAGCACTGTAACACAAATCCCAGCTATGTCTATGACACATTCATAAATCATCCATTCATATTTTGGTCAATTTTGAGAGCCAGTCAGCTTTTCTAGTAAACCCCGTCCTTGGGCACAGTGCAGCAAGCCCTTTACTGTTGTTCATCATAGATCATGTTCAGGTTTGGCTTCAGGCTAATTGCATTTGTCACTTTATAATGGCTCGTACGCACCCGAGGTCTGCCCCAATGTCTCTGTAAATGTTCACATTGAGTACAATAAAATGATTGTGTTTCTAATGATGATCATTGTCATTACACTACAAATACCAATCCCATTAATTTGCTAGGCATTGAAGTGAGCATTTAATATTTTGCTCTACTCTAGTGCCCCCCAGTGGATTATTGAGAAACCTCTTCCAGCTTCAGTGGGACACTATCACAGATAAACGACCCTCTAGTAACTACATACAGAGGCAGTGTTTAGAGCAACTGAAAAGGTGTCCTACTTTTGGAGATTTCATAATGGATATTTCCATGTTGTAGAATAATATCTGCTCTTCTCAGCTCTTTATTTGAAATGACAAGAAGGGTGCAGAATGGCATTAGAAGAGCGTACTGTGTGGGCTTATTGTTTCTGTGTGGAGAGCTAATTGGGAGACAATATGAAGTGTTCTGGGATGCCATTTACCTCCCACTGTGGAATTAATCAGTCTCACACAATTACATAATACACTGGTGAAAGCCTATCTGATGTGCTTCTGACAGCATCAAGCTCAGGGCAATTAACTGTACTTCTCCTCTCTCCCACTCTAGTTCTCTGATGCTTCCCCTCAGTGGTACTGCATCTATTAGCCTCTCCTCTCTCTGCCAATCATACACTGCTCTCTCTATTCTCCTACACTCAGCTGTGTTGTGACAGCAACTCGTATTGGCTTGCTATGAAAGCCTGGCTGGGAACAGTGGACAAAGACTGCCACAGGTGTTCTTCAGCCTGTTGGGACTGACGGTGGATCACGTCAGCATCACTGTCATCCCCACAGGGTTAGAGATCTGATTGATCATATTGCACGCAGCATCATTAACAGCAAGCACCTGTGCCTTTTCTTTGCCATTTGTCCTGCGGCGCTTCACACACACTAATTCGTGGCCATGATTATGTGAGCTCCTCGACTCAAGTGGAGAAAACGATGTGAGAACCAGTGGGAAACTTAGTCGTATTATGGTAGAATCACAACATTCCAGTGCCAGCTATACTGTATGTACAACATAACTAAGGGATAAATGCATCTCGGTATAGTCCCATGACATGCAAACCAATCAATTATACCTTGTAGAGTAAGGCAATACAGAAAGGAACAACCATGCTCCACGTAAGATTAACCAAACATTGACATATTTTATCTGTCAGATAGGTTATGCTCATCCTCGACTGGACCTCTAAGGTCATGTACCAGTAATTAGCTGAAAGTGAGTTAATGGCTCTCTCTCAAGAGTCCACCCCATGTCTGAGGCTGAGTGGGCTCATGTTGACTTTAGATATGCTGGCTGAAGGCCCTCTTTCTATCTAAAGGAGGGGAGTGAGGGCTGTCGCCTGATGGCATGTGTGATGTGACAGGTCACTGCTTTGCCCTCTGGGAGATTAGCAAAATGGACCACACTCCTCCATCCAATCACAGCCAAGCACTAAAAAGACACTTGCAGGTTATGGATGTCTTCATCCTTTCATGGTCCTCCTCCCTCCGTCGTTCCTCCTCCCTCCATCGTTCCTCCTCCCTCCATCGTTCCCCCTCTCTCTGCGTCATGCTGCAGGTGTGGGCCACCCGGCCATCCCATTCAAGCTGGTGGATTTGGCCGATTTCTCCCAGTTAGTGTGACCGAGTGGAAAAATAATGACTCTGGGAGTCTTTCATTGGGAAAGCGAAGTCCCCTGGTTTGTGCAATGTGAGCTGTTCAGGGCTAAATAGCATGGATGCAGTCAGCAGAGCTTGCCAGGACTGACAGGTGTCCACCCCTGGGAACGTACCAGGGAGAATCTCAATGACAACTCATATCAAATAGCTATGGAATCCCAACACTGTGGCCTCATCAACTCCAATTAATCTCCCCTCAATGAGTCTAAACTGTCACCAAAAGCACTCACAAACTTCTACAGATGGACAATCGAGAGCATCTTGTCGGGCTGTATCACCGCCTGGTATGGCAACTGCTCCTCCCACAACCGTAAGGCTCTCCAAAGGGTAGTGAGGTCTGCACAACGCATCACTGGGGGCAAACTACCTGCCCTCCAGGACACCTACACCACCCGATGTCACAGGAAGGCCATAAAGATCATCAAGGACAACAACCACCTGAGCCACTGCCTGTTCACCCCGCTATCATCCAGAAGGCGAGGTCAGTACAGGTGCATCAAAGCAGGGACCGAGAGACTGAAAAACAGCTTCTATCTCAAGGCCATAAACAGCCACCACTAACATTGAATGGCTGCTGCCAACACACTGACTCAACTCCAGCCACTTTAATAATGGGAATTGATGGAAATTGATGTAAAATATATCACTAGCCACTTTAAACAATGCTACTTAATATAATATTTACATACCCTACATTACTTATCTCATATGTATATGTATATACTGTACTCTATACAGTAGTGTGCCGTGGTTCTGGGGCCTGGGCCTTCAGTGAAGTCCTACACAGTCCCACCCGAATTAATCCACCTCTTATTACCATCATTATGATGCCATGGCTCTAGAAACTATACATTTAGACAGAAACGCAGTATAACCAGGCGTTGCGTCACCTTGAAATTGACATTTTTATTCAGAGAATTGCAGGGGAAGAGTACAATACCTTTTCATTGTGCAGCTTCGTTGCCCTGCGCGCTTGTTCATTGAGCTGTAGATCCACTCGGGTGTCCCCAAAAGTTTTCAAAAGCACCATTGTTTGTAAGTGCCCAGCCGTACTCTGTCTCATTGCTGCCTTGGTTAGACAACTCAGGTTTGCAAAGCCAGTGTGGCTCCAAACAGCAAATCACTTGCAAATAATAGGCATTCCCAGCAGTACAGTTTGCAGTGCTTCTCGGAGCCTGTGAGTCATTGATAGCGCCCATAATTGAAAGTGGCGAACGAACCCCTTTCCCGCATGTGACAGGCTTTGTAGCGTCGGCGTCTACCTCTCCTGACAATGTCTAACTTTTCTTGAAAAGTTTGTCTTGAGAATGGCGTTATAATTATATCCTCGACCAAATCGATATCTTCTCCTTCCGCCATTGTGAGTTGAAAAAACAGCTTTGTAGTACGCAAATTAATTTCAGTTTCCTAGTTCTGAGACCTGCCCATATAGGACCTGCCTCTCAATATTGGTAATCCAATCAAAAGACGTGCAGGCACTACGCCTGCTAGCTGGCTCCTGTGTAACACTGGAGACAGCCTGCAGGCGTACAATAGCCAACTCTAAAGCTGATTGGTTGACACATTTTTTATTTCCATTCACTTTAAGCTACAAGCGCCCGCATTGTTGATTCTGAAGGCCTGAGTGCAGATTTTAGACCCCTGGCAACACATGATGGCTGAATATGATTGGATAAAATATCTAACATAAAGACCAGCCCTCCAAATCTCAACCTGGGGCTGGAAGCAGTGCAACCAAGAGGAACGCTATGAAATGAAGAGTGTAACTCTTACTCTGGGGAATAATTTAATACATATTTGTGGGAAAATACAGTGCCTTGCGAAAGTATTCGGCCCCCTTGAACTTTGCGACCTTTTGCCACATTTCAGGCTTCAAACATAAAGATATAAAACTGTATTTTTTTGTGAAGAATCAACAACAAGTGGGACACAATCATGAAGTGGAACAACATTTATTGGATATTTCAAACTTTTTTAACAAATCAAAAACTGAAAAATTGGGCGTGCAAAATTATTCAGCCCCCTTAAGTTAATACTTTGTAGCGCCACCTTTTGCTGCGATTACAGCTGTAAGTCGCTTGGGGTATGTCTCTATCAGTTTTGCACATCGAGAGACTGAATTTTTTCCCATTCCTCCTTGCAAAACAGCTCGAGATCAGTGAGGTTGGATGGAGAGCATTTGTGAACAGCAGTTTTCAGTTCTTTCCACAGATTCTCGATTGGATTCAGGTCTGGACTTTGACTTGGCCATTCTAACACCTGGATATGTTTATTTTTGAATCATTCCATTGTAGATTTTGCTTTATGTTTTGGATCATTGTCTTGTTGGAAGACAAATCTCCGTCCCAGTCTCAGGTCTTTTGCAGACTCCATCAGGTTTTCTTCCAGAATGGTCTTGTATTTGGCTCCATCCATCTTCCCATCAATTTTAACCATCTTCCCTGTCCCTGCTGAAGAAAAGCAGGCCCAAACCATGATGCTGCCACCACCATGTTTGACAGTGGGGATGGTGTAGTCAGGGTGATGAGCTGTGTTGCTTTTACGCCAAACATAACGTTTTGCATTGTTGCCAAAAAGTTCAATTTTGGTTTCATCTGACCAGAGCACCTTCTTCCACATGTTTGGTGTGTCTCCCAGGTGGCTTGTGGCAAACTTTAAACGACACTTTTTATGGATATCTTTAAGAAATGGCTTTCTTCTTGCCACTCTTCCATAAAGGCCAGATTTGTGCAATATACGACTGATTGTTGTCCTATGGACAGAGTCTCCCACCTCAGCTGTAGATCTCTGCAGTTCATCCAGAGTGATCATGGGCCTCTTGGCTGCATCTCTGATCAGTCTTCTCCTTGTATGAGCTGAACGTTTAGAGGGACGGCCAGGTCTTGGTAGATTTGCAGTGGTCTGATACTCCTTCCATTTCAATATTATCGCTTGCACAGTGCTCCTTGGGATGTTTAAAGCTTGGGAAATCTTTTTGTATCCAAATCCGGCTTTAAACTTCTTCACAGCAGTATTTTTAACCTGCCTGGTGTGTTCCTTGTTCTTCATGATGCTCTCTGCGCTTTTAACGGACCTCTGAGACTATCACAGTGCAGGTGCATTTATACGGAGACTTGATTACACACAGATGGATTGTATTTATCATCATTAGTCATTTAGGTCAACATTGGATCATTCAGAGATCCTCACTGAACTTCTGGAGAGTGTTTGCTGCACTGAAAGTAAAGGGGCTGAAAAATTTTGCACTGTTATGTACTTGAGTGAAGACCCAAAAGCGGTTTTAACAGAAACAGAGTTCTTTTAATGAAAAAACAGGAATGGCATAGATCCTCTTCCGACGTTGTCAATGGAACAATAGATAGTTAGTAGAGTGCAGGATGCACCTGCCAGGCAGACTCCGACAGGATAGGACTAGGTGGAAGCAAACGAGACGATAGCTTGCTTCTGGCATGAGAAACACAAATGAGAATCTGACACCGAAAGTAGCAGGAACAGAGAGAGAAATAGAGACCTAATCAGAGGGAAAAAAGGGAACAAGTGGGGAAAGGGTGAATGAGCTAGTTAGGGGAGATGAGGAACAGCTGGAGAAGGAGAGAAAGAGAAGGTAACCTAATAAGACCAGCAGAGAGAGACAGAGTGAAGAGAAAGGACAGGAACAGACATAATAAGACATGACAGTACCCCCCCACTCACCGAGCGCCTCCTGGCGCACTCGAGGAGGAAACCTGGCGGCAACGGAGGAAATCATCGATCAGCGAACGGTCCAGCACGTCCCGAGAGGGAACCCAACTCCTCTCCTCAGGACCGTACCCCTCCCAATCCACTAGGTACTGATGACCACGGCCCCGAGGACGCATGTCCAAAATCTTACGAACCCTGTAGATAGGTGCGCCCTCGACAAGGATGGGGGGGAGGGACGAGCGGGGGCGCGAAGAACGGGCTTAACACAGGAGACATGGAAGACCGGGTGAACGCGACGAAGATAGCGCGGGAGAAGAAGTCGCACTGCGACAGGATTAATGACTTGAGAAATACGGAACGGACCAATGAACCGCGGGGTCAACTTGCGAGAAGCTGTCTTAAGGGGAAGGTTCTGAGTGGAGAGCCATACTCTCTGACCGCAACAATATCTAGGACTCTTGGTCCTACGCTTTAGCGGCCCTAACAGTCTGCGCCCTATTACGGCAAAGTGCCGACCTGACCCCCTTCCAGGAGCGCTCGCAACGCTGGACAAAAGCCTGAGCGGAGGGGACGCAGGACTCGGCGAGCTGAGATGAGAACAGCGGAGGCTGGTACCCGAGGCTACTCTGAAAGGAGATAGACCGGTAGCAGACGAAGGAAGCGAGTTGTGGGCGTACTCTGCCCAGGGGAGCTGTTCTGACCAAGACGCAGGGTTACGAAAAGAAAGACTGCGTAAGATGCGACCAACAGTCTGATTGGCCCGTTCGGCTTGACCGTTAGACTGGGGATGAAAGCCGGACGAGAGACTGACGGAAGCGCCAATCAAACGGCAAAACTCCCTCCAAAATTGAGACGTGAACTGCGGGCCTCTGTCTGAAACGACGTCTGACGGAAGGCCATGAATTCGGAAAACATTCTCGATAATGATCTGAGCCGTCTCCTTAGCAGAAGGGAGCTTAGCGAGAGGAATGAAATGAGCCGCCTTAGAGAATCTATCGACAACCGTAAGAATAACTGTCTTCCCCGCTGATGAAGGCAGTCCGGTGATAAAATCTAAAGCGATGTGAGACCACGGTCGAGAGGGAATGGGAAGCGGTCTGAGACGGCCGGCAGGAGGAGAGTTCCCAGATTTAGTCTGCGCGCAGACCGAACAAGCAGCGACAAATCGACGCGCGTCACGTTCCCGAGTGGGCCACCAGAAACGCTGGCGAATGGAAGCGAGCGTACCCCGAACGCCGGGGTGGCCGGCTAACTTGGCAGAGTGGGCCCACTGAAGAACGGCCGGACGAGTAGGAACGGGAACGAACAGAAGGTTCCTAGGACAAGCTCGCGGCGACGGAGTGTGAGCGAGTGCTTGCTTTACCTGCCTCTCAATTCCCCAGACAGTCAACCCGACAACACGCCCCTCAGGGAGAATCCCCTTGGGGTCGGTGGAGACCTCAGAAGAACTGAAGAGACGAGATAAAGCATCAGGCTTGGTGTTTTTGAGCCCGGACGATAAGAAATAACAAACTCGAAACGAGCGAAAAACAGAGCCCAACGAGCCTGACGCGCATTAAGTCGTTTGGCTGAACGGATGTACTCAAGGTTCCTATGGTCAGTCCAAACGACAAAGGAACGGTCGCCCCTCCAACCACTGTCGGCATTCGCCTAGGGCTAGCGGATGGCGAGCAGTTCGCGATTACCAACATCATAATTACGTTCTGACGGCGATAAGCGATGAGAGAAAAACGCGCAAGGATGGACCTTGCCGTCAGAGAGGGAGCGCTGAGAAAGAATGGCTCCCACGCCCACCTCTGACGCGTCAACCTCAACAACAAACTGTCTAGAGATGTCAGGTGTAACAAGAATAGGTGCGGATGTAAAACGATTCTTGAGAAGATCAAAAGCTCCCTGGGCGGAAACGGACCACTTAAAGCACGTCTTAACAGAAGTAAGGGCTGTGAGGGGAGCTGCCACCTGACCGAAATTACGGATGAAACGACGATAGAAATTCGCGAAGCCAAGAAAGCGCTGCAGCTCGACGCGTGACTTAGGAACGGGCCAATCAATGACAGCCTGGACCTTAGCGGGATCCATCTTAATGCCCTCAGCGGAAATAACGGAACCGAGAAAAGGACAGAGGAGGCATGAAAAGTGCACTTCTCAGCCTTCACATAAAGACAGTTCTCCAAAAGGCGCTGGAGGACGCGTCGCACGTGCTGAACATGAATCGGGAGAGACGGTGAAAAAATCAGGATATCGTCCATGTAAACGAAAACAAAAATGTTCAGCATGTCTCTCAGGACGTCGTTAACTAGTGCCTGAAAGACAGCTGGAGCGTTAACGAGGCCGAAAGGAAGAACCCGGTATTCAAAGTGCCCTAACGGAGTGTTAAACGCTGTCTTCCACTCGTCCCCCTCCCTGATGCGCACGAGATGGTAGGCGTTACGAAGGTCCAATTTGGTGAAAAACCTGGCTCCCTGCAGGATCTCGAAGGCTGAAGACATAAGAGGAAGCGGATAACGATTCTTAACTGTTATGTCATTCAGCCCTCGATAATCCACGCATGGGCGCAGGGACCCGTCCTTCTTCTGAACAAAAAAAAACCCCGCTCCGGCGGGAGAGGAGGAGGAGACTATGGTACCGGCGTCGAGCGATACAGACAAATAATCCTCGAGAGCCTTACGTTCGGGAGCCGACAGAGAGTATAATCTACCCCGGGGGAGTAGTTCCCGGAAGGAGATCAATACTACAGTCATACGACCGGTGTGGAGGGAGAGAAGTGGCCTTGGAACGACTGAACACCGTGCGCAGATCGTGATACTCCTCCGGCACCCCTGTCAAATCACCAGGCTCCTCCTGTGAAGAAGAGACAGAGGAAACAGGAGGGATAGCAGACATTAAACAGGTCACATGACAAGAAACATTCCAGGATAGGATAGTATTACTAGACCAATTAATAGAAGGGTTATGGCGCACTAGCCAGGGATGACCCAAAACAACAGGTGTAAAAGGTGAACGAAAAATTAAAAAAGAAATGGTTTCGCTATGATTACCAGAGACAGTGAGGGTTAAAGGCAGCGTCTCACGCTGAATCTTGGGGAGAGAACTACCATCTAAAGCGAACAAGGCCGTGGGATCCCTTAACTGTCTGAGAGGAATGTCATGTTCCCGAGCCCAGGTCTCGTCCATAAAACAGCCCTCCGCCCCAGAGTCTATCAAGGCACTGCAGGAAGCAGATGAACCGGGCCAGCGGAGATGGACCGGAAAGGTAGTGCAGGATCTTGAAGGAGAGACCTGAGTAGTTGCGCTCACCAGTAGCCCTCCTCTTACTGATGAACTCTGGCTTTTACTGGGCATGAGGTGACAAAATGACCAGCGGAGCCGCAGTAGAGACAGAGGCGGTTGGTGATTCTCCGTTCCTTCTCCTTGGCCGAGATGCGGATACCCCCAGCTGCATAGGCTCAGCATCCGAGCCGGCGGAGGAGGGTGGCAGTGATGCGGCAGGTGGCAGTGATGCGGAGAGGGGGCAACGGAGAACGCGAACTCCTTTCCACGAGCTCGGCGACGAAGATCAAACCGTCGCTCTATGCGAATAGCGAGAGCTATTAAGGAGTCCAGACTGGAAGGAACCTCCCGGGAGAGAATCTCATCCTTAACCTCGGCGAGGAGACCCTCCAGAAAACGAGCGAGCAAAGCCGGCTCGTTCCAGTCACTAGAGGCAGCGAGAGTGCGAAACTCAATAGAATAATCCGTTATGGATCGATTCCCCTGACATAGGGAAGACAGGGCCCTGGAAGCCTCCTCCCCAAAAACAGAACGGTCAAAAACCCGTATCATCTCCTCCTTAAAGTCCTGATACTGGTTAATACACTCAGCCCTCGCCTCCCAGATTGCCGTGCCCCACTCACGCGCCCGTCCGGTAAGGAGAGAAATGACGTAGGCGATGCGGGCTGTGCTCCTGGAGTAAGTGTTGGGCTGGAGAGAGAACACCACATCACACTGAGTGAGGAATGAGCGGCACTCAGTGGGCTCCCCAGAGTAACACGGCGGGTTATTGATCCTGGGCTCCGGAGACTCGGAAACCCTGGAAGTGGGCGGTGGATCGAGGTGGAGTTGGTGAACCTGTCTTGTGAGGTCGGAGACTTGGACGGCCAGGGTCTCAACGGCATGTCGAGCAGCAGACAATTCCTCCTCGTGTCTGCCTAGCATCGCTCCCTGGATCTCGACGGCGGAGTGAAAAGGGTCCGGAGCCGCTGGGTCCATTCCTGGTCAGATTCTTCTGTTATGTACTTGAGTGAAGACCCAAAAGCGGTTTTAACAGAAACAGAGTTCTTTTAATGAAAAAACAGGAATGGCATAGATCCTCTTCCGACGTTGTCAATGGAACAAAAGATAGTTAGTAGAGTGCAGGATGCACCTGCCAGGCAGACTCCGACAGGATAGGACTAGGTGGAAGCAAACGAGACGATAGCTTGCTTCTGGCATGAGAAACACAAACGAGAATCTGACACCGAAAGTAGCAGGAACAGAGAGAGAAATAGAGACCTAATCAGAGGGAAAAAAGGGAACAAGTGGGGAAAGGGTGAATGAGCTAGTTAGGGGAGATGAGGAACAGCTGGAGAAGGAGAGAAAGAGAAGGTAACCTAATAAGACCAGCAGAGAGAGACAGAGTGAAGAGAAAGGACAGGAACAGACATAATAAGACATGACATGCACGCCCAATTTTTCAGTTTTTGATTTGTTAAAAAAGTTTGAAATATCCAATAAATGTCGTTCCACTTCATGATTGTGTCCCACTTATTGTTGATTCTTCACAAAAAAATACAGTTTTATATCTTTATGTTTGAAGCCTGAAATGTGGCAAAAGGTCGCAAAGTTCAAGGGGGCCGAATACTTTCGCAAGGCACTGTATATTTAAAAAAAATATATTCTGAGGATGTTTAGGCCATCAGAGAAGGCCTTGCTGGCCCTGTCGGCCCACCACTGACTCTATATCATCTACTGCATCTTTATGTAATACATGTTTCACTAGCCACTTTAAACTATGCCACTTTGTTTACATACCCTACATTACTCATCTCATATGTATATACTGTACTCTATACCATCTACTGCATCTTGCCTATGCCGTTCTGTACCATCACTCATTCATATGTCTTTATGTACATACTCTTTATTCTTTACTTATGTGTATAAGGTAGTAGTTTTGGAATTGTTAGGTTAGATTACTTGTTGGTTATTACTGCATTGTCGGAACTAGAAGCACAAACATTTCGCTACACTCGCATTAACATCTGCTAACCATGTGTATGTGACAAATACATTTGATTTGATTTGAAACTGTGGTACAGAACCTGTGCAATACCTTGAATGCCAAACATTTGGTCTAATGTCAAAATCCTGTGGCAGGGGTACGATGTTGGATGTAACAGTCTCTGTTTTTGCTCATCAGAATAGTCTGTAATCACATCACTGTTTAATTCATACAACAATGAGTGTACAAACATTAGGAACACCTGTTCTTTCTTTGACATAGACTGACCAGGTGAATCCAGGTGAAAGCTATGATCCCTTATTGATGTCACCTGTTAAATCAACTTCAATCAGTGTAGATGAAGGGGAGGAGACAGGTTAAAGAAGGATTTCTAAGCCTTGAGACAATTGAGACATGGATTGCTGTGGAGGATGGTGGGAGGAGATATAGGAGGACGGGCTAATTGTAATGGCTGGAATCAAAAGAATGGAACAATATCAAACACATCAACATATGGAAACCACATGTTTGACTCCGTTCCATTTATTCCATTCCAGCCATTACAATGAGCACATCCTCCTTCCATCAGACTCCTCTGATTGATTGTGTATATGTGCCATTCAGAGTGTGAATGGGCAAGACAAACTATTTAAGTGCCTTTGAACAGGGTATGGCAATAGGTGCCAGGCGCACCAGTTTGAGTGTGCCGAGGAACTACAAAGCTGCTGGGTTTTTCACGCTCAACAGTTTCCCGTGTGTATCAAGAATGGTCCAACACCAAAAGGACATCCATTCGACTTGACACAACTGTGGGAAGCATTGGAGTCAACATGGGCCAGCATCCCTGTGGAACACCTTTGACACCTTGTAGAGTCCATGCCCTGATGAAGTGAGGCTGTTCTGAGGGCAAAAGGGGGTGCAACTCATTATTAGGAAGATGTTCCTTATGTTTTGTCCACTCAGTGTACACACTGGCAAACACTGTCCCATGGAAGTCCTGCATTTTCATTTGTCAAACTGATTTTCTCAAACCATCTTTTCCACCAATGTGCATATTGTTTGTTAAATTACTTACATGGGAGTTGTCAACAACAACAAACAGGATTCTGATGAATCTGCTTCAACAGCTTTTATGCATATGAGAGGATTTCGATTGCAGTGGGAATTTAACCTCAGAGCAATCGCTCTCAGATACATGGCTCTTTAACTAGAAAATCCCTGTGCTCCAGCACAGAGATGTGCTAATTCAATATGTCTTTAATCGAAGACGTAGGCTGTACAATTCTATGTTGTTAAATCAACCAAAATATGTTTTCCTCGTTATTCTTTTGCACAGTGAACTGAGCCATTAAATGTATGGATCCGCAGAGCAATTTATCTACTTCACTTTACTGCTGCTAATTGACTTAAATCTGTTTTCATATATTTCAAATCTCTTTAGTGTTTGTTGTAAGATATTGGTAGCTGACTTTAACTGAAATAAAGGGTGATACTGTTAATTTCAGAGTTAAAATCAGGTGGTAACAATAGCACTCATACAGTTGGTCAACCAGAGTCACTGTGACTGTATTTGACACATACACAGCAGACGATGCTTGGTGCACTGCTGATAGGGCCATAATGTTGCAAATACTACATTACTCACACCACTATATGTAGAAGTGGCCTAATATCCTGGCTATGACATTGAGGAAGGTACATCTCCTCTCCATTGGGGCAAGTCAAACATAAACTTCTCATAAGAGCTCCTATAGCCTGAGCCCGAACAGGTGTAGCCACCCTGACAGATACAGAGAAGAAGACACGTGATAGAAAGGTTAAGTGTTGCCTCACCTCCAGCTAAGTGAACCATAGACATGACCGTGACCCTGCATTTCTGTTGCCTCAGGAGCTATATGCTCAGCGTCACGGTCAATCAACCACTGATACAGGATTTACAGAGAAACACGCCTGGCTTTATGGTAACTCAATAACGAGGAGATTATCGAAGGCTAGTGGCTACCCGAGACACCACGCAGTAAATGTTTATGTGTTACTCATCATCCAAGCGCTCCTCTTTCCCCAAATCCGTGTTTCTCCGAATCCATCATGACAAGTTTTTATCCTCACCCTCAACCCTGGGATGAGGGTCAGTTAAATTTAATCGTCTAGAATTATTATTATTTTTTTTTTATGGTTGCAACTGTAACCTACTTAACACTCAATGAAACTTGCTGCTATGTTACATGTGAGTGGTTTAGAGAGTAAGCGGGATTGGCTCATTGTTCGATAGAGCTGTGAGGATTCTGCTGAGGACATTTCCATTAACAACTACACATAATATGTTTATTGATCCCGTTTGCTTGGGCCTTTAATTTCTCCCTTTCTAACATGGGTTCTTACAGGCTTGGAGGCATGGGGGGTTATAGATTGCCCATACTGTGGATGCATTGGGGCAGTAAATTGTGCTGACAGAGCATGGGATGGTGGCAGATCTGCAATCAGCAACATGACAACATCTCACAGGGAATTAAAAAGACAATACTTTGCGTCATTACTTTGTGATAATACAGCATGTTGTACAGCATCATCATAAAGAAGAGGGCTATACAGTTGATTATTGAAGGTTTATAAAATAGGCTAATACTCCTATTGCTCTGCTGTACATTCTCTATCTGTTGTAGATGGATGCATCGACATAAAGACCTTCACTTTTGTACCCGTCCGGTCATTGAGATTGCATGCGATAAGTCCATTGCATCAACCAAATGTCATTAAAAAAAATCGATCATGATGAACCCAGACATGAAGGAATCCAAGAACAATACAAGAACAGCTTCCACATTTCCTGTGTCTGTGGTCATTCAGCTGGTCTGGTGTTAACAGACTGACAGCTGTCACATGTCCGTTAATTATGGAAAATTCAATCAAATTGTGAAATTGTGTATGACCAGGTCTGCTGATGAACTCTAATCAGGTTAGCATGGCCCTGGTGAAACAGGCGTCTCAAACCTAGGATATGGTTTGTTAAAGGCTCCTATCCCCAGAAAGGGGGTATGGTTGCATTAGCACAGGGGGAACAGAAATGTCCAGGAGACCCATGCAGCCAAAGGTTCTGGTCCGATAAAGCTCAGTCTGTTTGTCTCTAGACCAGAGAGACCATGGACCATGGACAAGGTCATCCAGCACCAGAGGACCAGGATGTTTAACTCTGTCCACCAGGTCAGTAGATCTTCCAACTGGGACATACTGTAGGCTATGTCAAAGAACAAGTTAGCATTTTTTGTCATGAATCTTGTTCGGTAGGCAGCTCTGCAGAGTGGTTATTAGCTGGCACAGTCACAATGTCATACAATCTGATTCTAACCTGAACCTTAACCCTAACCTTAACCACATTGTTAACTTGAATGCCTAACTCTAACCTTAAATGAATGTTTTTATACGTTTTTACAATATTTGACTTTGCAGCTGGCTCATCTAGTGGAAATCGCTCAGTTCTGCCCTGAGGGACAAGACTCATCCTAATAAATGCCAACCTGTTGTCAAAGATGCAGTCAGTTATAAAAATATCTCAGTGTTAATGCATTTTCACTTGGCAAATAGACAGTAGAGCAAGTCCTATCCCATTGCTGTACCATTTGACTGCACATGTGGCAGTTAATGACCTTTCCTTCAGTACCTGCTGACTGCAGGGCAGACCTTTGATTACACAGTAATAATTACAATGGTCACCAGAGGGTGGGTGGGTTCTACTGCTGCTGGTGGCTCCATGGACGGGTTATTTACGAAGTCGTCAAACTCTGGACAATTTCATCATGGGAAATAAACAACCAGGGTCACGTCCTTCACTGGTGAAATATGTAATGTTGTCTGTGAGCCTCCATGTTAGTAAAACACTTAGACAGAAAGACATAAAAATCAAGCAGGAGCTGCAGCGTAAACAACTTGATTTAACTTGGGACTCGGATGCAAAAGTTTTGACCAATAATTATGTGTTTTTTCCTTCCAATTTAGTATCTTTCTAGATAAATCCCAAATAAATGTCAAGATTTAATCTTACATAGTTTAAGAAGGTTACATAAATAAAACATTTTTTCTCATTAAATGCTCTTGTGAACTACAAAATGCACAGGAGTGAGACCTACTTTGGATTTAAAATAGGAGCTATTGAAATCAGCTCATAGATTCAAAACAAAAGTCCATTTGATATAAACTCAATGCGGCATTTGTCACTGTGTATTCATATGCTCAAGTAGAGTTGGAACCTATTGACTAGTGCTGAGCTATTAACTGAAATTTCAGTTTTTAAATAACTAAATCGAACATTGGTTAAATTATTTGAATTCCATTTCGTTCAGTTTTTTTGTGAGCTCAATGCACAGCTTCTGTAGAAATAAATCAAATCAAGCCCGATCTGTGCAATGTAGTAGGGAGTTGTAGTTTCCAACAGGCCAATATTCGACATAGTTTAACGCGGGCAACATGGTAATTAACTATAATGACCATAATTAATTGTGCCTACTTGTCCGGTCTGTGCTTATTTTATGCCTGCCATCTAAAAGAGATAGAAGAATGCACGATGGAGAGGCGGTGGTGAGGGATAGAGAGCAGTTGCTTCGCAAGTTATCTCTACCTGAAAATACATGATCTAAGTGATTGATAGTTGGTAGTCAGCATAAAAGTATGCCTTATTTACTTTGAAGAACTACTAAAATAGTGATTTTGTTAGGCAGCTCTTTAGTGATGAGAATACTTGCAATTAAATAATAAAGTAATCAAATAAAGTAATCACAACAACTGAAATATTGTATTAAATTAAAGTAATGTGAATAAATGAAGAATAATAAGCAGTAATGGGCAGTTATTCATTGTTGTTACAACATTCAACCCACATAATGCACAGTGCATTTAATGTTTAAAAAAAGAAACGAAACCAATCTCAAAAACCACTATCGCTCAGCACTACTATTTACACTCACATTCCCAGCAGCTATTCTGTGGATGGGACTCCACTCTGCCACATCTGTGGATGGGACTCCACTCTGCCACATCTGTGGATGGGACTCCACTCTGCCACATCTGTGGATGGGACTCCACTCTGCCACATCTGTGGATGGGACTCCACTCTGCCACATCTGTGGATGGGACTCCACTCTGCCACATCTGTGGATGGGACTCCACTCTGCCACATCTGTGGATGGGACTCCACTCTGCCACATCTGTGGATGGGACTCCACTCTGCCACATCTGTGGATGGGACTCCACTCTGCCACATCTGTGGATGGGACTCCACTCTGCCACATCTGTGGATGGGACTCCACTCTGCCACATCTGTGGATGGGACTCCACTCTGTAGCCTACACTCCAGAGTGGAGTCACATCATGATCAATCACAGCATTTAGATGCCGCTTTGAAAAACAGATTCCTCTCCACTGTACTTGCAGATGTAAGGTTTGATGAATGAATCAGGAGATGGATTAAAGTAAAATGTGAGCGTAATAGTTTGCCTGTGAAATGAATCACACCAGGTTATTCAACTGAATGAAGGGCATGATCGGCATTGGCGATTTATGGGAGGTCCTCTCGTTCAGTGCTACTAATTTAGCTCTGTCTGAGTTCCAACCACCTCTTCCCTCACACACACACACCTTTTAAAACATGGTGTTTTAGCTGTTATCTTCTGGCACAGCCGCCCGTAAAGCATGTCCACTGAGGATGCGACGTGGGGGCCAGGAGCTCTCCTGGGAAATCTAGGAGTTTGTTTGGCGGGAAACAGGAGGCGTAAACAAATGGAAGCCCAGGCTGGATTTACTGCTTCCTGATTCATACATCTCTGCGGTCGGACAATCCCCCACTCCCAGCCACGGCTCATGCTGACAGGACACACACTACACTGGGAATCAGAGAGACTAACCCGGAGGATCACCACCACCTCTGCTGGGACTGCTCTATTTGTGATGGAGAATGGAGATGTAATATGGCTTCCTATTGGCTCATTCATCCTCTCTCCTCTCCCCTGTAACTACCCCCCCCCCCCCTCCCGGTCTTTGCTGTAAATGACAATGTGTTCTCAGTCAACTTACCTGGTAAATGAAGGGTAAGAAAATATACAAATAAAAATGGTTACACTAACTGTATTTATTTACATAATCTGCAATATCGTCATTATGTCCACTACTGTGCTTTGGTCCTCTGTCTCTCATTTGGTAGAGCATGGCGCTTTCAACGCTAAGATAGTGGGTTCGATTCCCGGGACCACCCAAATGTAAAATATTAATGTACGCATGATTGTAAGTCGCTTTGGATAAAATTGTTTGCTAAATGGCAAATATTATTATTATAATGATATCTGATGAATATGCAATAATCAGAAACAGTATCAAGACAATAGATCACGTTATGGCATACATTGACAGGCCAAAAGACAAGCAAGGATAGTACAGTCTCTCTGTGGTTAAATGCTGTATCCCTCCCATCTCTTGGCTCATCTGTTGTTGTTTTTGGAACGAGAGATGTTTGATTACCGTCCCACAAAGCTGTTCCTCCATGTCTCGTCCTGTTCTGGGAGGACCACTACACCCCCGAAGCAGTTTAAAAACACACAGAGATTTATTGATCTATGCTTTAATTCCTACATCTCCCATCTGGATCTACTAAGATGTGGACTCTCTACCACAGGACTCTGGGTATCATGTCACAATGTGAGATATAGTTCAGCTTGGGGAGCCAGTCTCAATCCTTCCCCAAAGACCTAACAAGGAAGTCCTATCCAATGGGGGGGCTGTGGTTTTCACCGGTCCAGTAAGGAATAATAAAACACAGCTATTTCATTATGAAAAAAACATTAGACAATATCTCCATAAAATATGAGCAAAAAGTCAGCCTCATAGCTTTCTCAGCTTGATATAAGCCAAAAGGGAATATGTGCAAAGCCTAAAATAATTGTTTTAAACAGCAGTAGACTGAACTGCATGGCTTCAAACAAAAGGAAGTATATCCACTACCTCTATTTCCCCCCATATTGTGCATTAGTATGCGACCACTCAAGTGTTCATTTTTATATTACAGATTCCTTTGACTATAAAGCTGGGCTATTGCTTTAATTCCCCAGTTGTAAGCATTTATTTTACTGTGCGCTAATAAAAGCCCAAATTCATCTGCAAACGGTTGACAGTTTCCCCTTCAGGAGAAATGTACTCAGCATATTGTAAAAATCCATGATAATTATCCTGCAATATTAGTTTTATCACTGGCGGACGTATCCCAACCATGTGGTGGTTTCTGTTCCAATTTCATCACTCCAGTGCTGTAAGGTAAGGGGGAAATACAACCAAGAAGAAAACACACTAAACAAACATCCAGCATTAGCGTGTGCACCCTGACCTTTCCACTCACACCACCTGAAGCGTAACTAACGCCTCTCTGTGTGTTATCTTGAATTTACCATTCAAAGTCAATTCCATGGAATCTTCAATAGTGTCAATGAGCCCTTTTTGCTTGATGATACCCAGCTCTACAATGGCCAGTTATAGGGCCACACAGCCAGGTCCTCACAACCATGTCTACTGCAGTATGGATTCACACTAGGACTGAAGGAAGGTCATTTTCCTGTTTGCTAAGTGGCAGACAGTTTGGACAACCATTCATCTTTCCAAACACAGTGATCCCGTTTAGGGTGTATAACTGTAGATTGGATTGGAGTAACACTTTCTCTGAAGAATGCCGATTGATTAATTTTTTGCCAAGGACTCCTTCAATGGCAGTATGGACTTAACTAAACCCAAGCATTCATTGTCCCAGCTACTACCACCACTACCATACAGCTCCACACATGGGTTGCATAGATGCCACTTGAATAATTCTTTGTGAAGGGCAATAGACCATCACAGGCACAAAAGCACCCTCTATAGCACCATGGACATCACTAAAGCCTTGATCTTTCCTCTCCGGTGCTCTGCTTTTTAACAGTAGATTGATTGGGATGAGAGGACTCAGTGCACAATGTTCAGGCTATCTCGCTTGATTGATTCTTTGTCAGAAGAGCCTAGACCATCACAAGAAGATCCCTCTCCATTCCAAGGCACATGGAGTTGACTAAATCCAAGCATCCATGGTGCTATACAGGGTGCTTCCCAAGCCACTTCACAATCATTGCCTCAAACTAACCATTTGGGATTTGGACGGATCTGGCTTGATTAACTCCTTGTAAGAAGGGACTGCTGCATCAGATGGGATAAACCCTTCATACTGTTACTGGTGAATGAAATAAGAGTGCCTCACTAATCCTCCTGGTCCCTTCTATTGTATGGAGGTCCTCTGTATAGTTACACAGATTACTGTATGAAGTCATAACTCCTAACCAGACATTGGTGCTCTGGGCCCGTCTATATATTAAGTACTCCATATTGGGGCCCTGGCTGTGTGTAATCGTGAATCAGATGGGTGTTGCTCTGATATTAACACCCTCACATTCCCCCCTTACTCTCGCTGAACCCCAGAGTCAATCTGATTCAGAAGGCAGTTAAAGGGACACACTGAATTATTTGTGTTTGGCATGATGGGGGTCTCTGACGGTGTGCTTGTGAGAGGAAGATTTGAGGGGAGCAGTTCTTGTGTCAGTTTAATCTGTGAGAAGCAAAGCGGTTAACCATCCCTTTTTCTACTCTGATGTCACTCTGTAAATACAATCATGAAGGGATGTGTGTTCAGTGCGACATATGAAGGGCTGCTCTCCGGCTGGCTGAAACAGTGCTGTTCAGTAAGGCATCAGGTCTGCCATAATTGCATCCGTTCTCTGAGGTCACTTGAGGCCACTGAATATTAGGTTAGATGTGTATTACGGGGAAAAAAAACTAATACAGTGAACCATTAATGCAAGTCTCAGACAAGATGACGCAGATGCTAAGCTACAGGACTGTTTTGCTAGCACAAACTGTAATATGTTCTGGGACTCATCCGGTGGCATTGAGGAGTATACCACATCAGTCACCGGCGTCATCAACAAGTGCATCGATGACGTTGTCCCCACAGTGACTGTACTTACATACCCCAACCAGGAGCCAAGGATTACAGGCAACATCCGCACTGAGCTAAAGGGTGGAGCTGCTGCTTTCAAGGAGCGTGACTCTAACCCGGACGCTTATAAGTAATCCCGCTAAGTCCTCAGACGAACCATCAAACAGGCAAAGTGTAAATACAAGACTAAGATTGAATCCTACTACACTGGCTCAGATGCTCGTCGGATGTGGCAGGGCTTGCAAACTATTACGAACTACAAAGGGAAGCTCAGCCGCGAGCTACCTACTGGCACAATCCTAACAGACGAGCTAAATGACTTATATGCACGCTTCGACTCAAGCAACACTGAAGCACGCATGAGAGCACCAGCTGTTCTGGACAGCTGTGTGATCACACTCGCCCTAGCCAATGTGAGTAAGACCTTTTTAACAGGTCCACATTACCAAGATGTGTACTCTGAGCATGCGCTGACCAACTGGTAAGTGTCTTCAGTGACATTTTCAACCTGTCACTGGCCGAGTCTGTAATACTGACATATTTCAAGCAGACCACCATAGTCCCTGTTCCCAAGAACAACAGGGTAACCTATCCAAATGACTACAGACTCGTAGCACTCACATTTGGAGCCTTGAAGTGCTTTGAAAGGCTGGTCATGGCTCACATCAACACCATCATCTCAGAAATCCTAGACCCACTCCAATTTGCATACCGCCCCAACAGATTCACAGATGATGGAATCTCTATTGCAATGAACACTGCCCTTTCCCACCTGGACAAAAGGAACACCTACATGAGAATGCTGTTCATTGACTGCAGCTCAGCGTTCAACACCATAGTGTTCTCAAAGCTCACCACTAAGCTAAGGACCCTGGGACTAAACACCTCCCCCCCAGGTGGTAAGGGTAGGCAATAACACACTCAGTGGTGCGTGCTCAGTCCCCTTCTGTACTCCCTATTCACCCATGACTGCATGGCCAAGCATGACTCCAACACCATCATTAAGTTACAGAGCATTACTGGCATTAACAAGCATTAGCAATCTCGGTTACAAGACAAAGCAGGAACAAATCCGTCTTACTCAGGCCAAGAGCCAAGCAGCCCTCATGAGAAACATTTTCATATGGTTCACAGAACAGGAGAGGAAATAAATACTTTTTCATTCCCTTTATACCCATCTGAACGTGTGACTTTTTCAAACCACAACAGACCACCACTGACCAATCAAACGATACCAAGTTACAGTAACCTCAAACTAAACCAACCTCCACACTGAACCATGGTTAGAGCGTTGGGCAAGTAACCGAAAGGTTGCTAGTTGAACCGACAAGATGATAAATCTGTCAAAGTACCCTTGAGCAAGGAACTTACCCCTAATTGCTTCAGGGTCACCACTGATAATGGCAGACCCTAGCCATGAACCCACTCTCAGGATCTGAGCACAACACCCCATCTTCCCAAAGGTGTGAGGGGGATGGGAACAATGCAGAACTTACCCCTAATTGCTTCAGGGTCACCACTGATAATGGCAGACCCTAGCCATGAACCCACTCTCAGACTCTGAGCACAACACCCCATCTTCCCTCTTCCCAAAGGTGTGAGGGGGATGGGAACAATGCAGAACTTACCCCTAATTGCTTCAGGGTCACCACTGATAATGGCAGACCATAGCCATGAACCCACTCTCAGGATCTGAGCACAACACCCTATCTTCCCAAAGGTGTGAGGCGGATGGGAACAATGCAGAACTTACCCCTAATTGCTTCAGGGTCACCACTGATAATGGCAGACCATAGCCATGAACCCACTCTCAGGATCTGAGCACAACACCCTATCTTCCCAAAGGTGTGAGGGGGATGGGAACAATGCAGAACTTACCTCTAATTGCTACAGGGTCACCAATGATAATGGCAGACCCTAGCCATGAACCCAGTCTCAGGATCTGAGCACAACACCCCATCGTCCTAAAGGTGTGAGGGGGATGGGAACAATGCAGAACTTACCCCTAACTGCTTCAGGGTCACTACTGATAATGGCAGACCCTAGCCATGAACCCACTCTCAGGATCTGAGCACAACACCTAATCTTCCCAAAGGTGTGAGGGGGATGGGAACAATGCAGAACTTACCCCTAATTGCTTCAGGGTCACCACTGATGATGGCAGACCCTAGCCATGAACCCACTCTCAGGATCTGAGCACAACACCCCATCTTCCCAAAGGTGTGAGGGGGATGGGAACAATGCAGAACTTACCCCTAATTGCTTCAGGGTCACCACTGATAATGGCAGACCCTAGCCATGAACCCACTCTCAGGATCTGAGCACAACACCCCATCTTCCTAAAGGTGTGAGGGGGATGGGAACAATGCAGAACTTACCCCTAATTACTTCAGGGTCACCACTGATAATGGCAGACCATAGCCATGAACCCACTCTCAGGATCTGAGCACAACACCCCATCTTCCCAAAGGTGTGAGGGGGATGGGAACAATGCAGAACTTACCCCTAATTGCTTCAGGGTCACCACTGATAATGGCAGACCCTAGCCATGAACCCACTCTCAGGCTCTGAGCACAACACCCCATCTTCCCTCTTCCCAAAGGTGTGAGGGGGATGGGAACAATGCAGAACTTACCCCTAATTGCTTCAGGGTCACCACTGATAATGGCAGACCCTAGCCATGAACCCACTCTCAGGATCTGAGCACAACACCCCATCTTCCCAAAGGTGTGAGGGGGATGGGAACAATGCAGAACTTACCCCTAATTGCTTCAGGGTCACCACTGATGATGGCAGACCCTTGCCATGAACCCACTCTCAGGATCTGAGCACAACACCCCATCTTCCCAAAGGTGTGAGGGGGATGGGAACAATGCAGAACTTACCCCTAATTGCTTCAGGGTCACCACTGATAATGGCAGACCCTAGCCATGAACCCACTCTCAGGATCTGAGCACAACACCCCATCTTCCCAAAGGTGTGAGGGGGATGGGAACAATGCAGAACTTACCCCTAATTGCTTCAGGGTCACCACTGATGATGGCAGACCCTAGCCATGAATCCAGTCTCAGGATCTGAGCACAACACCCCATCTTCCCAAAGGTGTGAGGAGGATGGGAACAATGCAGAACTTACCCCTAATTGCTTCAGGGTCACCACTGATAATGGCAGACCATAGCCATGAACCCACTCTCAGGATCTGAGCACAACACCCCATCTTCCCAAAGGTGTGAGGGGGATGGGAACAATGCAGAACTTACCCCTAATTGCTTCAGGGTCACCACTGATAATGGCAGACCCTAGCCATGAACCCACTCTCAGGCTCTGAGCACAACACCCCATCTTCCCTCTTCCCAAAGGTGTGAGGGGGATGGGAACAATGCAGAACTTACCCCTAATTGCTTCAGGGTCACCACTGATAATGGCAGACCCTAGCCATGAACCCACTCTCAGGATCTGAGCACAACACCCCATCTTCCCAAAGGTGTGAGGGGGATGGGAACAATGCAGAACTTACCCCTAATTGCTTCAGGGTCACCACTGATGATGGCAGACCCTTGCCATGAACCCACTCTCAGGATCTGAGCACAACACCCCATCTTCCCAAAGGTGTGAGGGGGATGGGGACAATGCAGAACTTACCCCTAATTGCTTCAGGGTCACCACTGATAATGGCAGACCCTAGCCATGAATCCAGTCTCAGGATCTGAGCACAACACCCCATCTTCCCAAAGGTGTGAGGGGGATGGGAACAATGCAGAACTTACCCCTAATTGCTCCAGGGTCACCACTGGGAACAATGCAGATAAGGGAGAATTCCTGAGAAAGACAATAAAATATTGCATACAGTTTACCACAGTACATAGATCCATATACTGTAGAGTGCATCTGAGTTCTCCTCAGGGGACAAGCTTCAGATAGAGTAATACTACTACATCCATGCTTGGAATCTAACACACATTTCATTCTGTATACGATACATTTTAGCCCCTCAAAGAGGGGAAAAGTGGATTGGTCCTTGGTCAGGGGAGCAGCCCCAGCTGACAGAGATGACATAAATTGAGGTGAGTTCCTTACTAATTAGTGACCTTAGTTCATGAATCAAGTACAAGGGTGGAGTGAAAACCCGCAGACACTCGGCCCTCCGTGGAATAAGTTTAACAGATGCGCCCTGGGAGAAGATTTGAGTTCAGGAGAGTAGTCTGCTTGAGGATCTGCATAACGTTTTACTGTACTGATGTTTCTGTTCTCATTCATTGACTAGACCTGAAGAGGGCAGACGAGACTTCATTTGAACACAGTCACGGTCAGAGGGCTCCGTAACAAATCTATTTTTCATGCTGTAATACATACAGAGCAGCGATGAATCATTTGGTTAATGATCTGGGAAAAATAAGTGTATAGATTTGGAGTTTATTTACAGCAGTACTGATTTCATTTACTGGAAAATTCCTAAGAAATTATCATCATCAACTATTATGCATATGTCAACACTGTATCGTTTTCTATCACCATCTTGAAAATGGAAGATTCTTTCTTGTGTTAACTGCCAACACTTTAAATTTCTATACCTGAACTATTGTACATCAGAGCTACACAAGCCTGCTATTTTACATGTCCACATGATATGTGCAGGACTTTGGCAGAAGCAGTCTTACCAGATCCATTCGGTACACCAATAAAACAATGATAATAGCATGATAAGCATGCCCTGCAGGCAACAGCAATCAGGGAGAATAGGAGTGTATTTCTCTATGACACAGGCTATAAAAAGCCATCCATCCACAGTTGTGTGTGTATTCAGACAAAAGACTGCAGAAGCCCAGAGAATGGAGAGCAGAGAGAACACCAGTCTTATCTTGATGCTGCTTCTGCCTCTGCTTCATATGGCCCAGGCTTTTACTACATCTGGAGGTCCCTATATCCTTTCATTTACACCTATTGTATACCCTCCCATTGTTTCCTATCCAGCACAGTTTATGTCCGCTATTGGTATTGTCTATTGAGGCGTCAATATGGAAATGGAAGGCTGACTACTTAATTTGAGCAGATACTACAGTCTGACAAAAATATACCCTACATTACTCATCTCATATGTATATACTGTACTCTATACCATTTACTGCATCTTGCCATCTTTATGTAATACATGTATCACTAGCCACTTTAAACAATGTCACTTTTATATGTTTACATACCCTACATTACTCATCTCATATGCATATACTGTACTCTATACCATCTACTGCATCTTGCCTATGCCGTTCTGTACCATCACTCATTCATATATTTTTATGTACACATTTTTCATACCTTTACACTTGTGTGTATAAGGTAGTTGTTGTGGAATTGTTAGGTTAGATTACTCATTGGTTATTACTGCATTCTCGGAACTAGAAGCACAAGCATTTCGCTACACTCGCATTAACATCTGCTAACCATGTGTATGTGACAAATAAAATTTGATTTGATTTGATCTAAATATATGAATATCAATATGTACTTTCTCCAGAATACAGTTGGATAAAATGTACAAAGAGTTTCCACATGGTCAGAGTTACTGTTTTAAATTAGTAGTTACTGTGTAGTTACATATCACAGAGAAATCAATAATTCCATGAAAGAACATGGTATTGGCGTAGCTAATTGTAAAAGAGTGACCTATCAGTGATTCTGAAACAGGAAGAAGGAGGGGAATAGTGAACTTGAAGCTGCTGCAAGGCATAACGTCCAATCTCATTATGATGACAATGCACAGTATAATATAGCAAGTGAATATTTCCAGATGTCTGACTGGGTCTGTCATTAGGAACATGCTGAATCTGGCAAAAACACAAATTTCCCTCTCTAACATAGAGATCTCTAAATCGAACCAGACAAGCCACTTAACTTATGAAATGGGCCCTTTACGGTAGACGGGGCTATCATGGAGAACAATATTATGTGTTTTCAGAAGTGGTAATAAAAGAGAAATAAAAAAAATCCCCCCTTAATCACATTTATGTAACATGAAACCAGTGCTAAAGTGTTGTGGGATAGATGGATGTTACCATGGCATCGTTTGACTGCGTGAAGAGAGCATGGTCACCTGATGCCATAGCTTCTACTGTAATAGCCCATAAACCCTAATGCAATCATCTCTCTTGTCAAGGTATGGGATGACCCTCATACGATGATGCGTCTATTCTCCCTCCTCTCCTCACTGGTGATGGTTAGATATGTTTGTCTCAGATGGAATAATGACAAGATACACTGGTTATACCTCTCCCTGAACATGAATCAGGGAAAAAGATAAAAGTCAGACAACCTGTACAGTCAATCCTTCATTTTAACAGCCAGAGAATTCACCACTGAACAAATGAAGGTGGGCTGCATGTGAAGAGAGGAATCTCATTATAGTGAGGGAGGGCACTGCTTGATGGTAAGAGAGTTGGGTTGGGGATCTACAGTGTGTGTTGAAGGGGAGGTGGGGAGGAGGGTTGTAAATACCCCGCTAGTGAATACCTCAGATAAATAAAAGAGAGAAGAGGGAGTATTTTACTAAGCCAACTGATTCCATGAAATCTGCTTCCTTCCTCTCTGAGGGGACTCTGGCGTATTATTCACGGAGGCCCTCTGACTTTCTGGAGCTCTGCTTAGCGTTAATGCAGTGACATAATCAGTGAGTAAGTCTAGCATCAGCATTTCGCAGCAGGTGTTTTTTTCTGTCTCCTGGGCAGGTGACCTAATCGCTGGAGCTAGAAATGAGAGCACTAATCCATCAAAGTGACACGATCAATCCCCCCATGTCCACCACAAGCTAGGGCAGGCTTCCACACCCACCCACCAGCCTCCACACACACCAACCAGCCTCCACACACACCAACCAGCGTCCATACCCAGCCACCAGCCTCCACACCCACCCACCCACCAGCCTCCACACACACCCACCAGCTTCCACACCCACCCACCAGCTTCCACACCCAGCCACCAGCTTCCACACCCAGCCACCAGCCTCCACACCCAGCCAACAGCCTCCACACCTAGCAAACAGTCTTCACACCTAGCCAACAGCCTCCACACATACCAACCAGCCTCCACACACACCCAACAGCCGCGTCACCAAGATTCCCAAAGCAATCCCATTCGCTTAGCAGGCAGGCACACAGGAACACAGTGTTCCGTTCCCCGGTTTCTGTGTTCTGGATTTGTTTGTGTATATGTATGTGTGTATTTCAGGAAATGGCTTCCTGGATTTGAAGCAGCTGATTGGTCGGCCCCATCGAGGACTGGAGGTCTGATCCTGCCTTCTCGTTAGGGGATACAGCTGTCGGCAATTACAAACTCCTTCTGCAGCTGGATAAAAGCCAGTGTTCCTTTGTTAGGAGAGAGAGCTTCTTGGATGTCCTGTGTTGGTTATTGTGCAGAGACAGTGTTGTTGAAAGTATTTTGTAGCTGCTACTTCTGTGGTATATGTGTGCCAATCGGACTCAGTGTTTTTGATTATTGAAATTGTTCACCTTAAGTTTGTGTTATTGTTACATTTGTTCCCAGGAGGGAGGGGGAAGGCACCTTGGCCTGCGGGCATACATATACCCATAGTATGTACTCTGTCCATGGACACTAGGTAAGACCTGGGCGGACCATCCTCTGTATGTTAGTTAGCGCGCCAGGTGGTTAGGTAAGTAGTGGGCAGGTAGGTAATGTAGGAGAGAGGACTCTAACTTTTACTTTCTTTGCTTTGGTTCTGTCCAGCCCCTTTTCTCCACATTACCGTGTCAAGGAAATAAATTCTCAGTAAACGGTAATGTTCTCTGCCTCTGTCATCCTTACCCGTACCTACAATCACATACCTCTTTCACTCCACTGGGAGTTGAGTGTAGCAGGGTGTTGCGTTCCCTCCAAGAGGTGTGCGTAACGCAGAGTCGCCAGAGAGAAATAGGAGAGTTAAATTCAGGGTCTGAAGGCTCAAGAAAAAACAGTAGGCCTACTACATTTTTGTTACAGTACCCTGAGAGAGGGTGGCCAATCCAGAGGACATTCATTCCTCTCAGACAGGGATGATGTTGGAGTGTCCTTTTCACTAATCTGATCACTGTCTGCTGTGTGAGGTCCTGCAGGCCGGGGTGATCTCATTACCTTCTCCCATGTAGAGGGGTTGCCGCCTGCGGGGCCAGGCCTTATGCCCCACACACCTGCTCTCTCACAACAGGCCCGTGTGCGTACACACACACACACAGCGATCTAATCAGGTGATATGCAAGCCATTGATTTCTAACTTTTCTTCCGTATGGATTTGACTATAATTTCTATTGATGCCGATGGGGCCGTGGAGAAAGGAGAGGAGACAGGATGGTGCTATTGAGATTTAGACAAGGTGAGGCAGAGCTGCGTGTTGGCGAGGCTTCTCCATGTCTCACCATCCTTATATTCCCCAGGGCTCCAACAACACCAGGCATGGTCATTGAAGAATGTTGCAATTCTACCATATAATGGAAGTTAACCACTCCAAACATAAAATATTTGCTATTTATTGAAGAACAAATAAATCAATATATATGTTTTTTTTTCAATCTTTATCTTTTTACATTGAAAGGTTAGTGATATGCATAAACACATACGTTCAAAGTTTTCAAAACACTGCAACATAGTTTTAAATGACAATGCAATTATATTCTCCATCTCAAAAGCGACCAAGGTCATATTGATGAGAATGTTACTTTGTACACCATGCTGAGGAGAAACAAGTTGAATGGGGAAACTCTTACATTCAAGCGTTCATACACTATGGTTTTCCACCTTCAGACAGACTTTCCCTGGAAGGATCTGCAGTGTTTGACCATTGTGCAAATAAAAGTGTGGATACATCCTCTCTGTACATTTGTGCTGAATTGTTTTGAGTTTGTGAATATGTGGACTAAGACCAAAGAAGGACACCTCCCATTTGTCCCAGGAAACTCGAATCCTCTGTTTCTTTTTCGCCATGTTATAAGGTTCACCATCATGTACCCCAACAGCCCATAATCCACTTTCTTTATCTATCTTCCTACTAACAGACTCGCTGGCCACTCCTACACTCCAGTCATCACTTTCTCCGACTTCCACATCCCAGAAGTGTGTCCCTGAAGTGAACCCCTCTGAACCCAAGATGTCACGATAAAAATCAAACCTCTCTGGGTTGTCTGGGAGAGACTGTATTTCATCTTCAGGTCTTAGGCTGGTCAGATCTTCAGATAGATAGAGACTGGGATGTGCAGTGTTTGGGTCTAGAACCACAGGTGTGTATTTCACTGCCTTTTGCATCTTCTCCCAGACTTGGAAACTGAGGTTGCCCAGGTGTTTGGCCAAGTTGACCAGTGCTCTTGAGCCCAACTGTGGGTCCTCAGGCACACTCTGCGTTCTCTCCATTATCGTTTTGTAGCTCTGCAGGAACGACACATCATCATGCACTGCCAGTTTCTCCTCCACAGCCCTAATTGTGTCTGACAGAGATGACATGATCTCACTTATCTCGTCTACTCTCTCCTTCATCCTTTTGTTATTCTCCTCCTCTTCCTCCTTCAGCGCACCTAGTCTCTCCACCTCCTCATCCCTCAGGAAGCAGTGTAGCTTCTCAAACTCCTCCTTTATCTGCCTTTCTGCTCTCTGGGTCTGCACCTTGATGTGAGCAACCATTTTGTCACAGGTGAGCTCAGCTTTGCTAAAGGCAGCCATTTTCTTCTGCAGGGCCTCCAGTTGGGGTCTGAGTCCCTTCCTCCTCTGACCTGCTGCCTTCCCCACAGAGCAGAAGCTGTGGTCTGCGTGCTCCAACACACACTCCACACACACCAGGCACTCATCCTCTAAGCAGAAGAGCTGGAGCTTCTGGGAGTGTAAGCTACATACACCCTGTGGACCCCTGTGGCTGGTGTTTTCACTCTGTGAGAGCCCGCCTGTAGCCTCCTCTACCATCCCCTCTGTAGAATTCTTTGCAGACTCCTCTGTCAGCTCCTCGGTTGGCTCCTTTGGGGGCCCAGGAGTGTCCTTGGTCTCCCTCTCCCTCAGTAGAATCTCACAGGTATGCCTCAGGGCTAGGTTGGGAGGTGGCTGGTCTCTGGAAGACCTCCTTCTGCAGACTGGGCAGTCTTGCGTCCCTCCTTTACTCCAGGTCTCCTCCAAACAGGCCCTGCAGAGGCTGTGGCTGCAGGAGAGGATCACCGGCTCCCTGAAGATCTCACAGCACACTGGACATGATAGATCCTCTTCCAAGAGAGAGAAACTGTCTGCCATCCTCGCAGGAGTACTATACAGTGAGTGAGAGAGTATGTGTGAAAATGAGGGAGAAAATGTGTTTGTGTGTGTGTAAGAGAGAGAAAGACAAAGAGAAAGGGGGGGGGGTGTGGATGTAGGCGTGTGTGTGAGAGAGCTTCTATGACTGGAGAGGAAAATACTTTCACTTTCACAGAAACAAAACTTAAGGCTTGGAAACGAAACTTAAAACATAGAAACAAAAGGCATAGAAACTAAACATAAGACATCTCTCAGAAATGAAACGTAAAACATACTGGGACACAACATTACAGTTTTGTAGTATGTATTTGGTCTTCAAGGTTTGACATAACACTTTTATACATGATTTTATACATGATTTTGGACCCATCATAAAAGTAATCATTTAAAGTTGTAAAGTTTATTTGTCACGTGCGCCGAATACAACAGGTGTAGACCTTACAGTGAAATGCTTACTTACAGGCTCTAACCAATAGTACAAAAAAGGTATTAGGTGAACAATAGGTAAGTAAAGAAATAAAACAACAGTAAAAAGACAGGCTATATACAGTAGTGAGGCTATAAAAGTAGCGAGGCTATATACAGGGAGCAGTTCGTCAGGCTGATTAAGGTAGTATGTAGATATGGTTAAAGTGACTATGCATATACAGTATGATGAACAGAGAGTAGAAGTAGTGTATAAGAGGGTTTGGCGGGTGGTGGGTGGGACACAATGCAGAAAGCCCGGTTAGATAATGTGCGGGAGCACTAGTTGGTCCGCCCAATTGAGGTAGTATGTACATGAATGCATAGTTGAAGTGACTATTCATATATGATAAACAGAGAGTAGCAGCAGTGTAAAAAGAGGGGTTAGGGGGGCCACACAATGCAAATAGTTCGGGTAGCCATTTGATTACCTTTTCATGAGTCTTATGGCTTGTTGGTAAAAACTGTTGAAAAGCCTTTTTGTCCTAGACTTGGCACTCTGGTACTGCTGCCATGCGGTAGTAGAGAGAACAGTCTATGACTGGGGTGGCTGGGGCCTTTTTACAATTTTTAGGGCCTTCCTCTGACACCGCCTGGTGTAGAGGTCCTGGATGGCAGGCAGCTTAGCCCCAGTGATGTACTGGGCCGTACGCACTACCCTCTGTAAATCAAATCAAATCAAAATCAAATCAAAATTTATTTGTCACATACACATGGTTAGCAGATGTTAATGCGAGTGTAGCGAAATGCTTGTGCTTCCCGTTCCGACAATGCAGTAATAACCAACAAGTAATCTAACTAACAATTCCAAAACTAATTTCTTATACACAGTGTAAGGGGATAAAGAATATGTACATAAAGATATGAATGAGTGATGGTGCAGAGCAGCATAGGCAAGATACAGTAGATGGTATCGAGTACAGTATATACATATGAGATGAGTATGTAAATAAAGTGGCATAGTTAAAGTGGCTAATGATACATGTATTACATAAGGATGCAGTAGATGATAGAGTACAGTATATACGTATACATATGAGATGAATAATGTAGGGTATGTAAACATTATATTAGGTAGCATTGTTTAAAGTGGCTAGTGATATATTTTACATCCTTTCCCATCAATTCCCATTATTGAAGTGGCTGGAGTTGAGTCAGTGTGTTGGCAGCAGCCACTCAATGTTAGTGGTTGCTGTTTAATAGTCTGATGGACTTGAGATAGAAGCTGTTTTTCAGTCTCTCGGTCCCAGCTTTGATGCACCTGTACT
The DNA here is from genome assembly GCF_036934945.1 of Oncorhynchus masou masou. Taxonomy (NCBI): domain Eukaryota; kingdom Metazoa; phylum Chordata; class Actinopteri; order Salmoniformes; family Salmonidae; genus Oncorhynchus; species Oncorhynchus masou. Next base: position 32,671,693 of record NC_088232.1, read on the forward strand.
GACCTCGCCTTCTGGATGATAGCGGGGTGAACAGGCAGTGGCTCGGGTGGGTGTTGTCCTTGATGATCTTTGTGGCCTTCCTGTGACATCGGGTGGTGTCGGTGTCCTGGAGGGCAGGTAGTTTGCCCCCGGTGATACGTTGTGCAGACCTCACTACCCTCTGGAGAGCCTTACGGTTGTGGGCGGAGCAGTTGCCGTACCAGGCGGTGATACAGCCCGCCAGGATGCTCTCGATTGTGCATCTGTAGAAGTTTGTGAGTGCTTTTGGTGACAAGCCGAATTTCTTCAGCCTCCTGAGGTTGAAGAGGCGCTGCTGCGCCTTCTTCACGATGCTGTCTGTGTGAGTGGACCAATTCAGTTTGTCTGTGATGTGTATGCCGAGGAACTTAAAAAGTGCCTGTAGTGCCTTGCGGTCAGAGGCTGAGCAATTGCCGTACCAGGCAGTGATGCAACCAGTCAGGATGCTCTCGATGTTGCAGCTATAGAACCTTTTGAGGAGTCTCAGTACCCATGTCAAATCTTTTTAGTTTCCTGAGGGGGAATAGGCTTTGTTGTGCCCTCTTCATGACTGTCTTGGTGTGTTTGGACCATTCTAGTTTATTGTTGATGTGGACACCAAGGAACTTGAAGCTCTCAACCTGCTCCACTGTAGCCCCGTCGATGAGAATGGGGGCGTGCTCGGTCTTCCTTTTCCTGTAGTCCACAATCATCTCCTTAGTCTTGGTTACATTGAGGGATAGGTTGTTATTCTGGCACTACCCGGCCAGGTCTCTGACCTCCTCCCTATTGGCTGCCGTCGTTGTGGAGTGCAATAGAGATTGCATCATCTGTGGATCTGTTGGGGCTGTATGTAAATTGAAGTGGGTCTAGGGTTTCTGGGATAATGGTTTGACGTGGGCCATTACCAACCTTTCAAAGCACTTCATGGCTAAGGACGTGAGTGCTACGGGTCTGTAGTCATTTAGGCAGGTTGCCTTTGTGTTCTTGGGCACAGGGACTATGGTGGTCTGCTTGAAACATGTTGGTATTAAAGACTCAGACAGGGAGAGGTTGTCAGTGAAGACTTCTGCCAGTTGGTCAGCACATGCCCGGAGCACACGTCATGGTAATCCATCTGGCCCCGCAGCCTTGTGTATGTTGAACTGTTTAAAGGTCTTACTCACGTTGGCTACGGAGAGAGTGATCGCACAGTCGTCCGGAACAGCTGATGCTCTCATGCATGCTTCAAAGCAAAGGTTTGTTAAGTATCTTTTTCACCAACGGCCCAATTCAGACATAGGAAATTCTTTCCCAGACACGCCTTTCCAACGCACTTCTCAGTAGTTGGTATTTAGACTTACCGTATTTCCTACGCACTTCTCAGTAGTTGATATTTAGACTTACCGTATTTCCTACGCACTTCTCAGTAGTTGGTATTTAGACTTACCGTATTTCCTACGCACTTCTCAGTAGTTGATATTTAGACTTAGCGTATTTCCTATGCACTTCTCAGTAGTTGGTATTTAGACATACCGTATGCAGCCACGTCACCTGCTCCATGGGTGTGGCTACATGTACCTTACACACACTGAATACATTTCATTCAACCGCTGAAAACCCGCCCACTTGCCAGCCAACAGATTTTATTTTGGAGTTTTCCTTCAATAGAGTTTTCTGTACATTTATCTTGAACCATTCTTTTAAATACCATCCTTTCAAACCTTTAAGTTTGAATTTTGTCCACAGACTCACTAGAATATATAGTGAGAACGGTTTCAGAATATTAGGGATCAATGAAATGTGTGCAACAGGCCTAGTTAACAATCATGCAGCCAATCTATTTTTTTTATTGGCTTCAACATGGAAATACAGTATTTGACTACACACTGTTTTTTTTTGCTGATGGTGATATTTGAATAAAACATTGGTATATGCTGCTGACTACCCACTGGGTATGCACTGGTCGAATCAACGTTGCTACTGACTACCCACTGGGTATGCACTGGTTGAATCAACGTTGCTACTGACTACCCACTGGGTATGCACTGGTCGAATCAACGTTGCTACTGACTACCCACTGGGTATGCACTGGTTGAATCAACGTTGCTACTGACTACCCACTGGGTATGCACTGGTTGAATCAACGTTGCTACTGACTACCCACGGGGTATGCACTGGTTGAATCAACGTTGCTACTGACTACCCACGGGGTATGCACTGGTTGAATCAACGTTGCTACTGACTACCCACTGGGTATGCACTGGTTGAATCAACGTTGCTACTGACTACCCACTGGGTATGCACTGGTTGAATCAACGTTGCTACTGACTACCCACTGGGTATGCACTGGTCGAATCAACGTTGCTACTGACTACCCACTGGGTATGCACTGGTCGAATCAACGTTGCTACTGACTACCCACTGGGTATGCACTGGTTGAATCAATGTTGCTACTGACTACCCACTGGGTATGCACTGGTTGAATCAATGTTGCTACTGACTACCCACTTGGTATGCACTGGTTGAATCAACGTTCCTACTGACTACCCACTGGGTATGCACTGGTTGAATCAACGTTGCTACTGACTACCCACTGGGTATGCACTGGTTGAATCAACGTTGCTACTGACTACCCACTGGGTATGCACTGGTTGAATCAACGTTGCTACTGACTATCCACTGGGTATGCACTGGTTGAATCAACGTTGCTACTGACTACCCACTGGGTATGCACTGGTTGAATCAATGTTGCTACTGACTACCCACTAGGTATGCACTGGTTGAATCATCGTTGCTACTGACTACCCACTGGGTATGCACTGGTTGAATCAACGTTGCTACTGACTACCCACTAGGTATGCACTGGTTGAATCATCGTTGCTACTGACTACCCACTGGGTATGCACTGGTTGAATCAACGTTCCTACTGACTACCCACTGGTATGCACTGGTTGAATCAACGTTGTTTGAACCAACATGGAATAGATGTTGAATTGACGTCTGTGCCAGTGGGTAGACTACTGTACGCTTCCGCTGGCAAAATCGATGCCATAACCAATTGTGTTACCGCGAAGACCAGCTTATGGTGAGTCTTAAATATTACGGGTAGCACTGCTTGAAATTGGCGCACCTTTTTAAGGACACACTTCAAATATTTCTCCCCTTCCCACCTCAGCACAAACGACAGGTCAATTTCCAACCCTGGCGCCAGGTTTGGACATTTTACAAGTCGAAATTGCCAAAGAGCTGCCTTAAACGCTAGCCTGAAGAGTGGTATGTTCTTGACATTCAAAACCTTTTTCATACAACTGTTTGGATTGGCAGAAAGTGCCTAATACAGTGACTGCATCCTGCGTTCTGTCTCCTGTTCCCAGCTCATTAATGCCCAGTCACTATCCCAGGCTGTGGTGTGATGTGGTGTGAATGGCATCCAGGCAGATAGCAGGAATAAGGGAACAGAGGAAGGTTCATGGAGAGGGAGCACGGCTGATGACCTAAGGCCCAAACAGGAAAGACTGCTGCAACACTCCCCCAAGGGAACAATTAATGACTGACATTTCAAAATAATTATGAGAGAAGAAAACAGTCCTGCTCCAAATTAACCCTTCTCCTCCCAGTCCCCTTCCTCTGAACACTCCCAAAACTCCTAATTGATGATAATCATGATTGTAATGGACATGTTACTTCAAACACTATTAGTGTCAGTGGGGCCACAGTACAGTGTTTTCTTCTGGTGTGTTTGGTATGGGCAACAACCCTTGTATGTTCCTAAAATATGAAAATGCACGTTGAATGTTGCACACCATCCTTCAGACTTGAAGACTCCACATGAGACATATGTTCATACCATGGAATAATTCAATTCTATGACATTCATTAGTCATGGAACTCATGTAGGTCATGCTGAAAGGTTCCTCTGGGAGGGTTTTAGACAGAGAGTCTTGTTTACTTAGCGTTTGTGAATGTAAGCAGCCAATCAGAGAGATAAGGAATGGCTCCATCAGCAAGACAACCACACACATCTGACTCACTTTTAGTTCTTTCCCCATGTGGGTTTAGAAACAACAATATTTACAGATCCTTTGTGATCTATCACAGTGCCATCCGTTTTGTCACCAAAGCCCCATATACTACCTACCACTGCGACCTGTACGCTCTCGTTGGCTGGCCCTCGCTTCATACTCGTCGCCAAACCCACTGGCTTCAGGTCATCTACAAGACCCTGCTAGGTAAAGTCCCCCTTATCTCAGCTCGCTGGTCACCATAGCAGCACCCACCTGTAGCACGCGCTCCAGCAGGTACTGTATATCTCCCTGGTCACCCCCAAAACCAATTCTTCCTTTGGCCACCTCTCTTTCCAGTTCTCTGCTGCCAATGACTGGAACGAACTACAAAAATACCTGAAACTGGAAACACTTATCTCCCTCACTAGCTTTAAGCACCAGCTGTCAGAGCAGCTCACAGATTACTGCACCTGTACATAGCCCATCTACAATTTAGCCCAAACAACTACCTCTTCCCCTACTGTATTTATTTATTTATTTTGCTCCTTTGTAAATGAGAACTTGTTCTCAACTTGTCTACCTGGTTAAATAAAGGTGAAATAAATAAATGAAATAAAAATCCTTTGGCTTTGGTTTCCCCCATTGATTATGTGAAGGAGAGAGGATGTTGAGGAGGTGGGAGTAATGTTGCTGCTCAGCCTCCAAGGGTCCATGAATCGTCTCCTGCTCATTTTATAATGCAAATCTCATTACCAAGATTTAATGGCCTTTGAGGTTCTCAGCAGCAATAAACTAACCTTTAAATTGAAATTACATGACAGTTAAACTATAAATCACAGACATGATTTTGAAAATGATAAAGCTGGCCACTTGTTGATCTGCGAACCCATTCCTTTACAGATAACGCCTCAGGAATATCAAATCCATATTCAACTGGGATTTTTTGTTGTGGATTTATTTCAACAAATTGTACAGTGGATTAACAACTACAAAAGTGTTATGATTGGCCTAACTCAAGTGTAGTGTAGTTCTACAGCAGAGGAGACAGAAGAGAGAAACAAGAGAAGATATGCTGAGGGAGTGATTTATCCCTGACAACAGTCTAATTTATAGGTCACCAGAGAGTGCTAGACTTGCACGCCCAGTAGACCATGGCTTCATATTTCCATTAGAAATCCTCAGATCCCATCCAGGTCCCATACTAGGTATGAATTTCAGACACATCTATCTGGCCTGGTCCACCGAGGCCTGCTGAACCTCCAGGAGGCAGGGCAGACCCCCGTCTCTGTCTCAAAGCACAGGGGCTGGTGGTGGAGGGAAACCAAAGAGGGCTCTCTCTCCCTTCCATGTCCCAAAAGCAGGGGATGTACCTGCTGGCACAGGCTCTAGTTCCCCTCAGATAATTAAAAGTGAGTTGTAAATCAGTGTGCAAGCAGTAATCACACAAGCCCCGATCAACTCCCCCACAATGACCGTAAATCTCCAGGAAAACAAAGTCCATGCCCTAACAAAGACCCTGCAACTTTATCTGATCTGAGGATGGATATGTGTTTCATGAGAACCACCTCTCCACTCCCATGTTGAAATAATACAGCTCTAATATCCTGAGTCTCGGTTTAATGTTAAAATTGATTTCATTTCAACAGCTAGAGGAGCAGTGAGAGGTTAGTGATGACTTCATACTTGTTCTTTTTCAGAAAACCTTGTACGCTGCACTGCTCTGGTGTCACATACAATCTGTTATTTATTCCTCTTTGTACATCTTACATTTGACCTGGGTCGACAATGTACTGCCTACGTTTATATTAATCAAATACCTGATTTAGTGGAGGCTTTTGATCAAGCAGAAAAAGGTTGCATAAAGCCCATAAGATGAATGGAATAAAAGCTGAGCACCACCACCCAGCCTAACAAGCAGCATGTTGGGAGGATGGGGTGGGTGTTTCAGGTGGGGGAGGAGGTGATGCAGCACATCAATGACTGTATTGATTTGCAAAAATGTATATTTGCAAAAAGTGTGAGACATGAAAATAACTTATTGATCTGTTTAGAAAACTTGATTATTAAAATAGGGACAGAGAGGGAATTGACCGGCTGGATAATGACTCTGAAAGGGCCCATGTGAACAAATAGGGCACTGAGAAAAGGTTCTGTTAATGAAACCCATCAGGAGTAACACACAATACAGAAGCCATTTTTAACGAACCATACCTTGCTGTGTCTTCATTGCCTTATATAGAGCTTTGTGATTTCCACTTGTTCAGACGCTCCTCTACATGCTTAGAAAAAAGGGTTCCATAAGGGTTCTTCAGGTTTCCCCATAGGATAACCCTTTTTAGTTCAAGGTAGAACCCTTTTTGGTTCCAGGTAGAATACTTTTGAGTTGCATGCAAAACCCTCTATGGAACCCAAATTAGTTCTACCTGGAACCAAAAAGGGTTCTTCAAAGGGTTCCCTTATGGGGACAGCCGAAGAACCCTTTTAGTTTCTAGATTTTTTTCTAAGAGTGTACTTCTCTCTCATTGGCCAAGGCTAAATAAATCCTTCTCTGATGGCAGACAGCCCAAAGACATCATTTCAGACCATATCATCATATTAGAACCACTGAATAAGTTAACTTGTATATACTCTCTGATTCAACCATACCCTGAGCACCCCTGTTGCTCAGGCAGAGTCAAGGACAATGACCCTAAAGATGGGAATGCTGCTTGCCTTTGGCACTGGGTGGTCAGCTATAAAACACAAAGGATCAGAACTCATCCAGGCTTATCTGGAAGAGGTGATTCCCTCATCTGTGCTGCTGTATAGAGGAGAGGAGATTAGAGGGATCCCAGTTGTGCAATTAGGGTTTAAATTAGGGATATAGCCAGATTAGAAAGGATATCTGGAGAGTGCGGTAGCTAAGTTAATGGGGATCCTCTTGATTTCCATTAACTATAGAACACATTTCTTATCATTCAGTCAACAATTACCATTAATATGAAACACTTTTCCTAATTCACAAGGCGTTGTGAACCTGCAATGCTATTCAATTGTATGAGCTACAAAATGCCCAAAGGACAACTACTAAATCAGGTAGGCAAACAAAAGTGAGTGGTGACAGAATAATTGCTGTGTTGGCCAAGGCATGTGAAGATATCAAGCATCAAAGACAACAGTTTACTTAACCATTTACTTATCCACCTGGATCACAGGTCATTACTGAGATGACCTGCTAATCAGTACACAAAGGGCCTGTGGATCCTCTGTATGTGTTTTTGCGCATGTGAATATGTATGCTTTTGTCTGTCTGTGAAAAGCCCCACTGTAATCAATAAGGTTGTAAGCTGTGTGTTTAAATCACTTTGCCCTCTGTTCTTCGGTAAACATCCATGTGAATGACAAAGACGGCTATAGTTTTATAGTCAGTGTTTTCTCGGCCCCGATTCTAAACAATAATGACTTTTTAATGTGGACCTGTGATTACATTGTCATGGTGAAATATGGGGGCCCCTTGACTGCTTAGGAAATGAAGGGGCCAACATGAATTACTACAACAGCATAGATTACACCAGTGAGCCAGGTGAGGCAATCTTCATAAATTCTAATCTAATCTTAACAGACCTGGCAGACTCAGCCAGCGGCAGGAGACTTCATGCTGTGGGGAGATGGAGCGACAGGAGGACAACACTCCGGATGTTGCAGGCGGTTGCAGGAGCTGTCAGGACAGTGGTTGTAACATGCTGAGGATCACTTTAACCGACTGATCAGAAACACCTGATGCCTTTTCATGACGGTTAAAAAAGAGAGAGGAAGTTGAGGAAGTGGGTGAATGTTGAGTGGGCATCTAATTTAAAACAAATTGTTTGTACTTCGCCAGGACAGGTGTCCAGTTCTCTTTATTCCCTCACGTCGGCATGACACTGAGGCGTCAGTGAGGTCACAAATCAGAGCGGAGCCTCCCAGCGTGGTGCAGAGAGGAGAGGTGAGGAGAGGTGAGGAGAGGTGGTGTATGTCACAGACCTGTCAGGTGTCCTGCAATCCTAGTTTATTCTCTGCCATGGACCACAAGTGATCACAGTTTGATGGTTCAAACCCTAGTCTCCTCACAGGACATTTGTTATTCATGTCACAAAGCTGTCACCCAGGATTCAGGGCCTGTGGGAGGCTAAAACCATGATAGCACACATCCTATTAGCAGAAGGTTGATCTCCTCACAGTTTCTATCAGACCTTCTATACCAGCAATACTCTCCACCTCCCAGTACAAATTATGTGCCAAAGCCTCATATAACATGATAATAATATATTAGAGAGAGCTAACTGTGGGTTTGTTTCTGTAGGTTCCATTCTGATTTCCCACAGCACATCTCCAGTGTGAGGGAAATACTAAGCTCACATACTGTACAAATCACACCGGTTATGGTTGGGTGCTGCTGCTAATCGAATATGAAAATCTAAATGTGCATCTTTTCCCCCCAAGAAGATACATACATTATACATTAACCTTTGCATAGCTGATGCATCATACATTAACCTTTGCACAGCTGACAAGTCATTATGTATGCTTGTTAAGTTAGACGGATGCATCGAGGTTGGAGGTGGATTCACCACAAGTCAATTTCTGCCCCAACCTTTCCACCTAGCAATAATAAGACAATTCTCCTCTTCCTTAAAAGGTACTTTTCAGAGAGTCTGACTTAGGACTGGACACATAAGAAGCGTGAAATATTGGGGGATTTTTGAGTAGCGTCGTCAGTGGCCCACAGTCTGAGTAAGGTCAGTATTTTGGCGCCCTCTCACCCCAGGACAGTGACACGGTAGAAGGTCAAAGCCCCTGGGCGTCCCCTCCTGCTGTGTCGTGCTGGCTGAGGAATTAAATCCCTGCAACGACCAACCACCTAGCTTTCATGCTCCGACTCATCCATTGCTCTGCCCAAGCAAGCAAATACATTAGCATTTCATTCGCACTGCACAGATGGGTCCTGCTCTATACACAGAGAAATCATGCAGCAAAAGAGATTAAAGAACGAAGAAACACAGGAGTGTGTGTGTGTGTATGTGCGTGTGTGTGAGTGAGTGAGTGCGTACATGACAATGTGTGAGTATATTTAAATGAGCATACTACATGCAAAGAAATCACAGACAAAGAAAAACTTGAACTTCCTGGGATCATGCAAATCAGAAAGCGTGATCATATTCCTTTCCATCCATTTGGGAGTGAATCAGAAGGAAACATTTTCTGATTAGAGCTCCTGAATAGAAATGTATCCCTGTTGAATCACTAAATCTCATGAGCAACAATTATCCATCATATCCTCTGTCTGATTGAAAGTGGCCCTCTCATTAAAAAACAATGGGAGATATCATTTTTTCAAATTAATTATCTCATAGATGTGTAATGTGTAAAGTGTAATGTGGCCTCCAAACAGCTTATGAAAAGGACTTTATCACAGATGGTTGGTACAGTAATGAGGTTTACGCTGATCTCACCGGTGCCTTCTCTGTGAATTGATACTGGGGGATAAAGCTTGGTTATTACAGTGGTAATGTATCTGGGAAGAAGGGAATGTTTTGCAAATATATTGGTAATTTGAAGAGTGTTATTGGGCTGGAGATGACATCCAGTCTGGCTTGAGGAAACCAAATGAAAAAGTAAATGTGAGTCTTTGATTTCATCCTCATGCTTTCTTCGTTCCCTGATAATGTTACTCATCATAGAGTATAGCACATTATTGAAACTGAACAAATCTTATTTCATCCTCTAAATGACCACAGTTGCCAAAGTCAGTGGAAGGTAAGAGTCAGTGGAAGGTAAGAGTCAGTGGAAGGTGAGAGTCAGTGGAAGGTAAGAGTCAGTGGAAGGTAAGAGTCAGTGGAAGGTAAGAGTCAGTGGATGGTAGGGCCAAAATGGCAAACAGAGGGGGCCAACATTAGGATATGGAACAAACAGACCCACCAAAAGAAAAGAGAAGGATAAAATGAAGCTATCCCCTAGTTGTTCATTTTCCACAGTTGTTACTTTTAGCTTTTTTTCCTCTACCACATTCCTCTAACAACCTCTACCACATGGTCTTACTGTATTGTAATCTCTCTCCTGTCAATCAATGTCAGTCCACACAATGAATTAGTGATGGGGCAATGGCTGCTTCCTCTACATCTTATCTCCTATGTATTATTGACCTGATGCTCTGTGTGTGTGTGTGTGTGTGTGTGTGTGTGTGTGTGTGTGTGTGCGTGTGTGCGCGCGCGCGCACGCGTGCATGCATGTGTGTGTCTACGTCAGGAACTAGATGATGTCATTCCTTCCAGCTGCACAACCTGCTGCACCTTGGGAGCAGACACACAACTTGTCTTCTCTTTCCGGGACAGTGCCCTAGTGTAAGGAGCATCCTTTTGTCACTTGGCCCAGGCTCTGCTGATCTACTGGTAATGGCTCATTGGCCTGAATATTCTAGCATACAGTAGGTATTCCAGTGTCAACTCACATCACATGCACCAATAGTGATGAGTGCTCTGTGTGTGTGTGTGTGTGTGTATCGAGTGGGTGGGGGCAGGGTGGCTAAATCACATCTGAAATTCCCAATCAGGGCAGATGGAGGCTGTATTAAGAATGCAGAGCAGGGTAGTAAGATGTTTCTGTGTAGAATGCCTCCCTCGAAAACAATACTGAAACACCAGCACTCAGACAGGAGTGGCTTCTCTATGACGGATTTGCATTTATAATTCCTGACTGACCCAAACTACTATGAAAGGATAAAGGTTTACCCTTGACACAAACACAGCATGCTTATGTTCTCTGTATGGGTACAGGGGGCAGCGTACACCCCATCTCTACAAAGCCACTTATACCATAGCATTGTTGAATAGTGTGATTGGCAGGAAGGGCATTTTAGAATAGACATTAAAACTAAATAACAGGACTGGAAAATAAAGTTGGGACACCTTGCAATCATGATGCAAATAATATGACCTACACATGCAGACGCAATAATATGACCTACACATGCAGACACAATAATATGACCTACACATGCAGACGCAATAACATGACCTACACATGCAGACGCAATAACATGACCTACACATGCAGACGCAATAACATGACTTACACATGCAGACGCAATAACATGATCTACACATGCAGACGCAATAACATGACCTACACATGCAGACGCAATAACATGACCTACACATGCAGACGCAATAACATGACTTACACATGCAGACGCAATAACATGACCTACACATGCAGACGCAATAACATGACTTACACATGCAGACGCAATAACATGACTTACACATGCAGACGCAATAACATGACCTACACATGCAGACGCAATAACATGACCTACACATGCAGACGCAATAATATGATCTACACATGCAGACGCAATAACATGATCTACACATGCAGACGCAAATAATATGACCTACACATGCAGACGCAAATAATATGACCTACACATGCAGACGCAAATAATATGACCTACACATGCAGACGCAAATAATATGACCTACACATGCAGACGCAATAACATGATCTACACATGCAGACGCAATAATATGATCTACACATGCAGACGCAATAACATGATCTACACATGCAGACGCAATAATATGATCTACACATGCAGACGCAATAATATGATCTACACAAGCAGACGCAATAATATGATCTACACAAGCAGACGCAATAATATGATCTACACATGCAGACGCAATAATATGACCTACACATGCAGACGCAATAACATGATCTACACATGCAGACGCAATAATATGATCTACACATGCAGACGCAATAATATGACCTACACATGCAGACGCTATAACATGACCGACACATGCAGATGCAATAACATGACCGACACATGCAGACGCAAATAATATGACCTACACATGCAGACGCAAATAATATGACCTACACATGCAGACGCAAATAATATGACCTACACATACAGACGCAAATAATATGACTTACACATGCAGACGCAAATAATATGACCTACACATGCAGACACAAATAATATGACCTACACATGCAGACGCAAATAATATGACCTACACATGCAGACGCAAATAATATGACTTACACATGCAGACGCAAATAATATGACTTACACATACAGACGCAATAACATGATCTACACATGCAGACGCAAATAATATGACCTACACATGCAGACACAAATAATATGACCTACACATGCAGACGCAAATAATATGACTTACACATGCAGACGCAAATAATATGACTTACACATGCAGACGCAAATAATATGACTTACACATGCAGACGCAAATAATATGACCTACACATGCAGACGCAATAACATGATCTACACATGCAGACGCAAATAATATGACCTACACATGCAGACGCAAATAATATGACCTACACATGCAGACGCAAATAATATGACTTACACATGCAGACGCAAATAATATGACCTACACATGCAGACGCAAATAATATGACTTACACATGCAGACGCAAATAATATGACTTACACATGCAGACGCAAATAATATGACCTACACATGCAGACGCAATAACATGATCTACACATGCAGACGCAAATAATATGACCTACACATGCAGACGCAAATAATATGACCTACACATGCAGACGCAAATAATATGACTTACACATGCAGACGCAAATAATATGACCTACACATGCAGACGCAAATAATATGACTTACACATGCAGACGCAAATAATATGACTTACACATGCAGACGCAAATAATATGACCTACACATGCAGACGCAAATACTGGAAGGAATGGTGGCCAAAGTAAGAATTGGCTTTGGGGATGACCAGTGAAATATACCTGCTGGAGCGTGTGCTATGGGTGGGTGCTGCTATGGTGACCAGTGAGCTGAGGTAAGGTGGGGCTTTACCTAGCAAAGACTTATACATTACCTGGAGCCAGTGGGTTTGGCGACGAATTTGAAGCGAAGGCCAATCAACGAGAACATACAGGTCGCAGTGGTGGGTAGTATATGGGGCTTTAGTGACAAAACGGATGGCACTGTGATAGACTGCATACAATTTGCTGAGTAGAGTGTTGGAGGCTATTTTGTAAATGACATTGTCGAAGTCAAGGATAGGTAAGATAGTCAGTTTTACGAGGGTATGTTTGGCAGCATAAGTGAAGGATGCTTTGTTGTGAAATATGAAGCCAATTCTAGATTTAATTTTGGATTGGAGATGCTTAATGTAAGTCTGGAAGGAGAGTTTACAGTCTAACCAGACATCTAGGTATTTGTAGTTGTCCACATATTCTAAGTCAGAGCTGTCCAGAGTAGTGATGCTGGACGGGCGGGCAGGTGTGAGGCAGTGATCGGTTGAAGAGCATTTATTTAGTTTTACTTGCATTTAAGAGCAGTTGGAGGCCACGGAAAGAGAGTTGTATGGCATTGAAGCTAGTCTGGAGGTTAGTTAACACAGTGTCCAAAGAAGGGCCAGAAGTATACAGAATGGTGTTGTCTGCATAGAGGTGGATCAGAGAATCACCAGCAGCAAGAGCGACATCTTTGATGTATACAGAGAAGAGAGTTTGCCAGAGAATTGAACCATGTGGCACCCCCATAGAGACTGCCAGAGGTCCGGACAACAGGCCGTCTGATTTGACACACTGAACTTTGTCTGAGAAGTAGTTGGTGAACCAGGCGAGGCAGTCATTTGAGAATCCAAGGCTGTTGAGTCTGCCGATAAGAATGTGGTGATTGTCAGAGTCGAAAGCTTTGGCCAGGTCGATGAATACAGCTGCACATTATTGTCTCTTATTGATGGGGGTTATGATATTGTTTAGGACCTTGAGTGTGGCTGAGGTGCACCCATGACCAGCTCGGAAACAGGATTGCATAGCGGAGAAGGTACGGTGGGATTTGAAATGGTTGGTGATCTGTTTGTTAACTTGGCTTTCGAAGACCTTAGAAAGGCAGGGTAGGATAGATATAGGTCTAAAGCAGTTTGAGTCTAGAGTGTCTCCCCCTTTGAAGAGGGGGATGACCGCAGCAGCTTTCCAATCTTTGGGGATCTCAGACAATTCGAAAGAGAGGTAATGATCCAGTTCAGTGACACCTAGAAGGATGGTGATGTAGACCATCGGAGCTGGTGAACGGAATATTGATGAACATGAATTTCTTGTGTCCACTCCGTTGCTAACACTGCCAAATCCTGCCACATGTTTCTAATCTGTTTTGAGCAAATTACATTTTTGTATTTGGTTTTCATATTGGCAGGTTTGCTAGCAACACTCCTAAAAAATGGTTCCCAAAGGGTTCTCCAGCTGTCCCCATAGGGGAACCCTTTTTGGTTCCAGGTAGAACCCTTTTAGAACCCTCTGTGGAAAGGGTTCTACATGGAACTCAAAATGGTTCTACCTGGAACCAAAAAGGGTTCTTCAAAGGGTTCGGACATATAACAAACCCTTTTAGATTCTAGATAGCACCTTTTTTTCTAAGAGGGTAGTGTTTGATATGCAATGCAATCTCTTTGTAATTAACTGTCAGTGTTGAAGAGTGTCCTGACAATTAGGCAAACCTTTCTACCAATGCCAGGCAAAATCGGTCATTATCATTATTATGGATGTATCCAAATGAATGCAAGGAAGTGACGGTCAGCCACAGCTAGCTGGCTAGCTAGAAAGCAATGGATAGGAACGTTGCCAGCGAGCATGGCAACGAAACATAAAGAACGAACGATTGGGTCGCGTCTGTAAATATCGAACTAATTGAATGAAAGACTGGGTTGCGTCTCTAGCAACCAAAAGATGAGAAAACATGAATTTGCTTATAAAAATGTAAATATCAGCAAAAAATAAGTATTTCCACCGGTAAATGTGTGCTTTCATATTGTTTTCTTTGATATATGCTGCATAAACATCTCTGTTCTGTACATTACCTTGGAATAATGTGTAATGGCAGATTTCCTCCTCTTCGTCTGAGTAAGGATCGGACCAAGATGCACCGTGGTAAGTGTTCATGACGATTTTAATAAAATTTAAAAAAAGCCTGCGGTGGCGGTTCTGGCGCGGGACGTGGACCCCACTTCACCATAGTTCTAGTGCGCCTCTTCGCCCACCTCCGTGGCCTCTTTAAAGCGACGACCCTCACCACCGACCTTGGACTGGCGGCTCCTGGCTGGGACCCTAGGAATGGGTCCCGAATCGACAGGGGAGTCCGTCAGCGCCGGACAGGTGGGAGACTCCGGAGTGAAGGGCGATTCTGGCATCGCCTGGCTGACTGACGGCTCTGGCGGCTCCTGGCTGGCTGACGGCTCTGGTGGCTCAGGACAGACGGGAGACTCAAGCAGCTCAGGACAGACGGGAGACTCTGGCAGCACTGGACAGGTGGGAGACACTGTAGGCAGAAGACGGAGAGACAGCCTGGTGCGGGGGGCTGCCACCGGAGGGCTGGTGCGTGGAGGTGGCACAGGTAAGGTTGAGCACCGAGCCTGCCCAACCTTACCTGGTTGAATGCTCCCCGTAGCCCGACCAGTGCGACGAGGTGGAATAGGCCTCACTGGGCTGTGCTGGTGAACTGGGGACACCATGCGTAAGGCTGGTGCCATGTACGCCGGCCCAAGGAGACGCACTGGAGACCAGATGCGTAGAGCCGGCTTCATGGCACCTGGCTAGATGCTCACTCTAGCCCGGCCGATACGAGGAGCTGGAATGTACCGCACCGAGCTATGCACACACACTGGGGAAACTGTGTGCTCCACCGCATAACATGATGCCTGCCCGGTCCCTCTCTCTCTCTGGTAAGCACAGGAAGTTGGCGCAGGTCTCCTACCTGGCTTCGCCACACTCCCTGTGTGCCCCTCCCAAGAAAATTTTGGGGCTGACTCTTGGGCTTCCAACCACGCCGCCGTGCTGCCTCCTCATACCAGCGCCTCTCTGCCTTCGCTGCCTCCAGCTCTGCTTTGGGGCGGCGATATTCCCCTGGCTGTGCCCACGGTCTTCTCCCGTCTAAAATCTCCTCCCAAGTCAATGAGTCCTGTGTCTTCGGCCGCTGTTGCTGCTGCCCAGTACCACGCCGCTTGGTCCTCTGTTGGTGGGTGTTTCTGTAACGGCAGATTTCCTCCTCTTCGTCTGAAGAGGAGTAAGGATCGGACCAAGATGCGGCGTGGTAAGTGTTCATGGTGATTTTAATAAGAAAAGCCTGAATACTATGAAATACAAAACAATAACGTGAAATAAACCAAACTGAAACAGTCCCGTGTGGCACAAACACTGACACAGGAAACAAACACCCACAAACCAACAGTGAAGCACAGGCTACCTAAATATGGTTCTCAATCAGAGACAATGATAAACAACTGCCTCTGATTGAGAACCATATCAGGCCAAACACAGAAATAGAAAAACATAGAAACACAAACATAGACTGCCCACCCTAACTCACACCCTGACCATACTAAATAAAGACAAAACAAAGGAAATAAAGGTCAGAATGTGACAAGCTCTGCCTCATCCATTATTTCCAAGGTAGTGTACAGAACGTTGGCCTTCATCCCTTACATACAACGGTCCCAGAAAATTGAAAAATGCTGATATCAGCCTTACATGAAAATCTCACAACGACAAATGAGGAGGAAAGGGGAAAGGTAACAGTAGAGTATCTGCCAATACCATCCCTGGCTGGTTTTGTGTGGTGTAAAGATTGTAAGTTCCCTGAAAGGCACCTTGTCTCTCTCTGTGCCACTGGGCCCTACATGCTGGCATGGCACTTTCTGGCTCTGCCATTCAAGAGCTGTGACAAGGACAGAGAGAGCAGAGCTGTTCTGTAGCAGCGCCTGGCTGCCTCAGCCTGATAAAGACACATAATTACACCCAGTCATTTATCTCCGGCGACAAATCCCATCTCCACCTGATGACATTAGCCACATTCAGTGACCAAACTCCCCCCTACACCCAGACTTCCTAGTTCAATTTCAGATAACATTGTCTCACACATTCCATTCAGCAGTTTCTTTAAAACTCTATTTATCTGAATGAACCTGCACAAATTCAGCCTGATGATAATGACCTGGTATCATCAGTGGGATGACAGATGGCTCAGGGAAACGCAGCAGAGATCAAGAGGAGAACTAGGTTGTCTACTCTGTGAGTGACATCATTTCCTTCCTGCTGCCGCCCCATCCCCACCAATACCATCACCACCATCAACACTGGTGTCCTTTCACTCCTTGTGTGTCATCTTTCATTTATGCCTGGCCTAGCCTGCTGGTTTGGGAAAGACAAAGAAACAAAAGAGGACAACGATTTAGAATTAAACCCAGCAAAGGCATGCTGCAATGTAACATCTGAAATACTGAAGTAGGGATTAAAGCAGATTGTCAGTGAGGTAGTTTTAGGCATGATGTTGGTCTCCACAGTATAAATTACAGAACCTGTTTGGGCGAAACAGGTCTCTCCTTAGTTCAAATGGCCGCCTGCTGTTAGTCGGTAGTGTAACACTAATGAGAGCCCACCATAAGTCAACTCTGAATAATTGAGCGAGGCTAATTCAGTATTGATCCAGTCCTGGAGGAAGTAGAATGGACTTTACACACCACCAAATCAAATCAACGTTTATTGGTCGATTACACAGATTTGCAGATGTTATAGCAGGTGCGAAATGCTTATGTTACTGGATCCAACAGTGCAGTAAAATGTCTCGCAAATACAATACTAATACACAAATAATCAAAAATCCAAACAAGAAAAGACAGAACAAGTCCAATTAACAATCCAGAATAGATGTGTCAGTGGGAGCATTAACAGAGTAGATGTGTTAGTGGGAGCATTAACAGAGTAGATGTGTTAGTGGGAGCATTAACAGAGTAGATGTGTTAGTGGGAGCATTAACAGAGTAGATGTGTTAGTGGGAGAATTAACAGAGTAGATGTGTCAGTGGGAGCATTAACAGAGTAGATGTGTTAGTGGGAGCATTAACAGAGTAGATGTGTTAGTGGGACAATTAACAGAGTAGATGTGTTAGTGGGAGCATTAACAGAGTAGATGTGTTAGTGGGAGCATTAACAGAGTAGATGTGTTAGTGGGAGCATTAACAGAGTAGATGTGTTGGTGGGAGCATTAACAGAGTAGATGGGTTAGTGGGAGCATTAACAGAGTAGATGAGGTAATAATGTCACAGCTTGAACTATTCTGATATGAACTATTCTATTGAACTATTGAACTATTGAACTATTCTATTCTGATATGAACTATTCTAGAAAACGATTGAACTATTGAACTATTCTATTCTGATATGAACCATGAACAATCAGATTCCCTTCAATTCCCTAAATGTCCAGTGGCATTTCACTCCCCAGGGACATTATAGGGGTCTTCAGGGAGTCATTGAGGAGAGCCAAGATATATGCTTTGCCATGCAGACCTCTGTTGCTCTCTAAATGTCATGGAAGTAGATGAAAAACTGTAAACCTGCAGAGACACAGCTAATTCTCCTAGCTCTGTAAATCAGTCTGAGAGGTTGTTATATTGCAGGGATGCTCAGCTGCTGCAGTCCTTGAGAGCAGCTGTCTCTGCTACTGCTTTCCATGGTTACATTTCAATCAGCAGTAGATTTAAGTCTCGCCTCAGAAGTAAGGTATCTACTTTTATAAAATCAACAGTAGTTGTACAACCCTGTAATACAGATCCACATAAAATAACTGCTTTGTGTAGTTTCAGTATGGAACTGCATGACAATCTATCTTAAATTGCCTTTAGTATTCCTAGATCTTTAAAGAACCTATCACACTGTAGGAATTAGGTTGTTCTCCTCCAAACATTTACTTAAAGCCCATATCTAATATACTTGCCATGCTCAAGATTCAGAAAGGGATTACTGTAGTAGAGATATGTTATAGAAATGACAGGTACTCGGATCAAATTTCAAACACATACAAATGTGTCAGACTGCCAGACTCTCATCTCACTGGTCTGGTATGGAACTGTATGTGTATAGATCAATGGCAACCGTCACAGTTTCTCTGGAGTTGATTTACATGTGATATGTTTTGACACTGATAGAGATGTACAGTGGGTTCATAGGATGTCAACCAAACAAGCATAAAAGGAGAAGCAATTACAGTAAACCCAGTGGATCTGGATCTGGGAAACTCACAGCTTAGTTAGTGTTAGACTTTATGAAGTTGAGCTCTCTTAATCAGTTGAACCAGGGGGCATCACCAACTGAGAGGAACAGGATGTTAGTCTGATACCATGAATTATGCATCAAAGATGGCCTCATGCTTCTCACTTCAATCACCGGAATTTGCTCAAGGATCAGCACAGCCTGTGCACCTCGAGACTCTGTGCGTGTTTGTGTGTGTGTATGTGTGTGTGCTTGCATAAGTGTGCTTGCGTGCATGTGTCTAAGCACAGCTATTCGTTGCCATCTCAATTATGCATGGCTGTGGATTAGTTATTATTTTCGGTGTTTCTATTCTTCATTAACCAACACACACATACAAGTCCCAATGGATGTTAGCATTTTTTGTTAATTCTACAGAACTACGCATTTCTAGATCTTGCCACAACACTGAGTGAATTACAACCAAGCCACAAGTCATTGTTAAAGTATATTCATCTCCTGTTCCCTCAGGCAACTGGCAGAGTGCAGCAGAGGGGTGGGGTTGTTATACAGTTGTAAAGAGACACAGAGCAGCTGTAAATGGTAGCAGTTCACCTGCGGGGTACAAAGTTGGAAGATATAACAGGCACTGCAGGGAAAACATGGGGAAGCTCTCCTCATTCTCATTCTACTACTGACAGTACTGTATATCACTACAATTGGCCCCTTCTTTAACTCACGTTTAAACCCTCCAAACTTACACTGCAGTAGCCCACACAGACACTCACTTGCAGGCATGCACGCAATCCCTCTCTCTCTCTCTCACACACACACACACACACACACACACACACACACACACACACACACACACACACACACACACACACACACACACACACACACACACACACACACACACACACACACACACACACACACACACACACACACACACACACACACACACACACACACACACTGCATGACTGACTAACAGAACTGTAGGCTACAGTAGTGGATGAATGAGTGGGAAAGCAGAATCTGCTATCTAAATGTAGATAATATAGGTAGATAGTAGTGCTGCATTTGGTAGATAACTGAAGGTAGAGGTGATAGTAGTGCTAGATTAACTGAAGGTAGAGGTGATAGTAGTGCTAGATTAACTGAAGGTAGAGGTGGATGGTAGTGCTAGATTAACTGAAGGTAGAGGTGATAGTAGTGCTAGATTAACTGAAGGTAGAGGTGATAGTAGTGCTAGATTAACTGAAGGTAGAGGTGATAGTAGTGCTAGATTAACTGAAGGTAGAGGTGATAGTAGTGCTAGATTAACTGAAGGTAGAGGTGATAGTAGTGCTAGATTAACTGAAGGTAGAGGTGATAGTAGTGCTAGATTAACTGAAGGTAGAGGTGATAGTAGTGTTAGATTAACTGAAGGTAGAGGTGATAGTAGTGCTAGATTAACTGAAGGTAGAGGTGATAATTGTACTAGATTAATTGAAGGTAGAGGTGGATGGTAGTGCTAGATTAATTGAAGGTAGAGTTGATAGTAGTGCTAGATTAACTGAAGGTAGAGGTGATAGTAGTGCTAGATTAACTGAAGGTAGAGGTGATAGTAGTGCTAGATTAACTGAAGGTAGAGGTGATAGTAGTGCTAGATTAATTGAAGGTAGAGGTGATAATTGTACTAGATTAACTGAAGGTAGAGGTGATAGTAGTGCTAGATTAACTGAAGGTAGAGGTGGATGGTAGTGCTAGATTAACTGAAGGTAGAGGTGATAGTAGTGCTAGATGAACTGAAGGTAGAGGTGATAGTAGTGCTAGATTAACTGAAGGTAGAGGTGATAATTGTACTAGATTAACTGAAGGTAGAGGTGGATGGTAGTGCTAGATTAACTGAAGGTAGAGGTGATAATTGTGCTAGATTAACTGAAGGTAGAGGTGGATGGTAGTGCTAGATTAACTGAAGGTAGAGGTGGATGGTAGTGCTAGATTAACTGAAGGTAGAGGTGATAATTGTGCTAGATTAACTGAAGGTAGAGGTGGATGGTAGTGCTAGATTAACTGAAGGTAGAGGTGATAGTAGTACTACTGTCCTGTTGGTTTTCACTCCAATCATAATGTAGGGCACTTGATTCTAATAATTAGCTGGTTGATAAACTGAATCAGGTTCGTTACATCTGGGGTTAGACCGAAAACCCACAGGAGGAAAACCTACAGGATTCTGATAATAATTATCTGTACAAAACAGTTCATCTAATGCTTGATAGTACTTGCTTGATATATGTTTTCCAGTTTCTTTTTTCTATGTGAAAACTGAAATGGTCTATTCATTCCTTTTCAGTAGATGCTCTTATCCAGAGCAACTTACAGTACTGCATACACCTTCACACTGGTCCCCCATGGGAATCAAACCCACAACCCTAGCATGACCAGCCTATGTACAATTCAGTAATGTATATTTACATGAAGTTGTTTGTAAGGATGGTAAATTACTACTGCACAAAAAGTGGTTGCTTTCCATGTTATTTGATCGAGAAAAATATTTCATTTGATGTGGATATTTTGTATCTTTGTCCATAACTTTGCACCTTTAGGTGTAAAGGTTTGAAGACAGGGTTTGGTTCTTTCTGGATTCCATTCGTATTTGTATTTGTATTTATTATGGATCCCCATTAGCTGCTTGGGGTCAAGAAAAAAAAATGACAATCGCAGAGAAAGGGACAGTGCAACAACTCTTACGATTCCAACTATTGAATCCTGCAAGATATTGTACTCTTTTAATTAATTATACAGCTGGCCTAACTTTTTTGCCAAAGCGGAGATGCTGATTCTTTTGTTGTTGCCGTGCTACAGACATCGGTCCGCTAATACCAGTAAAGGCCCAGTGCACCCCTACTTCCTGCAGCTATGTGTACTTCCTTCTGTTCCGTCCTGCAGTTCGGTACTGGATATATTACATGTGGGAGATGCTAAGGAAGAAAATTATGGGGGATGGAATTCAATATAGAATTGAGAGTGAAGAACCAAGTAAATCATCAGCAGGCAACTCTCATCCCCCAACTCATACCCCTCAAACCCTCCCCCATTTGCACTGTGTGTGTGTATGTGTGTGCGTTTGTGTGTGTGGTCCATAGGGGGGAAATGCGGAAAATAATGAATTATTGAGAGCAAATTTCATGGGCTGAAGGTCAGAATGTGAAGAAAAACCCATCCATGATTAAACATTTATGTTTTCTTATTGTTTCCAATGCTGAGAGCTGAAATAGCCAACATCAGCGGGAATTATTATTTTCAATGCCTATGCTATCAAGAGCAGAACTCATCCAAAATATGTGTACATAAATATATGTGGAAACTGATTGCAATGACCAGCTGTAGCTCATTTCAAATGGAGTGATACAGCACATGAATGATACAGAGCACGTGCTGATATCACTCCCCCAAAAATCTATGGATATGAGTGATTATTACGATGATTATGGACCCATTAAAACATGATAATGTATATTTACGGAGCTTTTCAGATTAATGTTTCCAAAGCGTGGTACAACTTGACTCTGATAAAGGTTTTCACAAGGGGAATAGAAGTGTAACATGAGCTAATTAGTTTGTCCGTGGGAAAATTAAAACTGATCTGAGGTCTGTAACAATAGGGCTGGCACTGAGCTCCTTTCATCGTAAAGTAACACTGGCCTTCTCTGGCCTTTTCTTACGGCCTAATTGATATTTAATTTGAACATTTCTACTTCTTATTTTAATGGCTGTTCATTCCACAGTGCTTGGCAGAGTCGTTAGGAGTCAGGACTAACCCGAGGTTCCTATTGGGTATATATATATATATATATATATATATATATATATATATATATATATATATATATATAGCTGAGCTAATGTGCTTCAGTTGTGCTCGTGCTCTATTCAAAAGTGGGAATTTATGCTTTTACCCTTTAGTTACAGGTTTACTGGAACAAGCACTCATTAAAACCAGAGATGTTCACCATACAGTAGACACAGATACCCTAATCTCTCCTCTCGTACACAGAATCACAGGGCAAACTTACAAGGTACACACAGGTACAGTACTCATGTGATTCCTCCAAGTGATGTATCTCTGTGAGGTCCCCATCTCCTCAGTTAGAATACAACCCTGGTCAATAACAACCAAACCTGCCTCACGGGCTTTGTGTAACACAGCAGAAGGACTCGAGTAGAGCTACTCTCATACTCATCTCTCTCTTTCCCCTTTCTCTATCTCTTGTCAAAAAGATGGTGATCCATAGCCAGCCTTGACGCATCACTTCCCATTTGCTGTTGCGGTGTCTCCCGTCCCTCATTAGGATGAAGATGGAGAGGTTCTGAAGGCGCTGACGAGAAATCGCGGGCCAAACATGACACCGGCCCCAGCTGCAAACGGACCATCATTTCCTTTTTACAACTTTTTCAGATGAATGCTAAAAGTCGGACCAGAGCTTGAACACTGGCAGTGGTGGTGGTACTGGTGGGGGTATGTACTCAGAGAGGAAATCTGTAAGACTGGTTAATATATCCTGCCAACGAGCATCCTCTTCCTCCTCCCCCTGCACATGTTCCGAGCCCTGGTCCACATAGCCATTGGTCACACATCTATTTTCTTTCTTTCTCTCTCTTGCTCACTCTCTCATTCTCTCAGCAGACACACAGGAGCTCTTGATGACTCTGCAACCGTTCGGAGAGAATGGGGGCATTACAGGTTCATCGAGATGATTGAGCTCATTCACTGGAGGCTAGATGGCTAATGCCTGTCCCTCTTTGTTGTGTCTCTGTGTACTGTAACTGCATCAAAACTGTTCTCGCGAAATCAACACATCGAAAATGCCATTCTCAATACATGAGCACCACGCCTGTAAGGATCAACTCAATAGCTGTTTCCATTAACTTGTCCAGTGATTTCTCAACATTTAGAAAGTTTGCATAGAAAATACATGTGACTTGCCTGCTAGGGTTCATTTCCATTTAATTCTCTTTTGTCGATAAAAACACCTGGATGTAGTGATGTCACACACAAAAACCCCGCAAAAACCTACAGTGTTTGTTTCTGCACTAAATTCTCTCCTGGCCCCTTACACTAAGTCTGAATTTGTCCTGCTAGGTGACCTTAACTGGGAAATGCTTAAACCACCTGACCAAGTCCTAAAGCAATGGGACTCCCTACATTTTTCTCAGATTATCACCAGTCTCACTAGGTATGACTCCAAACACCCAGATAATGTTACTCTCCTCGATGTTATCCTCACAAATAATCCTGATAGGTATCAGTCTAGAACCAGGAACAGATATAGCCCTTGGTTCACTCCAGACCTGACTGTACAAAAACATCCTGTGGCATACTGCATTAGCATCGAATAGCTGTAACGATTGTCCTCCTCCTCTGACTCAGAGGACCAATGCGCAGCGTGGTAAGTGTCCATTTTAATATACACTGCTCAAAATAATAAAGGGAACACTAAAATAACACATCCTAGATCTGAATGAATACTTTTTTCTTTACATAGTTGAATGTGCTGACAACAAAATCACACAAAAATGATCAATGGAAATCAAATTTATCAACCCATGGAGGTCTGGATTTGGAGTCACACTCAAAATTAAAGTGGAAAACCACACTACAGGCTGATCCAACTGATGTAATGTCCTTAAAACAAGTCAAAATGAGGCTCAGTCGTGTGTGTGGTCTCCACGTGCCTGTATGACCTCCCTACAATGCCTGGGCATGCTCCTGATGAGGTGGTGGATGGTCTCCTGAGGGATCTCCTCCCAGACCTGGACTAAAGCATCCGCCAACTCCTGGACAATCTGTGGTGCAACATGGCATTGGTGGATGGAGCGAGACATGATGTCCCAGATGTGCTCAATTGAATTCAGGTCTGGGGAATGGTCGGGCCAGTCCATAGCATCAATGCCTTCCTCTTGCAGGAACTGTTGACACACTCCAGCCACATGAGGTCTAGCATTGTCTTGCATTAGGAGGAACCCAGGGCCAACTGCACCAGCATATGGTCTCACAAGGGGTCTGATGATCTCATCTCGGTACCTAATGGCAGGCATGCTAACTCTGGCGAGCACATGGAGGGCTGTGCTGCCCCCCAAAGAAATGCCACCACACCATGACTAACCCACCGCCAAACCGGTCATGCTGGAGGATGTTGCAGGCAGCAGAATGTTCTCCACGGCGTCTCCAGACTCTGTCACGTCTGTCACATGTGCTCAGTGTGAACCTGCTTTCATCTGTGAAGAGCACAGGGTGCCAGTGGTGAATTTGCCAATCTTGGTGTTCTCTGGCAAATGCCAAACGTCCTGCACGGTGTTGGGCTGTAAGCACAACCCCCACCTGTGGACGTCGGGCCCTGATACCACCCTCATGGAGTCTGTTTCTGTTTCTGTTTGAGCAGACACATGCACATTTGTGGCCTGCTGGAGGTAATTTTGCAGGGCTCTGGCAGTGCTCCTCCTGCTCCTCCTTGCACAAAGGTGGAGGTAGCGGTCCTGCTGCTGGGTTGTTGCCCTCCTACGGCCTCCTCCACGTCTCCTGACGTACTGGCCTGTCTCCTGGTAGCGCCTCCATGCTCTGGACACTACGCTGACAGACACAGCAAACCTTCTTGCCACAGCTCGCATTGATGTGCCATCCTGGATGAGCTGCACTACCTGAGCCACTTGTGTGGGTTATAGACTCCGTCTCATGCTACCACTAGAGTGAAAGCACCGCCAGCATTCAAAAGTGACCAAAACATCAGCCAGAAAGCATAGGAACTGAGAAGTGGTCTGTGGTCACCACCTGCAGAACCACTCCTTTATTGCTAATTGCCTATAATTTCCACCTGTTGTCTATTCCATTTGCACAACAGCATGTGAAATTTATTGTCAATCAGTGTTGCTTCCTAAGTGGACAGTTAGATTTCACAGAAGTGTGATTATCTTGGAGTAACATTGTGTTGTTTAAGTGTTCCCTTTATTTTTTTGAGCAGTGTATAAAACTGAACACTACAAAAATACAAAAAAACTATGTGAATGAACAAATGAGTGGTACAGACACAGGAAACAATCACCCACAACTCAAAAGTGAAACCAGGCTACCTAAGTATGGTTCTCAATCAGGGACAATGAATGACAGCTGCGTCTGATTGAGAACCATACCAGCCCAAACACAGAAATCCCAAATCATAGAAAAAGGAGCATAGACAACCCACCCAACTCACGCCCTGACCATACTAAAACAAAGACATAACAAAAGAACTAAGGTCAGAACGTGACAGTAGCCCCCGCGATATGCAACTTTTCAGGGAAGTTAGGAACCAATATACAAAGGCAGTTAGGAAAGCAAAGGCTAGCTTTTTCAAACAGAAATTTGCATCCTGTAGCACAAACTCCAAAATGTTCTGGGACACTGTAAAGTCCATGGAGAATAAGAGCACCTCCTCCCAAGTGGCCACTGCACTGAGGCTAGGAAACACTGTCACCACCGATAAATCTGCCATAATTGAGAATTTCAATAAGCATTTTTCTATGGCTGGCCATGCATTCCACCTGGCTACCCCAACCCCGGTCAACAGCCCTGCACCCCTCACTGCAACTTGCCCAAGCCTCCCCCATTTGTCCTTCATCCAAATCCAGATAGCTGATGTTCTGAAAGAGCTGGAAAATCTGGACCCCTACAAATCAGCAGGGCTAGACAATCTGGACCCTCTCTTCCTAAAATTATCAGCCAAAAATATTGCATCCCCTATTACTAGCTTGGTCAACCTCTCTTTCGCATCGTCTGAGATCCCAAAAGATCGGAAAGCTGCTGCGGTCATCCCCCTCTTCAAAGGGGGAAGACACTCTAGACCCAAACTGCTACAGATCTATATCTATCCTATCCTGCCTTTCTAAGGTCTTCGAAAGCCAAGTTAACAAACAGACCACCGACCATTTCGAATCCCACTGTATCTTCTCCACTATGCAATCTGGTTTCCGAGCTGGTCATGGGTACACCTCAGCCACGCTCAAGGTCCTAAACAATATTATAACTGGCATCGATAAGAGACAATACTGTGCAGCCGTATTCATCAACCTGGCCAAGGCTTTTGACTCTGTCAATCACCACATTCTTATCAGCAGACTCAACAGCCTTGGATTCGCAAAAGACTGCCTTGCCTTGTTCACCAACTACTTCTCTGACAGAGTTCAGTGTGTCAAATCGGAGGGCCTGTTCTCCGGATCTCTGGCAGTCTCTATGGGGGTGCCACATGGTTCAATTCTCGTGCCAACTCTCTTCTCTGTATACATCAATGATGTCGCTCTTGCTGCTGGTGATTCTCTGATTCACCTCTACGCAGACGACACCATTCTGTATACTTCTGGCCCTTCTTCGGACACTGTGTTAACTAACCTCTAGACAAGCTTCAATGCTATGCAACTCTCCTTCTGTGGCCTCCAACTGCTCTTAAATGGAATTAAAACTAAATGCATGCTCTTCAACCAATCGCTGCCCACACCTGCCCACCCATCCAGCATCACTACTCTGGACCGTTCTGACTTAGAATATGTGGACAACAACAAATACCTAGGTGTCTGGTTAGACTGTAAACTCTCCTTCAAGACTCACGTTAAGCATCTCCAATCCAAAATTAAATCTAGAATCGGCTTCCTATTTCGCAACAAAGCATCCTTCACTCATGCTGCAAAGCTTACCCTCGTAAAACTGACTATCCTACAAAATAGCCTCCAACACTACTCAGCAAATTGGATGCAGTCTATCACAGTGCCATCCATTTTGACACCAAAGCCCCATATACTACCCACCACCGCGAACAGTATGCTCTTGTTGGCTGGCCCTCTTGTCACGTTCTGACCTTTATTTCCTTTGTTTTGTCTTTATTTAGTATGGTCAGGGCGTGAGTTGGGGCGGGCAGTCTATGTTTGTTTTTCTATGATTTGGGTATTTCTATGTTTCAACCTAGTATGGTTCTCATTCAGAGGCAGGTGTCATTAGTTGTCTCTGATTGAGAATCATACTTAGGTAGCCTGGGTTTCACTGTGTGTTTGTGGGTGATTGTTCCTGTCTTTGTGTTTGTGGCACCAGATAGGACTGTTTCGGTTTTTTCACGGTTCTTGTTTTGTAGATTGTTGTATTTTCATCTTTATTAAAGATGTACAAAACTAACCACACTGCATTTTGGTCCGCCTCTCTTTCCCCAGAAGAAAACCATTACAGAATCACCCACCAACCAAGGACCAAGCGGCATGGTAAACAGAGGCAGCAACAGCAGCAGCAGGAGAAGCGACAGGTGCAGCAGGAGCAACAGCAGCAGCAGTGGGAGAGGCTGCACTATTTGGAGGAATGGACTTGGGAGGAGATCCTTGACGGGAAAGGACCCTGGGCAGAGCCAGGGGAATATTGCCGCCCCAAAGCCGAGCTGGAGGCAGCGAAAGCAGAGAGGCGGCATTATGAGGAGCTAGCACGGCAGAGCGGCTGGAAGCCCGAGAGGCACCCCCAAAAATGTATTGGGGGGTAGGCACAGGGAGAGTTTGGCAGAGTCAGGAGCCAAACCTGAGCCAACTCCCCCTGTTTATCGTAAGGAGCCATGGATGTTATCGGTGCTATCGGCGAAGCTGAGGGCTGAGTCTGAGAGGGTCGAGGAGTTATTGGACAGAATGGAGGAGAGTGAACGGATGGGAGATGAGGAGACACTCGAGGAGGTGTTAATAGAATTGGGGGAGTGTGAAGAGAGCGCAGCTGATTTGGCGTAGTATGCAAGGCATTCGCCCTGAGGTGTGTGTCCCCAGCCCGGTACCACCAGTGCCGGCACCCCACACCAGGCTGTCTCTCCGTTCCATCAACACAGGTGCTCCCGCCTGTCCGGCGCTACCAGAGTTTCCGCCCCTCAGTCCAGAGGCGCCAGAGCCCCTCAGTCCAGATGCGCCAGAGCCCCTCAGTTCAGAGGCGCTGCTGCCGGAGCCTCCCGCCTGTCCGGCGCTGCTGCCGGAGCCTCCCGCCTGTCCGGCGCTGCTGCCGGAGCCTTCCGCCTGTCCGGCGTTGCTGCCGGAGCCTCCCGCCTGTCCGGCGTTGCTGCCGGAGCCTCTTCGTCTGTCCGGCGCTGCTGCCGGAGCCTCCCGCCTGTCCGGCGCTGCCGGAGTCTGAGGCGCCAGAGCCCCTCAGCCCAGAGGCGCCAGAGCGTCCGCCCCTCTGTCCCAAGCTGCCCCTCTGTCCCGAGCTGCCCCTCTGTCCAGTGGGGTCATTGAGAAGGGTGGCCATGGTTAGAAAGACACTGAGGCGGACTAAGACGATGGTGAAGTGGGGTCCGTGTCCAGAGCCGCAACCGCGGACAGACGCCCACCCAGACGCTCCCCTATAGGTCAAGGTTTTGCGGCCGGAGTCCGCACCTTTGAGGGGGGGGGTTTACTGTCACGTTCTGACCTTTATTTCATTTGTTTTGTCTTTATTTAGTATGGTCAGGGCGTGAGTTGGGGTGGGCAGTCTGTTTTTCTAGGATTTGGGTATTTCTATGTTTCGGCCTAGTATGGTTCTCAATCAGAGGCAGGTGTCATTAGTTGTCTCTGATTGAGAATCATACTTAGGTAGCCTTGGTTTCACTGTGGGTGATTGTTCCTGTCTTTGTGTTTGTGGCACCAGATAGGACTGTTTCGGTTTTTTCACGTTTCTTGTTTTGTAGCTTGTTGTATTTTCATCTTTATTAAAGATGTACAAAACTAACCACGCTGCATTTTGGTCCGAACTCTCTTTCCCCAGAAAACCATTACACCTCTCTTCATATCTGTCACCAAACCCACTGGCTCCAGGTCATCTATAAGTCGTTGCTCAGTAAAGCCCCGCTTTATCTCAGCTCACTGGTCACCATAGCAGCACCCCCCCGCAGCACGCGCTAAATGAGGTATATTTCAATTCCTCTTTGGCCGCCTTTCCTTACAGTTCTCTGCTGCTAATGACTGGAACGAACTGCAAAAATCACTGAAGCTGGAGACTCAAATCTCCCTCACTAGCTTTAAGCACCAGCTGTCAGAGCAGCTCAAAGATCACTGCACCTGTACATAGCCAATCTGTAAATAGCCCATCCAACTATGTCATCGCCATAATGTTATCTATTTATTTTGCTCCTTTGCACCCCCATCTCTACTTGCACATTCATCTTCTGCACATCTATCACTGTAGTGTTTAATTTGCCATACTGTATGGCCTATTTATTGCCTCATCCCCCTTATCCTACCTCACACACTCTATATAGACTTTCTCTATTGTATTATTGACTGTGCCTGTTCATTCCATGTGTAACTCTGTGTTTGTGTCGCACTGCTATGCCTTATCTTGGCCAGGTCGCAGTTGTAAATGAGAACCTGTTCTCAACTAGCCTACCTGGTTAAATAAAGGTGAAATAAAACAAATAAAAAAGTCTGTTTTCTGTAATGACCTAAGTGATCACTGTTTTACCGCATGTGTTCGTAATGGCTGCTCAGGGAAATGACCTGTCCTGAATCGTCATTGACGCATGCTAATTTTTTTAATGAGCAAGCCTTCCTTCAAGAACTGGCCTCTGTAAAATGGTATAGAATCAGCTTGATCCCTTCTGTTGAAGATGCTTGGACTTTCTTTTTTATATTTTCAGTGGTATTGTTAACAAACATGCCCCCATAATGAGAATTAAAAACAGGTTCAGCTCCTGGTTCGACCGTGACCTTGCAGAGTTACTCCACCTCAAGAAATGCATTTGGCGAATGGTTTGGCACACGTGTACTCAAGCTGACTGGCTATCATTCAGGCAAATGAGAAATAAGTGCACTCAGGCTGTCCGGAACTCAGGCTATCCATAATTTATAGTGATGTCACCATTGCCTTTGATACTAAGCAATATTGTGCTGCTATTTTTATTGACTTGGCCAAATCTTTTGATAAGGTAGACCATTCTATTTTTGTGGGCCGATAAGAAGTATTGGTGTCTGAGGGGTCTTTGGCCTGGTTTGCTAACTACCTCAAAGACTGCCGTGTATAAAGTCAGAAAATCTGCTGTTTCAGCCACTGCCTGTAACCAATGTAGTACCCTAAGGCTCAATCCTAGGCCCCACACTCTTCTCAATTTACATCAACAACATAGCTCAGGCAGTAGGAAGCCCTCTCATCCATTTATATGCAGATGATAGTCTTATACTCAGCTGGCCCCTCCCTGGATTTTGTGTTAAATGCTCTACAACAAAGGTTTCTTAGTGTCCAACAAGCTTTCTCTACCCTTAACCTTGTTCTGAACACCTCCAAAACAAAGGTCATGTGGTTTAGTGAGAAGAATACCCCTCTCCACACCGGTGTGATTACTACCTCTGAGGGTTTAGAGCGTGAGGTAGTCATCCAATTACAAGTACTTGGGAGTATGGCTAGACGGTGCTCTGTCCTTCTCTCAGCACATATGAAAGCTGCAGGCTAAAGTTAAATCTAGACTTGGTTTCCTTTATCATAATTGCTCCTCTTTCACCCCAGCTGCAAAACTAACCCTGATTCAGATGACCATCCTACCCATGCTAGATTAAGGAGACATAATTTATAGATCGGCAGGTAAGGGTGCTCTCGAGCGGCTAGATGTTCTTTACCATTCGGCCATCACATTTGCCACCAATGCTCCTTATAGGACACATCACTGCACTCTATACTCTTCTGTAAACGGATCATCTCTGTATACCCGTTTCAACACCCACTGGTTGATGCTTATTTATAAAACTCTCTTAGGCCTCACTCCCGCCTATCTGAGATATCTACTGCAGCCCTCATTCTCCACATACATCACCCGTTCTACCAATCACATTATGTTAAAGGTCCCCAAAGCACACACGTACCTGGGTTGTTCCTCCTTTCAGTTCGCTGCAGCTAGCGACTGGAACGAGCTGCAACAAACACTCAAACTGGACAGTTTTATCTCCATCTCTTCATTCTAATACTCAATACTGGACACTCTTACTGACAGTTATGGCTGCTTTGTATGGTGTGTTGTTTTCTCTACCTTCTTGACATTTGTGCTGTTGACTTTACCCAATAATGTTTGTACCATGTTTTTGTGCTGCTAACATGTTGTCATGTTGTTCTGCTACCATGCTGTGTTGTCATGTTTTGCTGCCTTGTTATGTTGTCTTAGTTCTCTCTTCATGTAGTGTTGTGCCTCTCTTGTGTTCTGTCCTTGAATTATATTGTATTTAGTTTTTTTAAATCCCAGGCCCCCGACCTGCAGGAGGCCTTTTGCCTTTTGGTAGGCTGACATGAATAAGAATTTGTTCTTATTATTAACTGACTTGCCTAGTTAAATAAAGGTTACATAAATAGAGCTTAGTTAGTTAAGCTACTTGATGACATCAAGTTCCCTGTATATCTTTATAAATATTCGGTAATTATAATTGTCACGGTTTTCTGTAGGTGAAAGAGAGTCGGACCAAAATGCGGCGTGTCTATTGCGACCCATGTTTAATAAAACTGAAGTAAACACGAATCAATATGAAAAAAAAAACAATAAACGAAAACCGAAACAGCCTAGTACTGGTGCAAACTAACACACTACAGACAAAAAGACAATCACCCCCAAAACCCAACACTAAACAGGCTACCTAAATATGGTTCCCAATCAGAGACAATGACTAACACCTGCCTCTGATTGAGAACCATATCAGGCCTAACACAGAAACAGACAAACTAGACACACAACATAGAATGCCCACTCAGATCACACCCTGACCAAACAAAACAAATAAACATACAAAGTAAACAATGGTCAGGGTGTGACAGTACCCCCCCCCCCCCCAAGGTGCGGACTCCGGCCGCAAAACCTGAACCTATTGGGGAGGGTCTGGGTGGGCATCTGTCTGCGGTGGCGGCTCTGGTGCTGGACGTGGCCCCCACTTCACCATAGTCTTTGTCCGCCACCTTGTCCGCTTCCTTGGCCTCCTAACTACGGCGACCCTACCACATAACCCCACTGGACTGAGGGGCAGCTCGGGACAGAGGGGCAGCTCGGGACAGAGGGGCAGCTCGGGACAGAGGGGCAGCTCGGGACAGAGGGGCAGCTCGGGACAGAGGGGCAGCTCGGGACAGAGGGGCAGCTCGGGACAGAGGGGCTCTGGCGCCTCTGGGCTGACTGGCAGATCTGGAAGAGTCTGGCTGACTGGCGGATCTGGAAGAGTCTGGCTGACTGGCGGACCTGGCTGACTGGCGGATCTGGAAGAGTCTGGCTGACTGGCGGATCTGGAAGAGTCTGGCTGACTGGCGGACCTGGCTGACTGGCGGATCTGAAAGAGTCTGGCTGACTGGCGGACCTGGCTGACTGGCGGATCTGGAAGAGTCTGGCTGACTGGCGGATCTGGAAAAGTCTGGCTGACTGGCGGATCCTGGCTGACTGGCGGATCTGGAAGAGTCTGGCTGACTGGCGGATCTTGGCAGACTGGCAGCTCTGGTGGCTTCTTGCAGACTGGCAGCTCTGGCGGCTTCTTGCAGACTGGCAGCTCTGGCGGCTTCTTGCAGACTGGCAGCTCTGGCGGCTTCTTGCAGACTGGCAGCTCTGGCGGCTTCTTGCAGACTGGCAGCTCTGGCGGCTTCTTGCAGACTGGCAGCTCTGGCGGCTTCTTGCAGACTGGCAGCTCTGGCGGCTTCTTGCAGACTGGCAGCTCTGGCGGCTTCTTGCAGACTGGCAGCTCTGGCGGCTCCTTGCAGACTGGCAGCTCCTTGCAGACTGGCAGCTCCTTGCAGACTGGCTGCTCCTTGCAGACTGGCAGCTCTGGCCAGGCGGGAGACTCCGGCAGCGCTGTAGAGGAGGAAGGCTCTGGCAGCGCTGAACAGGCGGGAGACTCCAGCAGCGAAGGAGAGGAGGAAGGCTCTGGCAGCGCTAGAGAGGCGAGGCGCACTGTAGGCCTGATGCGTGGTGCTGGCACTGGTGGTACTGGCCGAGGACATACACAGGAAGCCTGGTGCGGGGAGCTGCCACCGGAGGGCTGGTGCGTGAAGGTGGTACAGGGTAGACCGGATCGTGCAGGCGCACTGGAGCTCTTGAGCACCGAGCCTGCCCAACCTTACCCGGTTGAATACTCCCGGTCGCTCTGCCAGTGCGGCGAGGTGGAATAGCCCGCACTGGGCTATGCAGGTGAACCGGGGACACCGTGCGCAAGGCTGGTGCCATGTAAGCCGGCCCAAGGAGACGCACTGGAGACCAGATGTGTAGAGCCGGCTTCATGGCATTTGGCTCGACGCTCACTCTAGCCGGCCGATACGCGGAGCTGGAATGTACCGCACCGGGCTATGCACCCGCACGGTGTCGCGCACCACAGGATAACACGGTGCCTACCCGGTCTCTCTAGCCCCCCGGTAACCACAGGAAGTTGACGCAGGTCTCCTACCTGGCTTCGCCATACTTCATGTGAGCCCCCCCCAATACATTTTTGGGGCTAACTCTCGGGCTTCCTACCGCACCGCCGTGCTTGCTTCTCCAACTCCATTCTTCTATACCCCTCTTCACACTGCTCCAGCGAATCCCAGGCGGGCTCCGGCATTCTCCCTGGGTCGACCGCCCACCTGTCTATTTCCTTCCAAGTCGTATAATCCAGACTTCGTATCTCCTGCTGCCGCTGCCTGTTGTCACGCCGCTTGGTCCTGTTGTGGTGGGTGATTCTGTCACGGTACTCTGTAGGTGAAAGAGAGTCGGACCAAAATGCGGTGTGTCTATTGCGATCCATGTTTAATAAAACTGAAGTAAACACGAATCAATATGAAAAACAAAACAATAAACGAAAACCGAAACAGCCTAGTACTGGTGCAAACTAACACACTACAGACAAAAGGACAATCACCCCCCAAAACCCAACACCAAACAGGCTACCTAAATATGGTTCCCAATCAGAGACAATGACTAACACCTGCCTCTGATTGAGAACCATATCAGGCCTAACACAGAAACAGACAAACTAGACACACAACATAGAATGCCCACTCAGATCACACCCTGACCAAACAAAACAAATAAACATACAAAGCAAACTATGGTCAGGGTGTGACAATAATTTACAAAAAAAACAGTTTCCATCATCATTTGTCGCAATAAAGAAAGTTAGACAAATTATCAATTTTGTCGAACGTTATATATACTTTTTCTATATCTGCAGTTTCCATTACACATGCCACCAAATTGTTTTGTTGTCACATTGCTTTTGTCAAATAATGGAAACCTGATTAATGTCTTCATATTTATGTTCTATGATGTCTAGAGGGTTGTCTGGTGTACAATGGCATGATCCTGAAGAAAGGAAATAACAAAGATAATTTATCTTACATACATCACACAATAACAAGCTCAGTGGTGGAAAAAAGTAATGTAATCATGGCTGGATCATGCAGAAGAGTAAGGAGAGGACCTATAATGACATAGTGCATATAGGAGTGCCTTGGCTTTGTGTTTTTACATGAAGAGTTATGAGTGTATAGGGAGGGGCTGCAGAACAACATTCTTGGGAGCACAGCACTGACTAGGCATGGTGGAGTGGATTTGCTCTGATCAAAGGGATAGGACTTTGATGAATGCTGTTCATTAGGCACACTACAGTGAGTTTACTAGAAAGAACTTAGGGACAGAGAGACAGGGAGAGAGGGAGGGAGAGAGAGAGAGAGAGAGAGAGAGAGAGAGGGAGAGAGAGAGAGAGAAAGAGGGGGAAGTGGAGGAGGAGGGACAGAAGAAAGGAGGGCAGGAGAGAGTGCAATGGAGGGAGACAAAGAGAGTGAACAACATTTTCCTCCTCCAACCCCACACTAATAACAGCATATGAGGATGGAAGGGTCAGATACCAATACAATACAACACATTGCATCAGCTTTGACCATTTTTCCATTACTGACAACATCACATGGAAATATGAGGTCATTATGATGATCCCCTTTATTTTGTCTGAAAGGTGCAACACATAACCAGCACCTTTCACTTCCCACAGCCACCACCGAGGGGAGACAACCCTCTGGTATGAAAACCCTCTGCCTGTTCATGGCTATCTCGGACTGCGTCCTCCTCTTCTCTGGCTATATGGCCTGTAGCCGTTTTGAGTGTTAATCTTAAATAAACGGGTGGTTTGTCAATGCGAGAAAATAGAGCGTCTTAATCTAGGGGCATGAATCATGTGTGGTCATTAAACACAATCACTTGGTGGGCATACACAGCAGCCCTGCCTGGCCTGGCAGCCTGGCTGACTGATGGATGGCCGCCTGCATGTGGCTGACAGACACAGAGTGGGAAATGACAGATGAATTTACCCTCCCCTCATTAATATCACAGCCTGGATTAGAAGAGTCAACTACCAATCCCATTCCTTTATGTGAGTGTCTCTGCACATTCCCCCTTCAGCAGTCTACACACGCATACTGTGTATACAACATGTTGTACGCATATGGCATGGGAAACTAACTCTCCA
The DNA here is from genome assembly GCF_036934945.1 of Oncorhynchus masou masou. Lineage (NCBI taxonomy): Eukaryota > Metazoa > Chordata > Actinopteri > Salmoniformes > Salmonidae > Oncorhynchus > Oncorhynchus masou. The sequence goes on from NC_088232.1 coordinate 32,708,189, forward strand.
TGCTTTGTTGCTACGGCTTAACAGAGTCCAAAAGCATATTTGCTGTTATTGTAAGGAATGCCAAACAACAATCTGTCTCCTGTGTCTGTGGCAGAAGTGTGTGAATTGATTTGGTATGCTGGCCACCTTCACCTTTTCTGAGGAATAAGAACCAGATGTCAGCAGCAGTTTTCTGAAATACCTACGATTAAATTACAGAGATTCAGGGAATCGGCTCTGGTTTATAAAACAGAAATATTACAGTCCACAAAAATGGAGAATCTACAGTTGAGGGTGTTTTTCCTTATTCATTCATACAGTAGGCCTCTCACAGAATATCAATTAGTCTGAGGGCTTTAATGTGATTAACTTTCTGTTAAAGGACATGTAACCACTCTGTTGAGTGGCTCTGATGGAACTCAATGTTCAGTAAGCAGACAAATAATTCTGCATGCATATCTACTGTATATGATTCTTAGAGGAAATGGATTTGTTTGTGAGAGACATGATGGACATGTATGAGATGTGCAAAGTCTCTACACTAAACCAAGGCTGGTGCTTACGTTTGAGGAAGCAGAGATGCTGAGAAGACTCTAGTCATATCAGTGAGTAGCGTAGACTAGATTTTGTCTTTCTCCAGGATTTGTTGATGAGCATCAGAGGAACGCTATGAAAGCAGAGCGACGGGCAATTGATGTTCCCAGGACTGCTATTAAATGAAATATCAATTAGGTGATAATGAGTCATTAGCCAATTTCAGATGAGCTTGAACCTCCAGATGAAATGACATAGTACCCAGTGTCACATTTCATTGCATGTCTTCAAGACATGGCATTAGTGTCTTGAGACATGTCTTGAAGACATACATAAAATCACAAGACATAGCACTATTTTACATTAGTGTCTTGAGACATTTCTTGAAGACATACATAAAATCACAAGACATAGCACTATTTTACATTAGTGTCTTGAGACATTTCTTGAAGACATACGTAAAATCACAAGACATAGCACTATTTTACATTAGTGTCTTGAGACATTTCTTGAAGACATACATAAAATCACAAGACATAGCACTATTTTACATTAGTGTCTTGAGACATTTCTTGAAGACATACATAAAATCACAAGACATAGCACTATTTTACATTAGTGTCTTGAGACATTTCTTGAAGACATACATAAAATCACAAGACATAGCACTATTTTACATTAGTGTCTTGAGACATTTCTTGAAGACATACATAAAATCACAAGACATAGCACTATTTTACATTAGTGTCTTGTTTCAAGACATGGCATTGAGTGTCTTGAGACACAGGCCGTCTCAAGATAATTCTTCAAAATGTGTCTTAAGAAGTCTTGAGACATGTCTTGAGAACAAAAGTATCTCAAGACGTCTTGAAACATCTTAATTGCACGTCTTGAAACATCTCAATTGCATGTCTCGAAACATCTCAATTGCATGTCTTGATACATCTCAATTGCATGTGTCAAGACATAGGTGATTGCTGGGTATGATGAAGCAACGGTCATAGGGAAAGCTATGTGAAATGATTGGAAGACTAGTTCTCAAGAGCAAGCTTAGCATTAAAGCAATGCAAAGTAGAGTTGATGTCCCTATTGGGCATGCACATAACACACATAATGTGAAATTTAAATATGTAGACCTTATTACAGTTGGCTGTGTAGTTTGATAAACATTGCTTCCATTGCTTCAACAACACTACATGTTGATATGCAAGTCTTTAAAGGGGCAATCTGCACTTCAAACAACAGCAAAGCGGGTACCCTGCCACTGTTTCGGTAAACAGTTGTGGGATGGGGCTGAACAAATGTAACCACTCTCAAATGTATAGACAGAGCTTCATAGACCCTCCATGATATCAAAATTATAGTTTTAACCATCTTTACATTTTTTGGGGCTATACAGCAGTTGGTATTCAAAGTCAGATGGAATTGCAGTGGGGTTGCAAAATTTTAACAGTACAGATTATTTTATGGGACAATATACTTTTATTTTATCTTTAGATCATTTGAATTTTTTTAAATTAAATGTATTTATTGGTTCTCTTAATTTTGATAAGAGAGATAAACATCTAATGAAGTTAAGATGATTTGCTAATGTGAAAATCAACATTTACTGATTTTTAAGGTTGTGTCATTAGATTTGGGATGGGGGTGTGTCGCCAAAAGTTCTGGAACAAAAACGGGTCCCCAGAAAATCTGGTGAAAAGATTTGGGTCCCAGCTGAAAATGTTTGAATAACACTGCTATACAGTGTTTGTTTACAATTACATTGTTCACAAACAAAGGAGTAAAACAAGCTTATAGTTTGGGGTTCTGATGGGGTTAGACATTTGAACTAAGTTCATGAGGTATTTATAATTTATGTTATTCAAGATTCAATGGCTATGTCATGATAGTCCAAAAATGTATGTACGGTAGCAATCCCAGATTGCCCCTTCAACCATGCTTTTCAAAGTATGCTGCTTTGTGTTGAGAAAGACTATAGGTATTCCACAACATACGCCCCTGTCAACACAGTCTCATCCCTTTAAACATGAAAGACACACAACACGCCTGCCCTGCTATCACTGGACATACAGTGGGGCAAAAAAGTATTTAGTCAGCCACCAATTGTGCAAGTTCTCCCACTTAAAAAGATGAGAGAGGCCTGTAATTTTCATCATAGGTACACTTCAACTATGACAGTCAAAATGAGAGAGAAAAAAATCCAGAAAATCACATTGTAGGATTTTTAATTAATTTATTTGCTTGGTTTGAAGAAATCAACTGTGGGAGCAATTATTAGGAAATGGAAGACATACAAGACCACTGATATTCTACCTTGATCTGGGGCTCCACGCAAGATCTCAACCTGTGGGGTCAAAATGATCACAAGAACGGTGAGCAAAAATCCCAGAACCACACGGGGGCACCTAGTGAATGACGTGCAGAGAGCTGGGACCAAAGTAACAAAGCCTACCATCAGTAACACACTACGCCGCCAGGGACTCAAATCCTGCAGTGCCAGACGTGTCCCCCTACTTGAGACAGTACATGTCCAGGCCCGTCTGAAGTCTGCTAGAGAGCATTTGGATGATCCAGAAGAAGATTGGGAGAATGTCATATGGTCAGATGAAACCAAAATAGAACTTTCTGGTAAAAACTCTACTCGTCGTGTTTGGAGGACAAAGAATGCTGAGTTGCATCCAAAGAACACCATACCTACTGTGAAGCATGGAGGTGGAAACATCATGCTTTGGGGCAGTTTTTCTGCAAAGGGACCAGGACGACTGATCCGTGTAAAGGAAAGAATGGGGCCATGTATCGTGAGATTATGAGTGAAAACCTCCTTCCATCAGCAAGGGCATTGAAGATGAAACGTGGCTGGGTCTTTCAGCATGACAATGATCCCAAACTCACCACCCGGGCAACGAAGGAGTGGCTTCGTAAGAAGCATTTCAAGGTCCTGGAGTGGCCTAGCCAGTCGCCAGATCTCAACCCCATAGAAAATCTTTGGTAGGGAGTTGAAAGTCCGTGTTGCCCAGCAACAGCCCCAAAACATCACTGCTCTAGAGGATATCTGCATGGAGGAATGGGCCAAAATACCAGCAACAGTGTGTGAAAACCTTGTGAAGACTTACAGAAAATGTTTGACCCCTGTCATTGCCAACAAAGTGTATATAACAAAGTATTGAGATAAACTTTTGTTATTGACCAAATACTTATTTTCCACCATAATTTGCAAATAAATTCATTAAAAATCCTACAATGTGATGTTCTGGATTTCTTTTTCTAATTTTGTCTGTCATAGTTGAAGTGTACCTATGATGAAAATTACAGGCCTCTCTCATCTTTTTAAGTGGGAGAACTTGCACAATTGGTGGCTGACTAAATACTTTTTTGCCCCACTGTAGATGCCCTGAGAGAGAACAGAGAACAAGAAAGAGAGACAGAAAAAGCCAAATTCAAAATCCCCCTGTAAGGTTCCCCGGGATGAGGCCAGTCTTAGAGGTGCTGTGATTTAAACCATAAAGGCTTCCCTGTTCCTTTGACCATAACTCAGTGTACTTCTCTATTCATCTTTAAACACGCAATTAAGGGATGCTCTCATTTCTCCCTTTCTTCTAAAGGGGCATCACTCCAGTGATCTCCAAATAGAGTGGTTTTGAAACCTGCTCAAGTGGTTTGAGAGATGGAAGGGGATCGTATAAGGGGGAATAATCACATTGAGATGTGGAAGACAGAGAGAAAAATAATATTTTGAACATCCTCACCCAGTTTGGATCCTCTCTAATAATCACAATTCCACTTCTACTGGCAGATAGAAGGAAAATCTTGATGGTAATTGAGACTAATTGTTCTTTGACTGGTGCTTCTCAAAAGAAAGAACAGCCCCCAGAGTGGGCTGAGGTCTCTAGAATGTCATAGATTAAACATGTACAGCTATTCAACAACAAATAAAAATGCACATTGCTTTTATTTCAGGTAATTGATGTGATTGTGTTTTAGCTTTAGTTGGCTAGCTAGCAAAGCAGAAGTAGCTAGCCTGCATGGCAACCTTTTTTGCTTAGAACGTTTGGCATGGAGGACCAGCTAGTTTGTCTTGCATCTTCAGAATCTCAAAATTAACAACTGGCTTTTGCCAGGACTATATTGTCCGGTGGAAGGATGAAATAAAACAAATGTACTCATTAAAATCAAGTTGAATGAAAACACTTTGGAAAAAAATATGTTGGTAACCATTTCATAAAAACAATAAGACCCTTGAACCTGGGAATTATGGTGAATAACACCTCTAACACGTTGGACCTTAGAGCTGCCCTTTAGTCGGGAGTTATTCACACAATAATCTCTGAGTTGTCATGCCTGATTGCTTAATTGAATGCTCTCTCAGACTACATCTGAAAAACCTACTTGAATTTCCCTCTACAAAGACAGGCTTCCTTGATTTACACCTCCTGTACCCAAACTGTCAGCTGGCTCTGCTACTGTAGAAAGACCTTGCCTCTTGTTGGACGGCTTAGGAAGCCTATGTCTTTCTTCTGTGTGTCTTAGCCACGGCACACACAGTGAACACACAGTGAACACGCGCCAGTTTAATTAAGAGAACAATGTGTGGAGACTGGCGTCCTGGCAGGGCAGGGGGAGGGCTGTTGGCGAGGAACTGGTTAGGGCGGAGGTGGCCTGCTGTGTTGGGTCTACGCCGGGCCTGCTGCTCCTGGCTGATATCTCCAAGACAGAACCCAGGGAACTGGGTCTCTGCAGCACCAACATTACCAGGACATCAGACACACACTATGGTACACACTGAGAACCTTGTGTATAGTGGAGGTCACCCCTGCTCGACCACAGAGTCCTGAGTGACAGTTCTGCAACAATGACAAACCAATTGGACATATTACTGTTTGAATCTGAAACTGAATCTAGCATACATTCTTGATGACATTGTCTGTCGTGTAGGCATTTTGCAGAAGACACAGTGATCTTCAAACAGACTAAGGTGACATGTAAAACCTGTTATTCAGGGATTCTTGTTCATCCTGTCTAGAACTATAGCTACAACTTCATCACATTAAGATTACAGTGTCACATCTTGAGATATGCATCCAGGAGTGTGACAACTACATGAGACAGTAGCAATCTACTGTAACCGATACAGAGCAGAAGACATTCCCGTTCAGTTCTCACTCTGTTGTATCCAGTAGCTCCGTGAGCTGAGCTGCAGTATTGTGTCTCCGTTCATTCATTGGGCTGTAATCCCATATTGAGGAGTAATCCATAGGCTGAGCAGTCGTATTGAGAGCTGCTCGATTACCCAGCCAAGCCTATCTGAGGAGGTTTGAGAGCTTTACCTCTCTATATGGTCTGCCTACAGGGTTAGAAAGGGGTGAGTAGAAGACTCAGGCATTCGTGAGGTCCAGACGAGGCTCAATGTCACAATCCACAGGGGAACAGAAGGGTGAGGATGAATCTGTGGGGAATTCTGATTAGCTGCCAGTTGTTGTTCACTGAGCAGAAAAAAACTGCAGGGGCCACGCACATTACTGTAGATGCAGGACTGTACACTACACACACACATGCACGTATAGACACAGACTCACACACACAGGCACCGCCACATTTCTGTGCATAAGGCAGACTGATTGACTTGTTCTGCATGCATCATTCATAATTCTGGCTGTCAGAGAAAGATATATTCTACTGCGTAAATTCCCCACATCAGCACTCCATGGTAATTTCCTGCCATGCTCAGGGCATGCTACAGTAGGATGGCAGCAGGCTAAATTGCAGTGGGGACCATTACCTCAGAAAGGTGCCTGGCTGGCTCTCAGACAGGGGCTATTAGCACTGCAGTGTGCCCAATGATACAGAGGCCCCCAGGGAACCCATGGAGAGAGAGGTTGGAATGATGACAGCCACCACTCTCCATCTACGTGTGCTTCTGCTCAACTGAGGCAGGAAATGTAAGACACTGACACATTTGGATGTCCATCCATATATTCCTAATTTGAACATTAGGTTTCATGGGTAATATCTGAGGCCTATCTGGGATTTCACTATCATTTAAGAACCGGAGTAGTTACATGAGCACAAACAATATACAACCTGAACAGAATACAGATTAAAGCTACAATATTATCTTTACAATATATCATATATGCCTACATAAAACCATGAATAAAATTACCAGTTGAATGCCTTTTAAATTTGGCTGTTTTACACATTCGAATAAATTGATAATGATTACCCTTAAATGCCCAAAGCAGCTGGTTTTATATCAATATCAAATGATTTCTGAGTAACAACCTTACTGTAATAGATTACAATTAAAATGGCAAAAATTACTTTTTAGTAAAAAACTATTACGCAAGTAAGAATGTTGCTAGGACTGTATTGGAGTGGTCTGAGTGGAGAGGGGGAAACTGAAAACTAGATGTTATTGTCAGATTGCTTTGGAACTCTCTTCATTATTGGTCAATTAACCAATTTACTGCATGGTGATATCACCACGGAAAGCCAAAACTACCGCCCAGGCAAACCTGTTGATTAACAGGTCATGTGCAGATTGTATTTTCATCCAGCAAATATTATAAAATAACACAGATCAAATGTTTTATACAAATGATACAAAACACAGGAAAAACAGAATTATGACTGCACTGGGCCTTCACCAAAAGACAGTTTGACGAGAACCCCTAACAATTATGTAAATTTGACAATAAAGAAACAAACCTGTTGAGGTTACAAATTTGTTTCCCAAAACTTCAGGAACTTTGGGGGGGAAAAACTGTGGTGCAATGGGACATTTGTGCTGGTCCCCAGCTGCACCGATACGGATGCCAGAGAGCACAGTGCACCTCGCCAAGCTCTAAGTACAACACCTGCACCACATTCACCCTGCGTTATCTCCATCAGCCAGCACAGCGCTGCAACAAACAACCTGTAATCCTCTTAACTTAATATACAACACCCCGCAGACACAACAGAACCCACACTAACACTAACCATAGTCAGTTAGTCAAATACCCTCATACATTTTCATATTAGTATTTTTTTGTGTAAACACACTAGCATTGTCTTTCCATCCGTTTCCCAAGACTGATGCAAAGGAAATTAAATCCTGGGCTTTTGGGAATTTTCAGCGATGCAGTGATGTCACACGCACGTTTGGATATGGGAACACAATGTCATGCTGTGGGTCAGTGTTCCTCTCCATTTCTCACTCACACACACGAGACACAGGGGTGTGTGGTGTGTGTATGTGGGGGGGAGGGCCGGGGTGGCACTGATGACCTTGACTGTCTCGTGGCTGTCTGCCGCTGTCACCAGGCTGGCGCCGACTTTGATTAGGAGTAATTAATGCTCTCACATCTGGTGGCACTCCCCTCTCCCTCTCCCCCTTTCTCTATCACCCTTCTATCATTCTACCTCTCCTTGATGTCTTCTACCTCAATGCTCATTCTCTCTTTCTCCTTCTCACGTTTTTCATCTCTCTGTATTTCCATCTCTCCTCTCCTAACCAAGCGGTGTATCATTGATTACCGAACGTGTCCACTTCTGTACGTTGACGATACATCTGACGTGTCAACTTCTGTACGTTGACGATACATCTGACGTGTCCACATCTGTACGTTGGCGATACATCTGACGTGTCCACTTCTGTACGTTGGCGATACATCTGACGTGTCCACTTCTGTACGTTGGCGATACATCTGACGTGTCCACTTCTGTACGCTGACGATACATCTGACGTGTCCACTTCTGTACATTGACGATACATCTGACGTGTCCACTTCTGTACGTTGACGATACATCTGACGTGTCCACTTCTGTACGTTGGCGATACATCTGACGTGTCCACTTCTGTACGTTGACGATACATCTGACGTGTCCACTTCTGTACGTTGACGATACATCTGACGTGTCCACTTCTGTACGTTGACGATACATCTGACGTGTCCACTTCTGTACGTTGACGATACATCTGACGTGTCCACTTCTGTACGTTGGCGATACATTTGACGTGTCCACTTCTGTACGTTGACGATACATCTGACGTGTCCACTTCTGTACGCTGACGATACATCTGACGTGTCCACTTCTGTACATTGACGATACATCTGGCGTGTCCACTTCTGTGCGTTGGCGATACATCTGGCGTGTCCACTTCTGTACGTTGGCGATACATCTGGCGTGTCCACTTCTGTACGTTGGCGATACATCTGGCGTGTCCACTTCTGTACGTTGGCGATACATCTGACGTGTCCACTTCTGTGCGTTGGCGATACATCTGACGTGTCCACTTCTGTACGTTGACGATACATCTGGCGTGTCCACTTCTGTACGTTGACGATACATCTGGCGTGTCCACTTCTGTGCGTTGACGATACATCTGGCGTGTCCACTTCTGTACGTTGGCGATACATCTGGCGTGTCCACTTCTGTACGCTGACGATACATCTGACGTGTCCACTTCTGCGTTGGCGATACATCTGGCGTGTCCACTTCTGTACATTGACGATACATCTGACGTGTCCACTTCTGTACGTTGACGATACATCTGACGTGTCCACTTCTGTACGTTGGCGATACATCTGACGTGTCCACTTCTGTACGTTGACGATACATCTGACGTGTCCACTTCTGTACGTTGGCGATACATCTGACGTGTCCACTTCTGTACGTTGACGATACATCTGACGTGTCCACTTCTGTACGTTGACGATACATCTGACGTGTCCACTTCTGTACGTTGACGACACATCGGACGTGTCCACTTCTGTACGTTGACGATACATCTGACGTGTCCACTTCTGTACGTTGGCGATACATCTGACGTGTCCACTTCTGTACGTTGGCGATACATCTGACGTGTCCACTTCTGTACATTGAAGATACTCTCCATCCCTTCCCTAGTCTAACTTCACCCCATTCTTCCAGCCGTTTGTCTGTCAGGGTGGATACGGGTGGGTCTCTGTCATTGTCACCTTCAGTTTTACTTCCTTTTGATCTGGTTTCCATGCTAAGCTGCGCCGTTTGAGTGCGCTGGAGATGAAACGGCTGTTTTCTTGGAACCTGAGCAAAGGAAGTCCCCCAGCAGTGATCCCTAACCAGCCCGGGCTCTCCCAGGAATCACACATCACATGCTCTGGAAACAACAGAGGAAGAGAGAAAAATAAACAGTTGGCGAGAAAAGGGCTCTCTTCAATTACCAACGACAGATGTGAGCAGGGGGAGATAGACAGAGACACACAGGGAGGGAGATGGAGGTGTAGGAGTTCTAGCACGATTATTTATCAACAACATCTCAGAGTTGGGGACAAGAGGTTTAAAATGATTACATACTGTAACGCTTAATAGCCTAATGTATCATAATTGATGTATACGTAATTGATTTATGAACTGTATATGTATGTACATTAAAAATGAGTTGGTTTATGACTATACTCATGCAGTGACCTTTGTCCTTACACATACCCACCCTTCCTCCATCCATCCATACCTCCCTGCCTCCCTCTGCAAAGCCAAACCTGCCTGCCTGATACCGCTGGGCCCAGAACACTGGCCTGGCTCTGGGTTAGGTTACCCAGACTGAACTATGATGACTAGGCCTCACATTCTTGTTCCCAGCTAGGGCCGCCAGGGGCTTTGCTGTCAACACCAGCCCAATGACTGTGGCCCTGACCTGGGTCCACCAAGCCACCTGCCCCCTCCCTCCTCTGGTTTCCCTGGCCAAGGACAGAGAGCAGCTGCCTGCCAGGGAGATGGCCATGTCCAGCCATTATCACTCCGAGCATGGGGCATTGCAGCAGGGAAGGGAAGGGCGGGGGATCCTTCAGGCCACTCTTTGCACACCACATTACACCATCTCCTCCCCCCATCTCTCTGCCCATCCTAAACCACACAGAGAACAAGATCACAGAAAGGGATGACACCTCTTTGTCTGTTTCTGAGGTGATGTCATATTTATATTTATGTATCTTTTTATTTATCTGGAAATATATCCTATGGAATGCATACTGTCAAATACTGCATGTGTCTGTGCATGGGTGAATGTATGTGTTGGGTATGTGTGCATGTTGGTGCCTGTCGTTTGAAAATGCATTTATCATCCTTTTTTCAGTAGTGACTGTAATCCGACCAGTTTACCTTGAAAATTATACATATTTTCCATATGTGATACAGACATGGCTTGGTGCAGATGGTAATGGGAGAGTGTGTACATTTGAAGAAAGGTTTATGGTGTGTGTTTTGTGGTGTGTGTACTGTATGTGTAAACTAGTCTAGGGGGATGGTGCTTGTGTGTATTTGTGTCTGTATGGAAAATTGAGGTGGCAGGGGGTCTGGGGGAAGGATGTGTGTGTGTGTGTTGTATCTGGGGAGTAGAAGATGAACACAGATACATATTCAACAGAGATACACACAGGTGAAAGGCCAATAACGCATGACCGCATGAATAAACATTGTCTCCTATCCTGCTGCAATTATGCCCAGCAAGCAAGTGGTCTAGCTAAGTGATTCAGGCCCCAAACGCTCTCAGCTCAGCGCCACTGGACCAAACTGCAAATTGGGTTTCCACCCAGGTGATAACCAGGGATGGCTCCATCACCCCCACTTGTATGCTCTTTTGTAGTTGTGTTTTCATCCATTACTAGAAAGCGTATGTGTGTCTGTCCTGCCTGTATGCATCCGTGCGTTTGCGTGTGTGTGGGGAAGTGGGGGGCATGATGTGTTTTTCTAGCCCCACATGGAAGCAGTGAACTCTGCCACAGTGCGCCAGCCGCCAGGCAGCCAGCAGGATAGCAGGTCCTGCTCTGGGTCTCTGTATGCGGGGCGAGGGGCCAGGACTACTGGTCATTCCCTTCAGCAGGACACATCTACTCTATTAACGCTCTCTACAACACTACAACCTCAGTCCAACAACCACATGCTCTTCCATCCCAAAACAGTTTCAATTCTGAGGTAGAGTGGAGATTGAATGATCCAAATTCCACAATAATTCTAAAAGTGCTAACCAACTGGACAAAAATAAGATATCTGACTGCAATTCCATGCACAACAATCCAGACCGTTTTTTATTCTTCCATATACACTCAGATTGGAGTGAATCATTTGTTGTTCTAACCCCAATATAAAATCATCAGCACAGTAGCTTATGCAAACAAAACAATTAGATAGAATTCAAAATAGCATAATTGTAATCGTAAGACAAATGAGAGCTGAAAGGAGTAATCTTGAGACGGTTCCAACAAACACTCAAATGAGCATAGTGAAGAGCTTCAATTTGCTTACCCATGTTGCCACTGTGATTTCCCACCTCATTTAAATGGAATCAATAAATCTGGAAAATGTGAAACTAATCAAGGCTGTTAAATTATGCAGGAAGGTGTGCTGTGTGACTTGACAGGCCCATCCCCTGGAAGAAAGGAAGGGGAGGGGGGAGATCTTAATTCCCCATCCGTGATTTATATGATGTTATAAAATGGAGGACAAAAGACCAAGCATGGTCGACTGGCTGCTCTATGTTAGCCCCACATGTAAAGCACTGATGGTCCCCTATGGCAGGGTTTCCCAAAGTCAGTCCTGAACACCCCCCCCCCCCCCCACACACACACACATTTTGGTTTTGCCCTGGCACTATACAAGTGATTCAAATAACGAACCAAGCTTTGATGTGTGTGTAGTGCTAGGGCAAAAAACTAAATGTGCGCCCAGGGGCGGCCAGGGCCGAGTTTGGGAAACCCTGCCCTATGGGGACGCAGCTAAAAACACAGCTTGGATCAGAATACAACATTAATCATGTGATTTTCAGCACGTGGGAGACATGAAATAGAAAGAAGCCAGAATTTATTTACTCTCACCACTAGCTCAAGAGCTGCAGGAGCAGACTCCTCTGTACTAGCGGATGAATTTCTATGGCAGATTATGTTGAATGTCACGTTCTGACCTTAGTTCCTTTGTGATGTCTTTGTTTTAGTATGGTCAGGGCTTGAGTTGAGTGGGCAGTCTATGTTCTTTTTTTCTATGATTTGGTATTTCTGTGTTTGGCCTGGTATGGTTCTCAATCAGAGGCAGCTGTCAATCGTTGTCCCAGATTGAGAACCATACTTAGGCAGCCTGTTTTCACCCTTGAGTTGTGGGTGATTATACTTTCTGTTTAGTGTGGTTTGCACCTGATGGAGCTTTTTTTATATTTTTTATATAGATGTTGTTCAGTTTAAATAAATAACATGAACACGCTGCGCTTTGGTCCTCACCTTCTTCCACCGACGGCCGTTACAGTGAACTCCTGACCTGAATGGCTGTTCACTCAGATTCATGATATGACTCTTCAATGCTTTGTTTCCCTAAATATTTGGCATCTATGTACAAGTGGGGGATTTGTTGGGTCATCTGACTGGGTTTATAGTGGTCTTAACAACAGTTGAGTTGAGGCACCACCAACATGCATTAAGTGAGCATCAGTATTCTCGGAGAAAACCCAGAGGGGTCATTCTATTTTAAAAGGCTAATGTGTACCTTTGGATGTGCACATCCTACTGGCCACAGCACAATGCATGCTAATGTCCAATCTAGGATGAATACACACAATCACGCACACACACAATTGCAGCATGGGGCTTATCCAACAAGTGAACATACCCCCCGGGGATTACAATTCCAATCCCCAGATTACAGAGACTGGTAAAACGTTAACAGAAGATGATTAATCATCTGCAAGAGTGTGTCTATGAATATCTCAACCCAACAAAGATAGAAAGAGGATTCTGCTCTGGGAGCATAAGTATGAAAATCCTAACCAGAGTCGACTAAATGAGCCCTTATTTCTGTCCACAATTATAGAAATCATACACTTAGACTAGTGGAGCTGTACAGCAATAGCCAGTTGGATTCTTTAACACCCATGTATGAAAGCCTATCAAGGTATTCCCAGGTCTTGATTGAGTGCAAAGTAATATATCATGAAAATAGTCATGTAAAATAGTTTCCACTACATTCAGTGCCATCTCTTCAGCTTAGTTTATATCCCACAGTGTTGCCATGGCCTGTGTTCCTCATTGCTCAGTAACTGTGTAGGCCAGTCCAATTTATGTGCTGTCTTGTCACCTGGGGCTGCATGGCAAATAATCCAGGAACACAAGGACAAAATTCAAGGGCCTGTCAGCCCTTCCCTCGTCAAGAGGACAAAATCTTTCTCTCTCTCTCCAATTCAAAGGGGCTTTATTTGCATGGGAAATATACACTGAGTGTACAAAACATTAACAAGACCTGCTCTTTCCATGACATTGACTGACCAGGTGAATCCAGGTGAAAGCTATGATCCCTTACTGATGTCACTTAAATTTACTTCAATCAGTGCATGTGTACATGTAAAAAAATAAAAATAGTTTTACCCCTTTATCGTGATATCCAATTGGTAGTTACAGTCTTGTTCCATCACTCTCCTTCTTGGTCAAATAGCCCTTACAGAGCCTGGGGGTATGTTGGGTCATTGTCCTCTTGAAAAACAAATGATAGTCCCACTAAGCGCAAACCAGATGGGATGGCAAATCGCTGCAGAATGGTGTGGTAGCCATGCTGGTTGTGTGCCTTGAATTCTAAATAAATCCCAGACAGTGTCACTAGCAAATCACCCCCACACCTTCACACCTCCTCCTCCCTGCTTCACGGGGGGAACCACAAATGCGGAGATCATCCATTCACCTACTCGGCATCTCACAAAGACACAGCGGTTGATACCAAAAAATCTCAGATTTGGACTAATTAGACCAAAGGACATATTTCCACCAGTCTAATGTCAATTGCTTGTGTTTCTTGGCCCAAGCAAGTCTCTTCTTCTTTTTTGGTGTCATTTAGTAGTTTCTTTGCAGAAATTCGACCATGAAGGCCAGATTCATGTAGTCTCCTCTGAACAGTTGAGTTGAGATGTGTCTGTTACTTGAACTCTGTGAAGCATTTATTTGGGCTGCAATTTCTGAGTCTGGTAACTCTAATGAACTTATCTTCTGCAGCAAATGTAACTCTGGGTCTTACTTTCCTGTGGCGGTCCTCATGAGAGCCAGTTTCATTATAGCGCTGGGTGGTTTTTGCGACTGCATTTGAAGAAACTTTCAAAGTTCTTGATATTTTTCGGCTTGACGGACCTTCATGTCTTAAAGTAATGATGGACTGTTGTTTCTCTGTGCTTATTTGAGCTGTTCTTGCCATAATATGGACTTTGTATTTTACCAAATAGGGCTATCTTTTGTATACCACCCTACCTTGTCACAACACAACTGTCTTAAATGCATTAGAAAAAAAATCCACAAATACATTTTTAACAAGGCACAATTGTTAATTGAAATGCATTCCAACTACCTCAACATTCTGGTTGCAAAGCTGTCATTTGTTTAACACGTTTTTGGTTACTGCATTATTCCATGTGTTATTTCATAGTTTTGATGTCTTCAGTGTTATCCAAGAATGTGGAAAATAGTAAAAAAATAAAGAAAAACCCTTGAATAAGTAGGTGTCCAAACCTTTGACTGGTACTGTAAACAGTAACACATGTTTTAAAATGTTGTGGCTATTGTATTCAACTCTAAGGCAAGTGGGATCAGACACTGAAAACTGTGATTTTTTACAGTCAAAGGTTCCTCTGTGGATTTCATATGTTTAGCACCTACTCTTACAATTACATTTGGGGGCACCCCTAGATTTGATTCCAAATCCAAAGGCTGCCAAAATAACATTAATTGGTGTTTTAATCACCTGTGTATATACGAGTTTAAAATAAAATATGAATAATTGTGTACTGTGCTTATGATGTGTAGTCAAGACTGTTTTGGTGTACTTCAATTATGTAAGACATCCAATATGCCCACCATATACACTCAAACACGTTTGTCTGGCAATATAAAAAGGCAGCAGACTGTTTGGCATCGCAACACCAAGCATTCCAAGGCACAAACCTCTTCAGGACAAATGAGGCAACTGGAAGGCTCCAACGAATAGAAGAGAATCCAACCCTGAACGCCGACACCCTCTCCCTATCTTTACATCTTGCCCCCACTGTGGTATAACCTGAGCCTCCAGGATTGGTCTCTTAGGTCACTTTCTTATCATTTATCATTTGCCACATTCAACATAAAAAACTCCACCCACACACCAATTAGACATTTGAAAGCTCTAAAGGCAAGTTTGCTTGTGACATCTCTTTCATGGACTCTCCTTCACAACCAGACAACAAACCATTCCACTACTGGAGAAACCCCAGCAACATTCAGACTGCGATATCATTTTCCAGTCAGTCAATAGGTCTCATCAGCATGCAAACTGCATCTGCTGACTGCCTGCACCCAACTGTAGAAATGGAAACTGAGGGACTCCCGAGTGGCACAGTGCCACAAGAGATTCTGGGTTCAAGTCCAGGCTCTGTCGCAGCTGGCCGTGACCGGGAGACCCATGAGGCGGCACACAATTGGCCCAGCGTTGGTCAGGTTACTGGATGGTTTGGTTTGATATCAGGAAATCAGTAAAGATATAAATGAGGCCCTAATCTATGGATTTCACATGACTGGGCAGGGGCGCAGTCCTACCCACAGGCCCAGCCAATCAGAATGAGTTTTTCCCCACAAAAGGGAATTATTTCAGATAGAAATACTCCGGTTGGCTGGTCTCAGATGATCCCGCAGGGTAAGAAGCTATGAGACTCGTGGTCTGCGGTTGTGAGGCCGGTTAGACGTACCTACAAATTCTCTAAAACGACACTGAAGGTGACTTATGGTAGAGAAATGAACATTCAATTCTCTGTCAACAGCTTTGGTGGACATTCCTGCAGTCACCATTCAAATTGCACACTCCCTCAAAACTTGAGACATCTGTGGCATTGTGTTGTGTGACAAAACTTCACATTTTAAAGTGACCTTTTATTGTCCCCAGCAAATGGTGCACTTGTGTAATGATCATGTTGGTGGACTGATTATCTTGGAAAAATAGAAATGTTCACTAACATGGATGTAAACAAATTTGTGCACAACATTTGAGATAAAGACTATTTTTGTGCGTACTGATTTTTAAAGCTCACGAAAAATGGGTCCAACACTATATGTTATATGTTCGTAGCTAGCTAGCTACATAGCCGTCTTTGTATGTAAGACAATTGTGTAGTCTAGAGCAATTTTCTAGGTTAGCTAGCCAGCTATTGTCGTTCTTTTAACGTACGTAACGTAATCAACACTGCTAGCTAGCCAGCTAGCCCCCGAATAGCAGCACTGTAGAAACTATTACACTCGACGGAACGACTTGATTAGTGTAGTGTCAACAACGCAGCCACTGCCAGCTAGCCTACAAAGTCAACAACGCAGCCACTGCCAGCTAGCCTACTCCAGCAGTACTGTATCATTTCAATCATTTTAGTCAATAAGATTCTTGCTACGTAAGCTTAACTTTCTGAACATTCGAGACGTGTAGTCCACTTGTCATTCCAATCTCCTTTGCATTAGCGTAGCCTCTTCTGTAGCCTGTCAACTATGTGTCTATCTATCCCTGTTCTCTCCTCTCTGCACAGACCATACAAACGCTCCACACCGCGTGGCCGCGGCCACCCTAATCTGGTGGTCCCAGCGCGCACGACCCACGTGGAGTTCCAGGTCTCCGGTAGCCTCTGGAACTGCCGATCTGCGGCCAACAAGGCAGAGTTCATCTCAGCCTATGCTTCCCTCCAGTCCCTCGACTTCTTGGCACTGACGGAAACATGGATCACCACAGATAACACTGCTACTCCTACTGCTCTCTCTTCGTCCGCCCACATGTTCTCGCACACCCCGAGAGCTTCTGGTCAGCGGGGTGGTGGCACCGGGATCCTCATCTCTCCCAAGTGGTCATTCTCTCTTTCTCCCCTTACCCATCTGTCTATCACCTCCTTTGAATTCCATGCTGTCATAGTTACCAGCCCTTTCAAGCTTAACATCCTTATCATTTATCGCCCTCCAGGTTCCCTCGGAGAGTTCATCAATGAGCTTGATGCCTTGATAAGCTCTTTTCCTGAGGACGGCTCACCTCTCACAGTCCTGGGCGACTTTAACCTCCCCACGTCTACCTTTGACTCATTCCTCTCTGCCTCCTTCTTTCCACTCCTCTCCTCTTTTGACCTCACCCTCTCACCTTCCCCCTACTCACAAGGCAGGCAATACGCTCGACCTCATCTTTACTAGATGCTGTTCTTCCACTAACCTCATTGCAACTCCCCTCCAAGTCTCCGACCACTACCTTGTATCCTTTTCCCTCTCGCTCTCATCCAACACTTCCCACACTGCCCCTACTCGGATGGTATCGCGCCGTCCCAACCTTCGCTCTCTCTCCCCCGCTACTCTCTCCTCTTCCATCCTATCATCTCTTCCCTCTGCTCCTACCTTCTCCAACCTATCTCCTGATTCTGCCTCCTCAACCCTCCTCTCTTCCCTTTCTGCATCCTTTGACTCTCTATGTCCCCTATCCTCCAGGCCGGCTCGGTCCTCCCCTCCCGCTCCGTGGCTCGACGACTCATTGCGAGCTCACAGAACAGTGCTCCAGGCAGCCGAGCGGAAATGGAGGAAAACTCGCCTCCCTGCGGACCTGGCATCCTTTCACTCCCTCCTCTCTACATTTTCCTCCTCTGTCTCTGCTGCTAAAGCCACTTTCTTCCACTCTAAATTCCAAGCATCTGCCTCTAACCCTAGGAAGCTCTTTGCCACCTTCTCCTCCCTCCTGAATCCTCCTCCCCCTCCCCCTCCTCCTCTCTGCAGATGACTTCGTCAACCATTTTGAAAAGAAGGTCGACGACATCCGATCCTCGTTTGCTAAGTCAAACGACACCGCTGGTTCTGCTCACACTGCCCTACCCTGTGCTCTGACCTCTTTCTCCCCTCTCTCTCCAGATGAAATCTCGCTTCTTGTGACGGCCGGCCGCCCAACAACCTGCCCGCTTGGCCCTATCCCCTCCTCTCTTCTCCAGACCATTTCCGGAGACCTTCTCCCTTACCTCACCTCGCTCATCAACTCATCCCTGACCGCTGGCTACGTCCCTTCCGTCTTCAAGAGAGCGAGAGTTGCACCCCTTCTGAAAAAACCTACACTCGATCCCTCAGATGTCAACAACTACAGACCAGTATCCCTTCTTTCTTTTCTCTCCAAAACTCTTGAACGTGCCGTCCTTGGCCAGCTCTCCCGCTATCTCTCTCAGAATGACCTTCTTGATCCAAATCAGTCAGGTTTCAAGACTAGTCATTCAACTGAGACTGCTCTTCTCTGTATCACGGAGGCGCTCCGCACTGCTAAAGCTAACTCTCTCTCCTCTGCTCTCATCCTTCTAGACCTATCGGCTGCCTTCGATACTGTGAACCATCAGATCCTCCTCTCCACCCTCTCCGAGTTGGGCATCTCCGGCACGGCCCACGCTTGGATTGCGTCCTACCTGACAGGTCGCTCCTACCAGGTGGCGTGGCGAGAATCTGTCTCCTCGCCACGCGCTCTCACCACTGGTGTCCCCCAGGGCTCTGTTCTAGGCCCTCTCCTATTCTCGCTATACACCAAGTCACTTGGCTCTGTCATAACCTCACATGGTCTCTCCTATCATTGCTATGCAGACGACACACAATTAATCTTCTCCTTTCCCCCTTCTGATGACCAGGTGGCGAATCGCATCTCTGCATGTCTGGCAGACATATCAGTGTGGATGACGGATCACCACCTCAAGCTGAACCTCGGCAAGACGGAGCTGCTCTTCCTCCCGGGGAAGGACTGCCCGTTCCATGATCTCGCCATCACGGTTGACAACTCCATTGTGTCCTCCTCCCAGAGCGCTAAGAACCTTGGCGTGATCCTGGACAACACCCTGTCGTTCTCAACTAACATCAAGGCGGTGGCCCGTTCCTGTAGGTTCATGCTCTACAACATCCGCAGAGTACGACCCTGCCTCACACAGGAAGCGGCGCAGGTCCTAATCCAGGCACTTGTCATCTCCCGTCTGGATTACTGCAACTCGCTGTTGGCTGGGCTCCCTGCCTGTGCCATTAAACCCCTACAACTCATCCAGAACGCCGCAGCCCGTCTGGTGTTCAACCTTCCCAAGTTCTCTCACGTCACCCCGCTCCTCCGCTCTCTCCACTGGCTTCCAGTTGAAGCTCGCATCCGCTACAAGACCATGGTGCTTGCCTACGGAGCTGTGAGGGGAACGGCACCGCAGTACCTCCAGGCTCTGATCAGGCCCTACACCCAAACAAGGGCACTGCGTTCAT
Organism: Oncorhynchus masou masou; assembly: GCF_036934945.1. Lineage (NCBI taxonomy): Eukaryota > Metazoa > Chordata > Actinopteri > Salmoniformes > Salmonidae > Oncorhynchus > Oncorhynchus masou. The sequence goes on from NC_088232.1 coordinate 32,727,934, forward strand.
CCACCTCTGGCCTGCTCGCCTCCCTACCACTGAGGAAGTACAGTTCCCGCTCAGCCCAGTCAAAACTGTTCGCTGCTCTGGCCCCCCAATGGTGGAACAAACTCCCTCACGACGCCAGGACAGCGGAGTCAATCACCACCTTCCGGAGACACCTGAAACCCCACCTCTTCAAGGAATACCTAGGATAGGATAAAGTAATCCTTCTCACCCCCCTTAAATGATTTAGATGCACTATTGTAAAGTGGCTGTTCCACTGGATGTCAGAAGGTGAATTCACCAATTTGTAAGTCGCTCTGGATAAGAGCGTCTGCTAAATGACTTAAATGTAAATGTAAATATGTTGCCTTTATATTTTTGTTACATATATTTAACATTTATTTAACAATCACTAGAAAACACATTTGTCAATGGTTTTAGGGAGCTGTTCCCTAGTGGTTTTATGGATCTCTCCTTGCCCACCAGGCAGGCAAATTGAACGCTCTACACATTATTGTTTGTGACGTTTTTTTGAAAACAACCTATAGTTAGAATCCATGAAGTGTTATGCTAATTTATGCAAGTCATTTTTTTAAATACACTACATGACCAAAAGTATTTGATCACCTGCTCGTCGAACATCTCATTCCAAAATCATGGGCATAAATATGGAGTTGGTTCCACTTTGCTGCTATAACAGCTTCCAGCATTAGTGGGGTCGAGCACGGATGTTGGGGGACTAGGCCTGTCTAGCAGTCGGCATTCCAATTCATCCCAAAGGTGTTCGATGGGGTTGAGGTCAGGGCTCTGTGCAGGCCAGTCAAGTTCTTCCATACTAATCTCAACAAACCATTTCTGTGTGGACCTGGATTTATGCACGGGGGCATTGTCATGCTGAAATAGGAAAGGTTCTTCCCCAAACTGTTGCCACAAAGTTGGAAGCACAAGAATCGTCTAGAATGTCATTGTATGCTATAGCAGATAGTGTTCTCCTGGCATCCGTCAAACCCAGATTCGTCACAGATGGTAAAGCATGACTCATCACTCCAGAGAATGCATTTCCACTGCTCGAGAGTCCAATGGCGGCGAGATTCACACCACTCCAGCCAACGCTTGGCATTGCAAATGGTGATCTTAGGCTTGTGAACGGCTGCTCGGCCATGGAAACCATCTCATGAATCTCCCGATGAACAGTTATTGTTCTGACGTTGCTTCCAGAGGCAGCCTGGAACTCGATAGTGAGTGTTGCTACTGAGGACAGACAAGTTTTATATGTTACGTGCTTCAGCACTCAGTAGTCTCATTCTGTGAGCTTGTGTGGCCTACCACTTCATGGCTGACCGCTGTTGCTCCTAGACCATTCCAGCTCACAATAACAGCACTTACAGTTAACCGGGCAGCTCTAGCAGGGCCGAAATTTGACGAACTGACTTGTTGGAAAGGTGGCATCCTATGTCGCTGCCACGTTGAAAGTCACTGAGCTCTTCAGTAAGGCCATTCTACTGCCAATGTTTGTCTATGGAGATTGCATAGCCATGTGCTCAATTTTATACACCTCTCAGCAAATGGTGTGTCTGAAATAGCCGAATCTACTAATTTGAAAGAGTGTCCACATACTTTTGTATATTTAGTGTAGTTTATAAAAGTGTTAGAGCATTAGAAGTTATGATAGCCTGAAAGGTGTAACGTTAGTCTTATATCTTAATTGGCCAAGGAGCAGGACCATTTTGAATAGCAATCACTTTATTCCTATCATTCTCATTCAAAACCATGTTAATTCGTGCAAATGTTAAATTATATTTCTAAAAGTATGCATAGTATCCATAAATCCTTTGACAAGCCATCTAAATTGGGCCAGTCTGTGTCACATCTGCTCCTGCCCTCTAGTGCTCATCCGGTGTCTCCCTGACCTGCCGCCACTCCCCCAGTGCTCTCTCTCTCTGTGTGTGTGTGGGCCGGAGACGTGTGCTGGCGTCAGAGCAGATTCCCACCAGTTGCAACCTGTTCCATAATCAAGACCTCTACAAATACTCAGTCCTGACACTTCCACACTGCCAGATCGGAACTGTTTCTAGCAGTTTGTTCCTGGTTTCCCTTGCCTGATGCTGTTTTCCTCTCCTCTACAGTTCTGCCCCCTCTGACTCTGGTCCCTGTCTCCAGTCCGACTTCTCGTCAGTCCTGCTACTCTGTCTTGGATTCTACGCTGCCTTGGAATCCCCTCCAGACCTGCTTACCCTGTCACCACACCTCTCACCTCAGCCTCCGCACGTGGTTTCCAGCAACCCACCAGAGCTTCCCCTGACCTGCATGCAACCCCCCCCCCCCCCATGTTTCAATAAATACCTTGGTTACCTCATCCCAGTCTCATCGTCTGAGTCTGCTCTTGGGTTCACCTGTTCTGTGAGACCGTCTGCACATCTCAACGTTAGTTTGGAGTTGACAGCGTAAACGGTGTATTCAAATTCTAGACAACTGGAGATTTCTTACATACTAATATTATTAGTGTGCTTGCTGAAGGCAAGAACACTCTACATTTCTTATATACTCATATTATTATTCCGTTAGCTCTAGCGCTTAAACTGCTTAAGCTATTAACACTAAACCACCTTTAGAATGTGACAGACCATCTTCAGATTGTTTGAATATAATGTAACATTTATAATATTAAATGGAGTCAGATTTATTAAACAATATTTAACCTTCTACATCTGTCCCCTGGGTGTCTGGCGAGCACCAAGTTGGCTTCTCACTTCATGTGTTGGTCTGTTCATTTCAGTGGCCTGGGAGGAAAACTGCATCTTGAATTAGACAACATAAGCAAAAGCATCTTTCCTTACCAACGAGCTGAATATGAGAGAGAATCTACTAGCTCTGGCTGAAATGCTTTATTTCATTGGACAGAAATAGTCAATTAGCCCTGGGTTTTCCCAGTGAGCCAGCTGAAGGTTGAGGCTGTAGATGTCTCAGAGGCCAATGGAAGTTTAAATGGTTCAGGAAGGGGAACTACAGATTAGAGTTTTCCACCAACACAAAGTCAATGTAACACTGGGCTTGGCCATATACCGTATACCGGGGTATTTGGAAATAGCCATAGGACGGTTTTCAATACCGTTAAAACCTTCTTTAAACAAAAAATATAAATTAGAATATTTGTAGATACTTTTTAATATATTTGTTTTACTTATCTTCAAGTAGGTGCTCTCCTTTGCAAGGCATTGTAAAACCTCCCTGGTCTTTATGGTTCACTGTTCGACTGAGGGAACTTACAATTATCCATATGTGTGGGGTACAGAAATGAGGTAGTCATTCAAAAATCATATTAAACACTATTGCAACTTGTGACTTGCTAAGCACATTTTTACTCCTGAACTTATTTAGGCTTGCCATAAAGAGGTTGAATACTTAATGACTCAACATTTCAACGTTTCATTTTTAATACTGTTTTTTAAATATTTCAACAACCCTGGACTTTTAATGGGAATATGTGCATGTTTAGAACAAAGTAAAATTAATTCCTTTTAGAACAGTAATTGGTGACATATTTTATCTAAACCTAGACTTTCAAATCTCTTATCCCCCAAAATCCCCAATTAAGAACTGGACATTTCAGTTTCCTTTGGTCTGCTGTATCTCAGGCTCTGTAGTAGTCATATAGGCTCTGTAGGAGTTGTATAATCTCACAGGTTTGACCTTTCTGGCAGTACTAAGAATGTTTGTAAGACATAGTTTTGAAACTCAAAATATACTTTGAGGGTAGTGTACAATATTATGCATTGTTTACAAAACGCCACCAAAGGTGGTCAGTGTTTAACAGGTTATGTACATACCTGCAGTCAGTTTGGGCTATTCGTTAGGAGAAAAAGCAGATTACATTCTTAATTTCACCTGTCACATTATTTTTCATTATGAGGTTTACCGGTAGTCCCCAGACACGTTTGTTTAGAAGCACACAACGACGAGAGACCAGAGCCTTGTGAGTCACTCACTGTTGTGCAGCATGCAACAATATAGTATATACCAGCTAGCTATCGTAACTATTAAGTTAACTGTCTAAAATGTGCTAAATGCTCTGCAGTTGTGCATTTAGTTTTCTAATTTAGTAGCTAGTTATCTAGCTTAGTAGTTAGCTTCTTGCAAAATCAAGCTTCTCTTGGTAACAAGCAGAGAATCACCTCCTGGTTCAAGAGCCTTGCTGTCTAATATTTGTTTTGTGTGTGCAGCAAACTGCGAGTAGCATGTTTTAGTTAGTTGTATAACTTTATGAGCTGGAATGTATGTCCTGCAAATAGTTTACGTCAGACTGTATGAAATGTTTGCAACACTCTTGTTAGCATTTAGCGAGCATTCGCTCAGTGGGGTTTGAAAATAGCGCCTCTGTTCAGTGCCAGAATTACTGAATACACTCAATTAGTGTTTGGCAGCATTGCCTTTAAATTGTTTAACTTAGGTCAAATGATTTGGGTAGCCTTCGACAAGCTTCCCAAAATAAGTTGGGTGAATTTTGGCCCCTTCCTCCAGAGCTGGTGTAACGGAGTCAGGTTTGTAGGCCTCCTTGCTCGCACACGGTTTTTCAGTTCTGCCCACACATTTTCTATAGGGTTGAGGTCAGGGCTTTGTGATAGCCACTCCAATACCTTTACTTTGTTGTCCTTAACCCATTTTACCACAACTTTGGAAGTATGCTTAGGGTCATTGTCCATTTGGAAGGCTCATTTGTGACCAAGCTTTAACTTCCTGACTGATGTCTTGAGATGTTGCTTCAATATATCCACATAATTTTCCATCCTCATGATGCCACCTATTTTGTGAAGTGCACCAGTCCCTCCTGCAGCAAAGCACCCCCACAACATGATGCTGCCACCCCCGTGCTCCATGGTTGGGATGGTGTTCTTCGGCTTGCAAGCATCCCCCTTTTTCCTCCAAACATAACGTTGGTCATTATGGCCAAACAGTCAGACCAGAACATTTCTCCAAAATGTACGGCCTTTGTCCCTATGTGCAGTTGCAAACCGTAGTCTGACTTTTTTTATGATGGTTGTGGAGCAGTGGGAGCTTGCTGAGCGGCCTTTCAGGTTATGTCGACACAGGACTCGTTTAACTGTGAATATAGATACTTTCGTACCTGTTTCCTCCAGCATCTTCACAAGGTCCTTTGCTGCTTTTCTGGGATTGATTTGCACTTTTCACACCAAAGTAGGTTCATCTCTAGGAGACAGAACACTGTTGGAAAAATGACTTGTGTCATGCACAAAGTAGCTGTCCTAATCAACATGCCAAAATAGTTTGTTAACAAGAAATGTGTGGAGTGGTTGAAAAATGAGTTTTAATGACTCCAACCTAAGTGGATTTAAACTTCTTACTTCAACTATAACACCCTGTTACATATGCACACATACCGTACGTTGCCACACTTACACACACACACACACACACACACACACACACACACACACACACACACACACACACACACACACACACACACACACACACACACACACACACACCCTTGGTCTAGTGGGAAAGAAAAGTAATAGCTCAATTAGGTGCCAAATGGCTTTCTGGGGGCTAGTATTTAATCGCCAATGCAGCAGGAAGCAAAGTAGATAGAGGCAATGCATTCTGAAATGTAAGGAGAGACATAAATTTCCTATTACAATGATTTTATAGCCTTTAAAACATACAGGCTTGATCAAGTATGTTGATATGGGCTTAAACTACCTTTATAACCTGCATTCTGCAAGTAGTTCACGTCCTTTGCCAAGGTAATCATTGGTACATTGAGTCACAACATCCTCTCATTGCTTTTTGTCACTGATAAAGCACTATTTCACCCAATTCCCCCTGTATGCATGCATCCAAATCTATTGGCATGGTGTATAATTGACAGTTGCATCTGAATATTGAGTGTCCAACACTGTCAATGACATTCAACATTCAAATGCTTAGAGCATAGTCTAACAAATCACTCGAGGCAAAATGAGGACCGCTGGACCAAGCTCTGGTGACAGTGGCTAAAATATTTAGCAATGCTGTCAAGTAGTGCTTGACCCAGACTGAACCTTGTCTTTGACAATACAAAACACACATACAAAAGACAAGATACAGACGCACACAAACATCAACGACATCACACACCCAGACACACCTGTTCTCACCCTTATTTCCAGTGCCTGCACTACTCTCCGCCATGTCCTCACATTGCACCATTTTGTTCCTCTCCGTCGCCCATGCTCTTTCAATATTTAGATAGTGAAGCATGTGATTTTTCCATTGTCTTAACATTGGAGGATTGGTTGATTTACACACAACATTTCTGAAACATCCCTTAGATGAGCCTATTGCAAATCAAATGTTGATGTTAAACAAACCTAGAGAGGAGCAAACAGCAGCAGCTTAGTATGAGCTATTCCTGGGCTGCTTCGGCAGCAGCTCATCTAGATCAATAACACTGAGACATGTTTGTTAGACCCCACAGACCCTCCAAACCTGGATTTCTTTATCTCCGGGCTCTATATTGGGGTATTTCACCCAACGTGTGTTTTATTTACAGTATAACTAATTCAGTATGGTCTTGTTATCTAGACCCTCCAGTGGCCTGTTCCTCCAGGGATGTTGTGGCCTAATTGTGTTCACCAGATCTGGGGTCTGGAGCAGTGATATCCCTGACCGGAGCAGAAATGAGAATATCAATACAAAGAATCCTGGATGATCTTTGCTTGTGGCAAAACTGTGGCCTGCTGCATGACTGGATGCTGGGCTTTGTAATTACATGCCTCTGAATAATTGAAATCACTGTCTTCTGGCTACGAGTTCTTTTACCTCTAATGTTCAATATTGCATTGTTTTATATTATATAATATATTTTAGATGTGTCATAAAACCTCTCTCTAGATATTCCATGACGGTTGTTTTTCCAGTAGGGAACATTAAAAACCCATAAAAAGAAACCATATTCAGATCAGCAACAAGGACTGAACCATACTGTACATAGCTGATGATGACACTTCAGTCCAAGGTGTTGTTGGAATGAGGACTCCATTTGTATGATATAGTGCATTTCATGCAGTTTGTTTGGACCTTGCCGTCAGATATTACCTTTACATCATTTGACACCATGGACTTACTGTAAGATCAAAGCAGTCTTTAATGCAGGGACTGGAACAGTAGGCAGTACTGTATGGGGCCGATTCCAGTTTAGGAATTTATGCCTTTCATCCGCACACCTTTCATCCACACACCATTCATCCGCACACCTTTCATCCGCACACCTTTCCTCCACCCACCTTTCATCCGCACACCTTTCATCCGCACACCTTTCATCCGCACACCTATCATCCGCACACCTATCATCCGCACACCATTCATCCGCACACCTTTCAACCGCACACCTTTCCTCCACACACCTTTCCTCCACACACCTTTCCTCCACACACCTTTCCTCCGCACACCTTTCATCCGCACACCTTTCATCCGCACACCTTTCCTCCGCACACCTTTCATCCGCACACCTTTCATCCGCACACCTTTCATCCGCACACCTTTCCTCCGCACACCTTTCCTCCGCACACCTTTCATCCGCACACCTTTCCTCGGCACACCTTTCCTCCGCACACCTTTCATCCGCACACCTAGCCTACGCACTTCACAGTATTTGATATTCAGACTGGCTTTACTCGGCTGCGTAATGTGCTCAGCAGGTGTGGCTACCTTGCATGCTCTGAATACATTTCATTCAACAGCTGAAAACCCTCCCACTTGCTGGGCAACAGATTTTCTCATGGAGTTTTCAGGGGTTTTCAGTATATTTATCTTAAGCCATCCCTTTAGATACGATGCCCCTTTATTTGAATTTTGTTGACAGACTCATCAGAATACAGTGAAAGAACAGGTTCAGAATGTCAATGAAAGAAAGCCTATGCATATTCTCTGATCTTGTAGATTATTTTAGGCACATTTTAGCAATGGGAAAGTATGTAGGAATCATTAAAACAAAGGTTTGGAGAGCCTTTACACATGACATATCACATACTGACGAATAACAAATACAGTGGTTTGATTCATCCTGGATATGATATTCAAGTTATATTCAAGATATTCAAGATTTTATTTTTACAATAGGGGTTGAACAATAATCCTGTAATCTACCCTAATGCTCACTAATCATGGAATTGAGAGACAATGGTCCAGTTGTCATGAACTGTGCACCAGGCTCCAGGTTTAACCTGCTACTTGTGGTCTGAGTTCCATAATGATTCAAATATCAAATCAAATGTATTTATATAGCCCTTCGTATATCAGCTGATATCTCAAAGTGCTGTACAGAAACCCAGCCAAGCAATGCAGGTGTAGAAGCATGGTGGCTAGGAAAAACACCCTAGAAAGGCCAAAACCTAGGAAGAAACCTAGAGAGGAACCAGGAAATAGGCTACATACTGTAAATTATTGCACAAAGTTAGACTAATATGATCCACTAATGCTAGTGACCCTCAAGAACAATTTACAAGGACTTGACAGAGGAAAGAAAGGTAAGGGACTGTATGTTTTTCATAATGAGGGGTACCTGGAGAAAATAATACCTTTCTGAAATGAAAATGGATGGCCCTCTCTTCAGTAAAATATATTTTACCTGACCCTCCCTGAAGGTTTGATAACAAACAAGTGACTCTCCCCATAACCAAAATAATAATGAAAACATAAAGTTGATAGCAGAGAAAATGCCTACCGTTTACCCTCACTCCTAGGACAGACCAGAGCCTTAGATACAGTGCATTCGGAAAGTATTCAGACCCCTTGACTTTTTCCACATTTTGTTAAGTTACAGCCTAATCCTAAAACTTCCCCTCATCAATCTACACACAATACCCCAATACGACAAATCTAAAACAGGTTTTTATAAAGAATATTAAAAAAAACTTATTTACATTTGCTTTGAGACTCAAAATTGAGATCAGGTGCATCCTGTTTCCATTGATCATCCTTGAGATGTTTCTACAACTTGCTTGGTGTCACGCCCTGGTCTTAGTATTTTGTGTTTTCTTTCTTTATTTGGTCAGGCAAGGGTGTGACATGGGTTTTGGTATGTGGTGTGTTTTTGTCTTGTTTTTTTCACAGGTATTGGGATTGTAGCTTAGTGGGGGTTTTCTAGCTTAATCTATGGCTGTCTGAAGTGGTTCTCAATCAGAGGCAGGTGTTTATCGTTGTCTCTGATTGGGAACCATATTTAGGCAGCCATATTGTGGGTGATTGTCCTTGTTATTGTCTCTGTGTTACTTTGCACCAGTATAGGCTGTTTCGGTTTTCGTGTTACGTTTCTTGTTTTGTAGTGTTTGTGTTTAGTTGTTTTTTTATTAAACATGAATAGCCACGCCACATTTTGGTCCGACTCTCTTTCGCATGAAGAAAACCGTTACAGAATCACCCACCACAACAGGACCAAGCTGCGTGGTGACAGGCAGTGGCAGCAGGAGCAACAAGGTCTGGATTATACGACTTGGGAGGAAATAGACAGGTGGGCGGTCAACCCAGGGAGAGTGCCGGAGCCTGTCTGGGATTTGCTGGAGCAGTGCGAGGAAGGTTATAGGAGAATGGAGTTTGAGAAACGAACACGGCGGCGTGGAAGGAAGCCCGAGAGTCAGCCCCAAAAATTTCTTGGGGGGAGGCACAGGGAGAGTGTCGCAGAGTCAGGAGTCAGACCTGAGCCAACTCCCCCTGTTTATCGTGAGGAGCCAAGGAGGAGACCAGAACCAGAGCCGGTGTTGGAGGTGAGCGAAGCAGAGACTATGAAGGAGTTAATGGGGAAATTGGAGGAGAGAGTTATGAGGGAGTTGCTGTGTTGGTGCTTTAGGCATGGAATTCGCCCGACGGAGCGTGTCGGGGATTTGATGGCACCTGGGTCAGCGTTCCATACTCGTCCTGAGGTGCGTGTTAGTCGGCTGGTGAAGATTGTGCCAGCCTCACGCACCAGGCCTCCTGTGCACCTCCCTAGCCTTGCACGTCCTGTGCCAGCCCTGCTCTCAAGATCTCCAGTACGCCTTCACGGTCTAGCCCATCCTGTGCCACCTCCACACACCAGCCCTCCGGTGGCAGCTCCCCGCACCAGGTTTCCTGTGCGTGTTCTCGGCCCAGTACCACCAGTGCCAGCACCACGCACCAGGCCTTCAGTGCGCTTCGCCTGTCCAGCACTGCCAGAGCCTTCCTCCTCTCCAGCGCTGCAGGAGTCTCCCGCCTGTTCAGCGCTGCCAAAGCCTTCCGCCTCTACAGCGCTGCCGGAGTCTCCCGCCTGTTTAGCACTGCCAGAGCCTTCCTCCTCTACAGCGCTGCCGGAGTCTCCCGCCTGTTCAGTGCTGCCAGAGCCTTCCTCCTCTCCAGCGCTGCCAGAGTCTCCCGCCTGTTTAGCGCTGCCAGAGCCTTCCACCTCTACAGCGCTGCCGGAGTCTCCCGCCTGTTCAGAGCTGCCAGTCTGCAAGGAGCAGCCAGAGCTGCTAGTCTACAAGGAGCAGCCAGAGCTGCCAGTCTGCAAGGAGCTGCCAGTCTGCATGGAGCAGCCAGAGCTGCCAGTCTGCATGGAGCAGCCAGAGCTGCCAGTCTGCAAGGAGCTGCCAGTCTGCAAGGAGCTGCCAGTCTGCAAGGAGCTTCCAGAGCTGCCAGTCTGCATGGAGCAGCCAGAGCTGCCAGTCTGCAAGAAGCTGCCAGAGCTGCCAGTCTGCAAGAAGCCGCCAGAGCTGCCAGTCAGCATGGAGCAGCCAGTGCCGTCAGTCAGCATGGAGCAGCCAGAGCCGTCAGTCAACATGGAGCAGCCAGAGCTGTCAGTCAGCATGGAGCAGCCAGTGCTGATAGTCAGCATGGAGCAGCCAGAGCCGTCAGTCTGCCAGGATCCGCCAGTCAGCCAGGATCTTCCAGATCCGTCAGTCAGCCAGGATCTTCCAGATCCGTCAGTCAGTCAGGATCCGCCAGTCAGCCAGGATCTTCCAGATCCGTCAGTCTGCCAGGATCTTCCAGATCCGTCAGTCTGCCAGGATCCGCCAGTCAGCCAGGATCTTCCAGATCCGTCAGTCAGCCAGGATCTTCCAGATCCGTCAGTCAGCCAGGATCCGCCAGTCAGCCAGACTCTTCCAGATCCGCCAGTCAGCCAGGATCTGCCGGGACCGCCAGTCAGCCAGGATCTGCCAGAACCGCCAGCCAGCCAGGATCTGCCAGAGCCAACTACCTGCCTGAGCTTCCTCTCAGTGCTGAGATTCCTCTCAGTGCTGAGCTTCCTCTCAGTGCCGAGCAACCCCTCAGTCCCGAGCTACCCCTCAGTCCCGAGCTGCCCCTCAGTCCCGAGCTGCTCCTCAGTCCAGTGGGGCCCTTGGTGAGGACTACTAGGCCAAGGTCGGCAGCGAGGGTTGCCTATCTAAGGACGCGAAGAAGATGGACTAAGACTTTGTTGGAGTGGGGTCCACGTCCCGCGCCGGAGCCGCCAGGTTTTGGTGTGCGGCCCGGGAGTCCGCATTTTGGGGGGGGGGGGGGGGTTCTGTCACGCCCTGGTCTTAGTATTTTGTGTTTTCTTTATTTATTCGGTCAGGCCAGGATGTGACATGGGTTTTGGTATGTGGTGTGTTTTGTCTTGGGGTTTTTCATAGGTATTGGGGTTGTGACTTAGTGGGGTTTGCTAGCAAAGTCTATGGCTGTCTGAAGTGGTTCTCAATCAGAGGCAGGTGTTTATCGTTGTCTCTGATTGGGAACCATATTTAGGCAGCCATATTCTTTGAGTGTGTCGTGGGTGATTGTCCTTGTTTCTATCTCTGTGTTACTTTGCACCAGTATCGGCTGGTTCGGGTTTCGTGTTACGTTTGTTGTTTTTTGTTTTTTGTATTGATTCGTGTTCCTTGTTTTATTAAAACATGAATCTAAATAGCCACGCCGCATTTTGGTCCGACTCTCCTTCACATGAAGAAAGCCGTTACACTTGGAGTACATCTGTGGTCATTTGAATTGATTGGACAGGATTTAGAAAGACATACACCTGTCTATATAAGGTCCTACAGTTGACAGTGCATGTTAGAGCAAAAACCAAGCCATGAGGTCTAAATAATTGTCCATAGAGCTCTGAGACAGGATTGTGTCGAGGGGCAGATTTTGTTATGTACTTGAGTGAAGACCCAAAAGCGGTTTTAACAGAAACAGAGTTCTTTTAATGAAAAAACAGGAATGGCATAGATCCTCTTCCGACGTTGTCAATGGCACAATAGAATACCCGCAGAGAGGGTGACAAATGAAACATAAAGTCCCTCTGATGAATAGCTGGGTAGCGGCGACAGGCTGCAGGTCGCTCTGGGTCGGTGCGGGTCACAGAGGAACGGTGGTAGCTGATCACACGTAGCATATGATGAACTGGACACGGTGCAAACAAAAGATAGTTAGTAGAGTGCAGGATGCACCTGCCAGGCAGACTCCGACAGGATAGGACTAGGTGGAAGCAAACGAGACGATAGCTTGCTTCTGGCATGAGAAACACAAACGAGAATCTGACACCGAAAGTAGCAGGAACAGAGAGAGAAATAGAGACCTAATCAGAGGGAAAAAAGGGAACAGGTGGGGAAAGGGTGAATGAGCTAGTTAGGGGAGATGAGGAACAGCTGGAGAAGGAGAGAAAGAGAAGGTAACCTAATAAGACCAGCAGAGAGAGACAGAGTGAAGAGAAAGGACAGGAACAGACATAATAAGACATGACAGTACCCCCCCACTCACCGAGCGCCTCCTGGCGCACTCGAGGAGGAAACCTGGCGGCAACGGAGGAAATCATCGATCAGCGAACGGTCCAGCACGTCCCGAGAGGGAACCCAACTCCTCTCCTCAGGACCGTACCCCTCCCAATCCACTAGGTACTGATGACCACGGCCCCGAGGACGCATGTCCAAAATCTTACGAACCCTGTAGATAGGTGCGCCCTCGACAAGGATGGGGGGAGGGACGAGCGGGGGCGCGAAGAACGGGCTTAACACAGGAGACATGGAAGACCGGGTGAACGCGACGAAGATAGCGCGGAGAAGAAGTCGCACTGCGACAGGATTAATGACTTGAGAAATACGGAACGGACCAATGAACCGCGGGGTCAACTTGCGAGAAGCTGTCTTAAGGGGAAGGTTCTGAGTGGAGAGCCATACTCTCTGACCGCAACAATATCTAGGACTCTTGGTCCTACGCTTATTAGCGGCCCTCACAGTCTGCGCCCTATTACGGCAAAGTGCCGACCTGACCCCCTTCCAGGTGCGCTCGCAACGCTGGACAAAAGCCTGAGCGGAGGGGACGCAGGACTCGGCGAGCTGAGATGAGAACAGCGGAGGCTGGTACCCGAGGCTACTCTGAAAAGGAGATAGACCGGTAGCAGACGAAGGAAGCGAGTTGTGGGCGTACTCTGCCCAGGGGAGCTGTTCTGACCAAGACGCAGGGTTACGAAAAGAAAGACTGCGTAAGATGCGACCAACAGTCTGATTGGCCCGTTCGGCTTGACCGTTAGACTGGGGATGAAAGCCGGACGAGAGACTGACGGAAGCCCCAATCAAACGGCAAAACTCCCTCCAAAATTGAGACGTGAACTGCGGGCCTCTGTCCGAAACGACGTCTGACGGAAGGCCATGAATTCGGAAAACATTCTCGATAATGATCTGAGCCGTCTCCTTAGCAGAAGGGAGCTTAGCGAGAGGAATGAAATGAGCCACCTTAGAGAATCTATCGACAACCGTAAGAATAACTGTCTTCCCCGCTGATGAAGGCAGTCCGGTGATAAAATCTAAAGCGATGTGAGACCACGGTCGAGAGGGAATGGGAAGCGGTCTGAGACGGCCGGCAGGAGGAGAGTTCCCATATTTAGTCTGCGCGCAGACCGAACAAGCAGCGACAAATCGACGCGCGTCACGTTCCCGAGTGGGCCACCAGAAACGCTGGCGAATGGAAGCGAGCGTACCCCGAACGCCGGGGTGGCCGGCTAACTTGGCAGAGTGGGCCCACTGAAGAACGGCCGGACGAGTAGGAACGGGAACGAACAGAAGGTTCCTAGGACAAGCTCGCGGCGACGGAGTGTGAGCGAGTGCTTGCTTTACCTGCCTCTTAATTCCCCAGACAGTCAACCCGACAACACGCCCCTCAGGGAGAATCCCCTCGGGGTCGGTGGAGACCTCAGAAGAACTGAAGAGACGAGATAAAGCATCAGGCTTGGTGTTTTTTGAGCCCGGACGATAAGAAATAACAAACTCGAAACGAGCGAAAAACAGAGCCCAACGAGCCTGACGCGCATTAAGTCGTTTGGCTGAACGGATGTACTCAAGGTTCCTATGGTCAGTCCAAACGACAAAAGGAACGGTCGCCCCCTCCAACCACTGTCGCCATTCGCCTAGGGCTAAGCGGATGGCGAGCAGTTCGCGATTACCAACATCATAATTACGTTCTGACGGCGATAAGCGATGAGAGAAAAACACGCAAGGATGGACCTTGCCATCAGAGAGGGAGCGCTGAGAAAGAATGGCTCCCACGCCCACCTCTGACGCGTCAACCTCAACAACAAACTGTCTAGAGATGTCAGGTGTAACAAGAATAGGTGCGGATGTAAAACGATTCTTGAGAAGATCAAAAGCTCCCTGGGCGGAAACGGACCACTTAAAGCACGTCTTAACAGAAGTAAGGGCTGTGAGGGGAGCTGCCACCTGACCGAAATTACGGATGAAACGACGATAGAAATTCGCGAAGCCAAGAAAGCGCTGCAGCTCGACGCGTGACTTAGGAACGGGCCAATCAATGACAGCCTGGACCTTAGCGGGATCCATCTTAATGCCCTCAGCGGAAATAACGGAACCGAGAAAAGGGACAGAGGAGGCATGAAAAGTGCACTTCTCAGCCTTCACATAAAGACAGTTCTCCAAAATGCGCTGGAGGACGCGTCGCACGTGCTGAACATGAATCGGGAGAGACGGTGAAAAAATCAGGATATCGTCCATGTAAACGAAAACAAAAATGTTCAGCATGTCTCTCAGGACGTCGTTAACTAGTGCCTGAAAGACAGCTGGAGCGTTAACGAGGCCGAAAGGAAGAACCCGGTATTCAAAGTGCCCTAACGGAGTGTTAAACGCCGTCTTCCACTCGTCCCCCTCCATGATGCGCACGAGATGGTAGGCGTTACGAAGGTCCAATTTGGTGAAAAACCTGGCTCCCTGCAGGATCTCGAAGGCTGAAGACATAAGAGGAAGCGGATAACGATTCTTAACTGTTATGTCATTCAGCCCTCGATAATCCACGCATGGGCGCAGGGACCCGTCCTTCTTCTGAACAAAAAAAAACCCCGCTCCGGCGGGAGAGGAAGAGGAGACTATGGTACCGGCGTCGAGCGATACAGACAAATAATCCTCGAGAGCCTTACGTTCGGGAGCCGACAGAGAGTATAATCTACCCCGGGGGAGTAGTTCCCGGAAGGAGATCAATACTACAGTCATACGACCGGTGTGGAGGGAGAGAAGTGGCCTTGGAACGACTGAACACCGTGCGCAGATCGTGATACTCCTCCGGCACCCCTGTCAAATCACCAGGCTCCTCCTGTGAAGAAGAGACAGAGGAAACAGGAGGGATAGCAGACATTAAACAGGTCACATGACAAGAAACATTCCAGGATAGGATAGTATTACTAGACCAATTAATAGAAGGGTTATGGCGCACTAGCCAGGGATGACCCAAAACAACAGGTGTAAAAGGTGAACGAAAAATTAAAAAAGAAATGGTTTCGCTATGATTACCAGAGACAGTGAGGGTTAAAGGCAGCGTCTCACGCTGAATCTTGGGAAGAGAACTACCATCTAAAGCGAACAAGGCCGTGGGATCCCTTAACTGTCTGAGAGGAATGTCATGTTCCCGAGCCCAGGTCTCGTCCATAAAACAGCCCTCCGCCCCAGAGTCTATCAAGGCACTGCAGGAAGCAGATGAACCGGTCCAGCGGAGATGGACCGGAAAGGTAGTGCAGGATCTTGAAGGAGAGACCTGAGTAGTTGCGCTCACCAGTAGCCCTCCTCTTACTGATGAGCTCTGGCTTTTACTGGGCATGAGGTGACAAAATGACCAGCGGAGCCGCAGTAGAGACAGAGGCGGTTGGTGATTCTCCGTTCCTTCTCCTTGGCCGAGATGCGGATACCCCCCAGCTGCATAGGCTCAGCATCCGAGCCGGCGGAGGAGGGTGGCAGTGATGCGGCAGGTGGTAGTGATGCGGAGAGGGGGGCAACGGAGAACGCGAACTCCTTTCCACGAGCTCGGCGACGAAGATCAAACCGTCGCTCTATGCGAATAGCGAGAGCTATTAAGGAGTCCAGACTGGAAGGAACCTCACGGGAGAGAATCTCATCCTTAACCTCGGCGAGGAGACCCTCCAGAAAACGAGCGAGCAAAGCCGGCTCGTTCCAGTCACTAGAGGTAGCGAGAGTGCGAAACTCAATAGAATAATCCGTTATGGATCGATTCCCCTGACATAGGGAAGACAGGGCCCTGGAAGCCTCCTCCCCAAAAACAGAACGGTCAAAAACCCGTATCATCTCCTCCTTAAAGTCCTGATACTGGTTAATACACTCAGCCCTCGCCTCCCAGATTGCCGTGCCCCACTCACGCGCCCGTCCGGTAAGGAGAGAAATGACGTAGGCGATGCGGGCTGTGCTCCTGGAGTAAGTGTTGGGCTGGAGAGAGAACACCACATCACACTGAGTGAGGAATGAGCGGCACTCAGTGGGCTCCCCAGAGTAACACGGCGGGTTATTGATCCTGGGCTCCGGAGACTCGGAAACCCTGGAAGTGGGCGGTGGATCGAGGTGGAGTTGGTGAACCTGTCTTGTGAGGTCGGAGACTTGGACGGCCAGGGTCTCAACGGTATGTCGAGCAGCAGACAATTCCTCCTCGTGTCTGCCTAGCATCGCTCCCTGGATCTCGACGGCGGAGTGAAAAGGGTCCGGAGCCGCTGGGTCCATTCTTGGTCAGATTCTTCTGTTATGTACTTGAGTGAAGACCCAAAAGCGGTTTTAACAGAAACAGAGTTCTTTTAATGAAAAAACAGGAATGGCATAGATCCTCTTCCGACGTTGTCAATGGCACAATAGAATACCCGCAGAGAGGGTGACAAATGAAACATAAAGTCCCTCTGATGAATAGCTGGGTAGCGGCGACAGGCTGCAGGTCGCTCTGGGTCGGTGCGGGTCACAGAGGAACGGTGGTAGCTGATCACACGTAGCATATGATGAACTGGACACGGTGCAAACAAAAGATAGTTAGTAGAGTGCAGGATGCACCTGCCAGGCAGACTCCGACAGGATAGGACTAGGTGGAAGCAAACGAGACGATAGCTTGCTTCTGGCATGAGAAACACAAACGAGAATCTGACACCGAAAGTAGCAGGAACAGAGAGAGAAATAGAGACCTAATCAGAGGGAAAAAAGGGAACAGGTGGGGAAAGGGTGAATGAGCTAGTTAGGGGAGATGAGGAACAGCTGGAGAAGGAGAGAAAGAGAAGGTAACCTAATAAGACCAGCAGAGAGAGACAGAGTGAAGAGAAAGGACAGGAACAGACATAATAAGACATGACAGATTTAAAGAGGAGTCCGTAATTTGCTTTCTACTGATCATGATCTTTTCCTCAAAGAAGTTCATGAATTTATCACTGCTGAAGTGAAAGTCATCCTCTCTTGGGGAATGCTGCTTTTTAGTTAGCTTTGAAACAGTATCAAAAATACATTTGGGATTGTTTTATTATCCTCATTTAATTTGGAAAAATGGGATGACCGAGCAGAATTGAGGTCTCTTCGATACTGCACGGTAGTGTCTTTCCAAGCTAGTTGTAAGACTTCCAGTTAGGTGTGGCGCCATTTCCGTTCCAATTTTCTGGAAACTTGCTCAGAGCTCGGGTATTTTCTGTATACCAGGGAGCTAGTTTCTTATGACAAATGTTTTTGGTTTTTAGGGGTGCGACTGCATTTAGGGTATTGTGCAAGATTAAATTGAGTTCCTCAGTTAGGTCGTTAACTGATTTTTGTACTCTGACGTCCTTGGGTAGGCAGAGGGAGTCTGGAAGGGCATCGTTGATCGTTGGTTTATCTGAGAATTTATAGCAGGACTTTTGATGATTCTTGGTTGGGGTCTGAGCGGATTATCTGTTGCGATTGCAAATGTAATAACATGGTGGTCCGATAGTCCAGGATTATGAGGAAAAACATTAAGATCCAAAACATGAATTTCACGGGACAGAACTAGGTCCAGAGTATGACTGTGGCAGTGAGTAGGTCCGGACACATGTTGGACAAAACCCACTGAGTCGATGAGGGCTCCGAAAGCCTTTTGGAGTGGGTCTGTAGACTTTTCCATGTGAATATTAAAGTCACCAAAAATTAGAATATTATCTTCCATAACTACAAGGTCCGATAGGACTTCAGGGAACTCAGTGAGGAACACTGTATATGGCCCAGGAGGCCTGTAAACAGTAGCTATAAATAGTGATTGAGTCGGCTGCATAGATTTCATGACTAGAAGCTCAAAAGACGAAAACGTTGTTTTTTTTGTAAATTGAAATTTGCTATCATAAATGTTAGCAACACCTCCGCCTTTGCAGGATGCACTGGGGATATGGTCACTAGTGTAACCAGGAGGTGAGGCCTCAATTAACACAGTAAATTCATCAGGCTTAAGCCATGTTTCAGTCAGGCCAATCACATCAAGTTTATAATCAGTGACTATAGTTCATTGATTACAACTGCCTTGGACGTGAGGGATCTAACATTAAGTAGCCCTATTTGGAGATGTGAGGTATCACAATCTCTTTCAATAATGGCAGGAATGGAGGAGGTCTTTATTCCAGTGAGATTGCTAAGGCGAACACCGCCATGTTTAGTTTTGCCCAACCTAGGTCGAGGTACAGACACGGTCTCAATGGGGATAGCTGAGCTGACTACACTGACTATGCTAGTGGCAGACTCTACTAAGCTGGCAGGCTGGCTAACAGCCTGCTGCCTGGCCTGCAACCTATCTCATTGTGGAGCTAGGGGAGTTAGAGCCCTGTCTATGTTGGTAGATAAGATGAGAGCACCCCTCCAGCTAGAATGGAGTCCGTCACTCCTCAACAGGCCAGGCTTGGTCTTGTTTGTGGGTGAGTCCCAGAGAGGGCCAATTATCTACAAATTCTATCTTACAACCTTCTTCGCATGCCTTGAGGATAACACAGTGCTTCCTATGCGACCCGCTACCAAGGACTGTGGGCTCTCCTTCTCCATGGCCGATGTGAGTAAAACATTAAAACGTGTTAACCCTCGCAAGGCTGCCGGTCCATCCCTAGAGTATCCTCAGAGTATGCGCTGACCAGCTGGCTGGTGTGTTTACGGGCATATTCAGTCTTTCCCTATGGCCACCATTGTTCCTGTACCCAAGAAGGCAAAGGTAACAGAACTTAATGACTATCACCCCATAGCACTCACCTCTGACATCATGAAGTGCTTTGAGAGACTAGTCAAGGATCATATCACCTCTACCTTACCTGCCACCCTTGAACCACTTCAATTTGCTGACCGCAAGGCACTACAGAGGGTAGTGCGTACAGCCCAGTACATCACCTGGGCTAAGCTGCCTGCCATCCAGGACCTCTACACCAGGCGGTGTCAGAGAAAGGCCCTAAAAATTGTCAAAGACCCCTGCCACCCCAGTCATAGACCATTCTCTCTACTAATGCATGGCAAGCGGTACAGGAGTATAGGACAAAAAGTCTCAATTGGGCCTACCAACTAGTACTCCCGCACATTGGCTAACTGGGCTATATGCATTGTGTCCCGCCACCCACCACCCGCCAACCCCTCTTTTACGCTACTACTACTCTCTATTTATCATATATGCATAGTCACTTTAACCATATCTACATGTACATACTAACTCAATCAGCCTGACTAACCGGTGTCTGTATGTAGCCTCGCTACTTTTTTATAGCCTCGCTACTGTATATAGCCTGTATTTTTACTGTTATTTTATTTCTTTACTTACCTATTGTTCACCTAACACCTTTTTTGCATTATTGGTTAGAGCCTGTAAGTAAGCATTTCACTGTAAGGTCTACACCTGTTGTATTCGGCGCACGTGACAATAAACTTTGATTTGACTCAATCTCCGCCTGAATGACGTGCCCAAAACTAAACTGCCTTTTGCTCAGGCCCTGAAGCCAGGATATGCATATAATTTGTGCTATTGGAAAGAAAACACTTTGAAGTTTGTAGAAATTGCAAAATAATGTAGGAGAACATAACACAATAGATATGGTAGGAGAAAGTCCAAAGAGAAACCAACCAGATTTTTCTTTTTGAGAGACCATGCTCTTAGAATGGTGTATATAAGGTCACACTGAGAATTATCTCCCTGGATGCAATTCCTATGGCTTCCACAGTGTGTCAGCAGTCTATGATCAAGGTTTCAGGCTTGTAACTTCAAAAACGAATAAGAAATATAAGTTTTAGTACAGTGACACAGTCTTGGAAATTTGTGTTTGAGCGGACAGTGCAGTTTGATTAACAAGAATTTAAACAATATAAGACACTTATATGTACCTAAATGTTTAATATGACGTCAAAGGAATTGTCCGTAGAGCTCTGAGACAGGATTGTGTCGAGGCACAGATCTGGGGAAGGGTATCAAAACATTTCTGAAGGTCCCCAAAAACACAGCAGCCTCCATAATTCTTAAATGGAAAAAGATTTGGAACCACCAAGAGCTGGCTGCCAGGCAAAACTGAGCAATCAGGGGAAAAGGGCCTTGGTAGGGGAGCTGACCAAGAACCCGATGGTCACTCTGACGAGCTCTAGAGTTCCTCTGTGGAAATGGGAGAACCTTCCAGAAGGACAACCATCCCTGCAGCACTTCACCAATCAGGCCTTTATGGTAGAGTGGTCAGACGGAAGCCAATCCTCAGTAAAAGGTACATAAAGGACTCTCAGACCACGAGAAACAAGATTCTCTGGTCTGATGAAACCAAGATTGAACTCTTTGGCCTGAATGCCAAGTGTCACGTCTGGAGGAAACCTGGCATCATCCCTATAGTGAAGCATGGTGGTGGCAGCATCATGCTGTGGGGATGTTTTTCAGAGGCAGGAACTGGGAGACTAGTCAGGATCAAGGGAAAGATGAACGGAGCAAAGTACAGAGGCATCCTTGATGAAAACCTGCTCCAGAGCACTCAGGACCTCGGAGTGGGGCAAAGGTTCACCTTACAACAGGTCCATGACCCTAAGCACACAGCCAAGACAACGCAGGAGTGGCTTCCAGACAAGTCTCTGAATGTCCTTGAGTGGTTCAGCCAGAGCACGTACCTGAATCCAATCGAACATCTCTGGAGAGACCTGAAAATAGCTGTGCAGTAACGCTCCCCATCAAACCTGACAGAGCTTGAGAGGATCTGCAGTGAAGAATTCGAGAAACTGCCCAAATACAGGTGTGCCAAGCTTGTAGTGTCATACCCAAGAAGACTTGAGGCTGTAATCAGTGCTAAAGTACTGAGTAAAGGGTCTGAATACTAATGTCATTTTGATATATATATATTTTTAAAGAAGATTTCTAAAAACTTTGTCACTATGGGGTATTGTGTGTAGACTGATGAGGGAGAAAACAATAGCCATTATATAATAAGGCTGTAATGTAACAAAACTTGCAAAAAGTCAATGGGTCTGAATATATTCTGAATGCACTGTACGTAGCTAGGCTTTATAAATAAAACTGATTGATGTAGTAGGCTAATATTAACTACAGTAGCTGGCTAATCGTTGCCCATGGAAGGAAGTTAGACTAGCGAGCAAGCTTTTTAGGTAGCCCAGGACAACAAAAACTTAGTGTGTACTGTATTATAGAATCATAGACCGTTTCGTCAACATGAAAGAGAGGAAGACGCGTTGGTGTTTCTCTACAAGTAGGGTGAGTCAACATGTTTTTTCTACTTACGCATAAACACACACAAACACGCACACAAACGCACACACACACAAACACATGCACAAACACACACACAAACACACGCACACAAGTAAATCAGTACCACGGACAGCAAAATGATTGTTTTTACTGGATTAGACTAAGCACAGGTGATTTGATGATGTTGAAATGTTGATGTTGAAATGGTGCTGGAATAGTGGAGGCAGCTCCTGTTTTCTTTGCGACTTGCGGTAACTCTCCAGTGTTCTAACTCAATAGTTGTTAGGTTGTCCGAAAATGTCAGAAACATTAACTTGATTGACCATGTTGTAAGTCATGTAGCTGTTTGTTAAATGCAATATGCTTTATGGACTCCACCGGTTGGACTCCACCGGCTTTGTCATAGAACAAAGGTGTGGTTGAATTTATTCTGCCACTGTGTCTTCTTATTGTCTCAGGCTTTGGTCTGTATATCATGGTGGCAAGGCATATGAACTAACAGGTCTTAGAGAAAACAACGCAATTATCACAACACATAGATTGTAATATGTTTTTTTCCCCCTGGCTTGGCTTCCCCAGTGATTTTACCCACGCACCACTCCTGGAAGCCATATTTTTTAAACATTATTATTATTATTATTCTTAACATCTAAACACGCCGGCTGAACAAGACTGTTAGGCGATAAGAGCTACAACGTAATTCAAAATGAATCAGCCATGTCATTACAGGGATGACCTTGGGCCTTGTTTGGATAATCAGAAGAAGTGGAACCAATTGAAACAATGTGATGAAGCACTGTTGATTTGCTGTCTTCTCCACAATGCAAACAGCACAGTCATTCAGTCAGCAGCACATGCTGACCTTTCACAGTCAATACTGTATAAGTGGCTCTTATCTAACTCCTGCTTAATTAGCTATTCATATCCCTACACCTTACATGACTACAAATACCCCTGCTTTATTGTTTTGTTATCACTTCTTCCAGGGGGTTAATATCTTTCTCAATTCTCATTAGCTGCCGATACAGCCCCTGTACCGGTGAGATAGTGAGACTGACTGTGGCCTGAGCACACAATGGTTTGACCAAAGCGGTCCCAACTCCGGTCCATGAGTACCCCCGACAGCAGGCTTGATAATTAGTTGACAAGTAGAATCATGTGTGCTTGTCCAGGGTCACAACAAAAATATGTACTGTTGGGTGTACTGGAATACTGAAATTGAGAAACACTGGGCTAGAGGGTCCATGTATAGACCAGAATGGAAATGGAAGACAGCCACTATACTTGAATAGCTCTAGAAATGGTGTCTACATGTTAGTTCCGATACTGTAGGTGGATAACAAATGAGAGTTATATTTCTGTTGAGAGGAAACAGCAGCAAAAAGATCTTCTCCATACCGCACTGGTACAACAGAATGTCAAACCCATCCCAGGCCCACATTAAACAGGAGGATTTTTTATGTGTCATCTCCATAATGGAGATATGCCTCTAAACCCAGGAGTCTGCAACACTCCGGGAACAGACAAGTACTGTATTTATCACTCCCACATCACACACTGCAAACACACAGACACACACAGACACACACACCCTCACAGACACACACCTGAACGCACACACACACACACACACACACACACACACACACACACACACACACACACACACACACACACACACACACACCTGAACGCACACACGAAGAAGTAGGAAGATCACTATTGCTCCATCCATCCCTCTGCCAACCTCCCAAGACTTGATCTAATAAGTGACATTTATTAATATGCGTATTCTAAAGTTCACAAATGTAATTATGAAAGAGCAAAGTTCCCTGGCTGTTATTGCTGATTGTGATTGATGGAGTGTGGTGCGTTTTGTGAGGAGGGGACCTCCATATGGAAACATAAAAGCATCGCTGGATTTGAGGAGAAGCTAAATCATTTAAGGCAGTAAATCTGATTAAGCATACAGGGAAACAGTGGAGGGGGAGCAGTGTTCAAACTCATATTCACTGAACCCCCCTCTGCCCCTGTAGGTTTCTTATAAGTACCTTATCAAGTATTTATGAATTCCCCTCATGTCTCAGGTATGGAATCCACACTGTTTCTGCTTTAGTAAGTGTCAACGCCATATATCTCAGTGCAAATGGCTAGCTGGCAGCACCCTGTATGACTGAAACACTCTTACTTAAGCTGTGATGAATGGGACGATACAACACATGGTAAGCACCACAGATCGAAAAGACAGATGGACTGTAATACATATAGGAATACAATGAAGGTGAACGAAAACAGGCCTATAGAAGGCAGCCACGATGTTCATATTTTAGGTGTGATCATACTGTATATTCAGGTCTGAGATCATCCTCAATGTCTCCTCTTCCTCATTAATAGATTCAATTCAAATCAAATGTATATTTGCGCCGAATACAACAGGTGGAGACCTAACAGTGAAATGCTTGCTTACAAGCCCTTTCCCAACTATCTGGAGTTGAAAAGTAAGAAAAATGTGCCAACAAATAACATACAAAATAGTAACACAATAAAATAACAATAACGAGGCTATATACAAGGAGTACCCGTACTGAGTCAACGTGCAGGGGTACGAGAGAGTTGAGGTAATATGTACATGTAGGTAGGGCTAAAAGTGACTAGGAAATCAGGATAGATAATAAACAGAGTAGCAGCAGCACATGTGAAGAGTGTGAACGAGTGTCTGTGTGCATGAGCGTATGTAGAGAGAGTGTGTGTGTGTGTGTGCGTGTGTGCGTGCGTGCGTGTGTGTGCGTGTGCGTGTGCGTGTGCATGTGTGTGCGTGTGCGTGTGTGTGTGTGTGTGTGTGTTAGAGTGTCAGTGTAGTATGTGTGTGTGTGAGTGGAGTCCAGTGAGTGTGCATAGAGCCAGTGCAAGAAAGTCAGTGCCAGTAAAAAGAGGTCAATGCAAATACGTAGTCCAGGTAGCCATTTGATGAACTGTTCAGCAGTCTTATGGCTTGGGGGTAGAAGCTATCTGGACAATGCCCCTGTGCACAAAGCGAGGTCCATACTGAAATGGATGGTTGAGATCGGTGTGGAAGAACTTGGCCTGCACAGATCCCTGACCTCAACCCCATAGAATACTTTTGGGATGAATTGGAACGTGGCGGATGTGTTGTTGCCTACCTTCACCACCTGGGGTCGGCCTGTCAGGAAGTCCAGGATCGAGTTACAGAGGGAGGTGTTCAGTCCCAGGGTCCTTAGCTAAGTGATAAGCTTGGAGAGCACTATGGTGTTGAACGCTGAGCTGTAGTCAATGAACAGCATTCTCACGTAGGTGTTCCTTTTGTCCAGGTGCAAGAGGGCCGTGTGGAGTACAATAGAGATTGTGTCATCTGTCGATCTGTTGGGGCGGTATGTGAATAAAGGTGAGTCCAGGGTTTCTGGGATGATGGCGTTGATGTGAGCCATGATCAGCCTCTCAAAGCATTTCATGACTACAGATGTGTGCTACAGGGCGATAGTCATTAAGACAGGTTACCTTGACTATGGTGGTCTGCTTGAAACGTAGGTATTACAGTTTGGGTCAGGGACAGGTTGAAAAAGTCAATGAAGACACTTGCCTGCTGGTCAGCGCATGCTCCACCATTATGTATGGACATTGTACACTATTTGAATTGTCTCACCTAACTAAATTATCTGAAATAATAATCCAATAAGACAACAGTTTAGGGATGTCCCGAGCCCTCTGGCTGAAACCTGTGAATACATTAATGTAAGCTTTACATTGATTTAATCACAGTCAGTGGTTCTGCCCAATGGGACCTCCCTCCATTCAAATGCATGCAGAGTGTGTGCAACATTGAATAAAATTCTCCCATAGTCTCACACACATATGGCCTTTTCAATCATGTGAAGGATTGACTCCATATTGCGTCCTAGGGTTCAAAGGAGGGGATGATTGCTGTATGTCTCATTATATAGAGAGGAGGAGGGTAATTTGCCTCGCCAGGGCAGCTCTGATGGCCAACCCAAAGAGGTGATTCATTTTGACTGTCCCATCACTCATCTGGTTGGGTGGAGACTGGGACTACCTCTGACAAATGTGTCTGACGTGTGATTGGTGGGAGGAAGTGAAACCCCAAGGTCTGCAATGATGTGATTACTTATGAATATAGTGACCAGAATGGCTTGAATAGCATTCTGGAACATTTAAAATGTCTACAATGGAAATGTTATACTTGAGACAGAGGAGAATAGAGCTTGGAGACGGAAAGAAGAGTTCCACCCACGTTGATGGCCATAAAGAGCCCTCCAACATGTCAACAGTCCTATGGCATGGCAGGCAGCCAGTGTGAATACATGGTTTGCTTGGTAAAGTATCTGAGGCACAGAGCCTGAGCTTTCCAGATGAATACTCTAGAGACAGGGAGGAAGATGTACACATGCAGAGTAGAAACACTATGTCAGATAACAAATGGGATGTCACATGTGCATACAGCATGTGATCTTTAGGTGTCTTTCCAGTCAAAGCACACACTTGCACACTATCAGAAAAAGAAGGGCTTTAAACCATCTAGAAACCTTTGCCGAGGAAAGGGAGGGGACTACGTTTACCTCATGCAATACAAACAAGGAAACTCATACATATTTCATTTCTAAACAATGGCTTTAGAAAAATACCCTTATTTTGTTATTCATGTGGGACGATAAAAGCATCCAGCTCACACGTCCTCTCCTCTGCCTTTCCATGTCTACTGGTTCTCCCTCTGCTGATCAGTGGATCATGGGCCCTATTGCTGGCCACAAAATCCTTTAGATAAAAGACAAAGAAGACGGAGAGGAATAGGGATTACCTCCTTCAGGTGACCTTCCACAAGGAGAAAGAGAGAGGGAGGAGAGGGAGGAGGAAGGGATCTAACAGGGTGAATAGTATAATCCCACTTTCTCTTATTATGAGAGCAGGACCATGACCATCCATGCATGGATATCACTTCTGACAGCATGTGCTCCTTTCTATAGAACTAAACCCGTTATCTCTACTCAAAGATACTGTAGGGGTGGATTCTGCCAGATTCAATCAGGTGAGGATGCAAGATTCCCCACTTCCAGGTTTCCTGTGAGACATACAGGTAAAATACAAGCCCTCAGATGTAACAATTCAGGTATAGTATATCACAGTAAAGGGGCAGGGGAATTCAACGGGAGGGGGATCCTGACACTAACAAACACACTGTTCAGCAATAAATTACCTGGACAAGGACAATGTTCTCCACAAGACATATACATATACCCGGGCTCCCAAGTGGCGCAGTGGTCTAAGGCACTGCATCTCAGGGCTCGATCCGTCACTACAGTCCCTGGTTTACAATTGCGACCTGGCCAAGATCAAGCAAAGCAGTTCGACACATACAACAACAGAGTTACACATGGAGTAAAACAAACATACAGTCAATAATACAGTGGAAAAATATGTCTATATACAATGTGAGCAAATGAGGTGAGATAAGGGAGGTAAAAGGCCAATAAAGGCCATGGTGGCGAAGTAAATACAATATAGCAAGTAAAACACTGGAATGGTAGATTTGCAGTGGAAGAGTGTGCAAAGTAGAGATATAATGGGGTGCAAAGGAGCTAAATAAATAAATACAGTAGTTGGAGAGGTAGTTGTTTGGGCTAAATTATAGATGGGCTATGTACAGGTGCAGTAATCTGTGAGCTGCTCTGACAGCTGGTGCTTAAAGCTAGTGAGGGAGATAAGTGTTTCCAGTTTCAGAGATTTTTGTAGTTCGTTCCAGTCATTGGCAGCAGAAAACTGGAAGGAAAGGCAGCCAAACAATATAACCAAGAGTAATTTACTACCTAAATGACAGTGTCAGATTTACAAGGGTTTGGTGTGCTTAGTTCTTTTTTAGCAGGAGGAAATCTGAATATTACTGGGATGTGTTATACCTCTCAGAGACTCAGAGGGATTTCCAGCCCTGGCCAAACACTGACTTCATTACATAGGCCTACTGTCCCCCAACTCTCAGTCCAATAAATATGGATATGAGAAGAGATTTACTGGCGAAAGTTGTTGAATGAAGAAAGCGCACCGCAAATTGGCTCTGGAATATTGCCACTTGGATGAGCCGTGATGCCCTATTGCAAATTACATGATGAAATGATTTGTTCTGACAAGACCGGTCTGGAGACTAATTAGCCCACTAATGCTCTCTTTATTAGCTGTTTTTGTTTCTGGGAGACAATCTCTGTCTCTCTCCCTCTCTCCACAGGAAAGGTAAAACAGTCTTTGAACTGAATTAGAAAACAATCATTTACAACAGCATGGAGAGTAAAAATGTAGTCTATTAAATGTTTTCACATAGTTCTGATGCATTTATATCCATTATGGCCAGACGGGCAACAACGGTGTTTGTATATCCAGCCAGAAGATCAGGTTGGTGATCTTAGGAATTGGATGGGGGCCAAGGCTTCACCCATCCAGCCATCTGGCTAGCTGGCTGGCTGCGACCCAGTGGAGCAAGTCTCCTAACCCCATTCATCAGAGCCATGGATGGCTACATTAAAGCCAGCCGCACATGGTTGAAGAGTAAGGCCGTCGGACCAACCAGTGACTGGAAGTGGACTTTTAATCTAACTCCAACATCACCATCCATCACCAATGTGTGGAGAAAACTAAAGACGGGCCCTGTGCTGTGTACTCTGAGAATGGGTTTGAGAGAAATCTGACAGAGTCTTGAGTTTCTGCCGCTGAACCCAATACATTTCCAGGCCTGACAACACAATAAAGCCACTTATTTCTCATTGTTTTTTCCAGGCATGTACACATACTGCACAGTACCAGAG
The DNA here is from genome assembly GCF_036934945.1 of Oncorhynchus masou masou. Classification (NCBI taxonomy): domain Eukaryota; kingdom Metazoa; phylum Chordata; class Actinopteri; order Salmoniformes; family Salmonidae; genus Oncorhynchus; species Oncorhynchus masou. The sequence continues at coordinate 32,756,667 of NC_088232.1, forward strand.
GGAGCATGTTACCCTGGTCTATAGGGACACTACATTATGAACAGAGGGCCTTCAACATCTTTGTTGATGTTCAGAAAAATAGAAGAAAAGTACAGTGCCTTGCGAAAGTATTCGGCCCCCTTGAACTTTGCAAACTTTTGCCACATTTCAGGCTTCAAACATAAAGATATAAAACTGTATTTTTTTGTGAAGAATCAACAACAAGTGGGACACAATCATGAAGTGGAACGACATTTATTGGATATTTCAAACTTTTTTAACAAATCAAAAACTGAAAAATTGGGCGTGCAAAATTATTCAGCCCCCTTAAGTTAATACTTTGTAGCGCCACCTTTTGCTGTGATTACAGCTGTAAGTCGCTTGGGGTATGTCTCTATCAGTTTTGCACATCGAGAGACTGAAATTTTTTTCCATTCCTCCTTGCAAAACAGCTCGAGCTCAGTGAGGTTGGATGGAGAGCATTTGTGAACAGCAGTTTTCAGTTCTTTCCACAGATTCTCGATTGGATTCAGGTCTGGACTTTGACTTGGCCATTCTAACACCTGGATATGTTTATTTTTGAACCATTCCATTGTAGATTTTGCTTTATGTTTTGGATCATTGTCTTGTAGGAAGACAAATCTCCGTCCCAGTCTCAGGTCTTTTGCAGACTCCATCAGGTTTTCTTCCAGAATGGTCCTGTATTTGGCTCCATCCATCTTCCCATCAATTTTAACCATCTTCCCTGTCCCTGCTGAAGAAAAGCAGGCCCAAACCATGATGCTGCCACCACCATGTTTGACAGTGGGTATGGTGTGTTCAGGGTGATGAGCTGTGTTGCTTTTTACACCAAACATAACGTTTTGCATTGTTGCCAAAAAGTTTAATCTTGGTTTCATCTGACCAGAGCACCTTCTTCCACATGTTTGGTGTGTCTCCCAGGTGGCTTGTGGCAAACTTTAAACGACACTTTTTATGGATATCTTTAAGAAATGGATTTCTTCTTGCCACTCTTCCATAAAGGCCAGATTTGCGCAATATACGACTGATTGTTGTCCTATGGACAGAGTCTCCCACCTCAGCTGTAGATCTCTGCAGTCCATCCAGAGTGATCATGGGCCTCTTGGCTGCATTTCTGATCAGTCTTCTCCTTGTATGAGCTGAAAGTTTAGAGGGACGGCCAGGTCTTGGTAGATTTGCAGTGGTCTGATACTCCTTCCATTTCAATATTATCGCTTGCACAGTGCTCCTTGGGATGTTTAAAGCTTGGGAAATCTTTTTGTATCCAAATCCGGCTTTAAACTTCTTCACAACAGTATCTCGGACCTGCATGGTGTGTTCCTTGTTCTTCATGATGCTCTCTGCGCTTTTAACGGACCTCTGAGACTATCACAGTGCAGGTGCATTTATACGGAGACTTGATTACACACAGGTGGATTGTATTTATCATCATTAGTCATTTAGGTCAACATTGGATCATTCAGAGATCCTCACTGAACTTCTGGAGAGAGTTCGCTGCACTGAAAGTAAAGGGGCTGAATAATTTTGCACACCCAATTTTTCAGTTTTTGATTTGTTAAAAAAGTTTGAAATATCCAATAAATGTCGTTCCACTTCATGATTGTGTCCCACTTGTTGTTGATTCTTCACAAAAAAATACAGTTTTATATCTTTATGTTTGAAGCCTGAAATGTGGCAAAAGGTCGCAAAGTTCAAGGGGGCCGAATACTTTCGCAAGGCACTGTACATGCCAGAATGTTTTCCCTTTTTCTCAGCATTGAACTTGCCCTTACTCCATTAATATCAAGCAAACCCTATTGCCCCTTGCCGTTCCAAACAACATTCCCAAATGTGTGTCCCGATGTCCCTTCTCAAATGACATTCCTCTGCACACCTCAGCCTGAAGGCTCGCCTGTCAACTCTGGCTCACAGGTTGACTCACCAGACCACCGCCCTCCCAGCCCCCTCACATGTCTCTTCTGCCTTTCTATTCCCATAATATCCTGTACCAGTGACCTCTTACCATGTTTTTCTTCCACAATCTCCTCACCACATCCTGGGCAGTGAAGCAAACTCCCGCCCCTGGATGCCTGGAGCCTCTGATGAGTCTTTCATTAAGGCTAGTGTCAGGATGGAGCCCCCTCCTCTTCTCCTGCGTTCTCAGCCACTGAGGGCACTGCCAAATTGTTTCAGGATGGATGACCTGTCAGGAGGATCCAGAGGAAATACAAACATCCTCATCCATCACAAGGAGCCCCCGACCCACACACAAGCATATACACACACGGACACACAGAGACACCCACCCCATGTACAGCTACAGTGACATGCCTTCTGACTTTCTCAGACACTGCCGGGCCTGTCTCTGTATTCAGGGGTATTACCAACAGAGCCTGCGTCTGTATTCAGGGGTATTACCAACGAGGCCTTCCTCTGTATTCAGGGGTATTACCAACGGGGCCTTCCTCTGTATTCAGGTTTATTACCAACAGAGCTTGCCTCTGTATTCAGGAATCTTACCAACTGGGCCTTCCTTTGGCAGAGCACTCCATAAGAGCAACCCGGGTCTTTGTGCTTGGGCACTGCCACTTCTCAAGGCCCATTCTCGGCAATAATGGATGACTCTCAAATGAATCATGACCAAAAAAAGACATGGAAGAAAAACACACGGTAAGGGACCTGTTATACTTAATGTGTGTTGTACTGTTCTAATGGTTCATCTGTGGTGAATTAATTGCAAATAAAACTGAAATTATTATTATTTTACTATATCCTAATCATCTAGGACCAACTGACACAAGTACTAGCATACTTGAGGGTAGAGACAACAAAGGTAACCAAGCAACACCATCCGTAACAGATACCTCTCTGCCACAGGGTATTTATGTTGTGGTCTTGTGAACGCGTATGAGTGTGCGTATGTACTGTGTGTGTGTGTGTGTGTGTGCGTGTTTGTGTGTGTGTGTTGTGAGTGTTTGTGTATGTGTGGGTGGGTGGGTGTCAGGATCGACCAGGAGGTTTCTGGGGGGTCTGGGGAGACAGTTCCCTGCCTTCTCAGCTTTGATCACTTCCTCTCCCAGGGACATGTTCTTCTACAACAGGGGTTCTTAAAAGTGAGGGGTCAGCGAAGGTACTGCAGGGGGTCTACACCCAGATCTCAAAATATACTATGTTTTTCAATGTTTTTATGAATATTACTAAAACAACAGATTAAACACATTTTGACCAAGGGATCTGTGGAATACGTTTAGAGGATGTAATACAATACAATGTAATATTATTAATCTACAATTTATGTTTTTAACCCTAGGCAACATGGGCCTGAGACGCTCACAGGGATATTAGTATCCACAGTACTCCACCATACTGTATACTGTATTTTTTCATAATTGAACTGTGATTTTAGCTTTAAAACTGCTAAGGTTTCTCTATGCCTCATGGAAAAATATGGAGAATTGCAGGAAAGTAGCTTGAAAAATTGACAATTTTCTCTCTGATGTCAAGATTTTAAAGGCCTGAGACTTGGTTCATCTGACCATGCACTGCCACAGTCATAGTAAAACTAATTTTATGCTACTTTTATCTCACTCGAGTTGTGTTCTGATTATAAGGAGTCCTTGATGAATTTGCTATCACAAAAGGGGTCCCAGGCCCCTATTCTAGAACACACGACATCTCCATAATTGATCTGCCTTTAACAGATATTCCACCATTAATGCATAAAGTTTCAAATGCCTCTATAGTGGAGACTGGAGACACAGAAAGCTCTGTTTCAACCTTCACATAACCCCTGCAACAAACATACAGTGCAGTTTCACACAGAGGACTCCATAATCACTCAACTACACTACTATACTGTATGTACATGCTACCCATGCCAACCTGTGTACCAACATCAATACATTTTGTCATAAATAGCTGAAAATAGAGTTTATCTCAAACTCCAATTACATGTAAGAGTGTCCCTCACAGTTGCTCTGCATTCACACAGCCTTAGTGATTTGACTTGAGCCTTGCTGGTGGAGGGACGGCCCCAGCCTGGTCCCCACTGAGCCCTGTTATGTCTGAGGCCAACCCCACCCTGACAGCTCAGGCATGACCTTTCAACTCTCCAAACATTACTGGAGCATCTGAGCATGTCAGGCAAGAGAATGGAAGTTAGAGGGAGGGTTAGGAGGAGGTTAGGTACTGCAAAGAGACTGTACGACTGTTCTATGAGGATGGTGGGGGAGAGGGGAGGGGGTGATAATGGAATGGAGAATGGGTGGGGGAAGGTGGTACCTTTGGGGGACTCTCAGGGGTCAGGTAGCACTGCTGATCATTAAGGAGCCCCTATAAAACCCTGGCCTCGGCCATGATTACACTGTCAGGGTGTAAAACAGAGGTTGCTGGGGTGAGGGGAGGAAAGGGAGACTGATAGGAGTTGGGAACCCACAATGTAGAAACACCATACTGTACCTTGATTTGAACAAAATAATCAAGCTGTATTTTTTTTCAGAGCTTATCAAATGATCTGTGCTGCTAAACATTACACTATACTCCTCTTTCCAGTAGGACACAGGGCCATAGGCTACACTCGTAGGTCTACTACCATAACTGAAGCTCTATACAGTCATTATTTAGACCTTGTCACAAAACACAACACAACATTATGTTGTCAATGATGACAGATGAATGTATGACAAGTTTCCTTTGTCTGACCTCTCATGGGATGCCCACATCAGATACATGCTGAAGAGAGCCCAACCAAGAATCCACTGCCTGAGCCTGGCCAAGTGCTGGTCTTTCTTCAGATGTTCTAACTAAAATATGCAGTATGTGACTTTCATCCTGGAATATTCTTCACCTGTTTGGGCAGGTCCAAATAGAAGGCCTTCAGTGAAGATGTCATTGGAATACCCCATGACCATTCCCCAGCCTGGAGGCAAAAAGAGATGAGGATAACATACTGAAGGAGGGGACCCACCCACTTCTCCAGGCTCTGACCACAAAACCAAACTACTTTAACCTGTGAAATGGATGCACACAGTCAATCAGTAACACTAAAATACACCAACTGTCCTTTCTGCCTAGAGCATACTGATGGACCCTGTAGTCTACCTGTGCTTATTTCTTACATTCTTAACTGTAATGTGCCCAGTGGTAAAATCTGAACCTTTTAGATTACTGTTTGTATTTTTATATTTCATATTGTGATGCAATTATGTTTTATACAATGAACTTGAAACTTGTCCAACCATCACAAAGGACGTGTTAGGAAATCAAACCCTAAGGCACTTCTCCACTGTATAAATACATGCATCTATCTAAATACATTTATCTGTCTGTCTAAGGCCTATTATCTAAGAACAGTAATTCGTCATGGTCACTGGAAACAGAGGTTTAGGAAAGTCCCTAAGAGACGTCTGTGGAACGGAACATAAGCCCTCTATTCTGGAAGGCTGAAGGTGCAGTAGTCACTAGAGAAGGATTAGAGTACATAGAGTACATAGAAAACCGCCAAAAGTGGATGTGATATCACAGAAAGCATAGTGTCAGACTTGAATATCCTGAACATTTTGCTTTAGATACTGATGTTAAGGCACACGACTATATAGGTGGCCTCTTTTCACACTCATCAACTCACAAACAATTAGCAACAATTAGCAACGAGAAGAAGAACAGCAGATACAGTGCCTTCGGTTAAAGTATTCAGACCCCTTGACTTTTTCCACAATTTGTTACGTTACAGCCTTATTCTAAAATTAATTCAATTAAGAAATACCCCATAATGAAAAAGCGAAGAGGTTTTTAGACATATTTGCAAATTTATATATATATATTTTTTTTAAACGTATTTTTGTAAGTATTCAGACCCTTTACTATGAGACTTGAAATTGAGTTCAGGTGAATCCTGTTTCCATTGATCATCCTTGAGATGTTTCTACAACTTGAAGACCACTTGTGCTAAATTCAATTGATTGGACATTATTTGGAACGGCACACACCTGTCTATACAAGGTCCCACGTTTGAAAGTGCATGTCAGATCAAAAACCAAGCCATGAGGTCGAAGGAATTGTCCGTAAAGCTCCGAGACAGGATTGTGGATCTGGGAAAGGGTACCAAAAATGTCTGCAGCATTGAAGGTCACCAAGAACATGGTGGCCTCCATCATTCAAGTCAAATAAAATAAAATACAATTTTATTAGTCACATGTGCCCAATACAACAGGTGTAGACCTCACAGTGAAATGCTTACCTACGAGCCCCTAAACAACAATGCAGTTTAAAAATATATATATATAAAAATATGAATAAGAATAAGAAATAAAAGCAAAAAGAAATTAAAGAGCATCAGTAAAATAATAATAGCAAGACTATATACAGGGGGGTACCGGTACAGAGTCAATTTGCGGGGGCACAGGTTAGTCGAGGTAATTGAGGTAATACAGTTGAAGTCAGAAGTTTACATACACCTTAGCCAAATACATTTCAACTCAGTTTTTCACAATTCCTGACATTAAATCTTAGAACAATTCCCTGTCTTAGGTCATTTAGGATCACCACTTTATTGAGGAATGTGAAATGTCAGAAAAATACTAGAGAGAATTATTTATTTCAGCTTTTATTTCTTTCATCACATTCCCAGTGGGTCAGAAGTTTACATACACTCAATTAGTATTTGGCAGCATTGCCTTTAAATTGTTTAACTTGGGTCAAATGTTTAGGATAACCTTCCATAAGCTTCCCACAATAAGTTTGGTGAATTTTGGCCCATTCCTCCTGACAGAGCTGGTGTAACTGAGTCAGGTTTCTAGGTCTCATTGCTCGCACACAATTTTTCAGTTCTGCCCACAATTTTCTATGGGATTGAGGTCAGGGCTTTGTGATGGCCACTCCAATACCTTGACTTTGTTGTCCTTAAGCCATTTTGCCACAACTTTGGAAGTATGCTTAGGGTCATTGTCCATTTGGAAGATCCATTTGCGACCAAGTTCTAACTGATGTCTTGAGATGTTGCTTCAATATATCCACATAATTATCCTGCCTCATGATGCCATCTATTTTGTGAAGTGCACCAGTCCCTCCTGCAGCAAAGCACCCCCATAACATGATGCTGCCACCCCCGTGCTTCACGGTTGGGATGGTGTTCTTCGGCTTGCAAGCCTCCCCCCTTTTCCTCCAAACATAACGATGGTCATTATGGCCAAACAGTTCTATTGTAGTCTGGCTTTTTTAATGGTGGTTTTAGAGCAGTGGCTTCTTCCTTGCTGAGCGGCGTTTCAGGTTATGTCGATATAGGACTTGTTTTATTGTGGATATAGATACTTTTGTTCTGGGATTGATTTGCACTTTTCACACCAAAGTATGTTCATCTCTAGGAGACAGAACGCGTCTCCTTCCTGAGCGGTATGATGGCTGCCTGGTCCCATGGTGTTTATACTTGCATACTATTGTTTGTACAGATGAACGTGGTACTTTCAGAAGTTTGGAAATTGCTCCCAGGGATGAACCAGACTTGTGGAAGTCTACAATTTTATTTCTGAGGTCTTGGCTGATTTCTTTTGATTTTCCCATGATGTCAAGCAAAGACTCACTGAGTTTGAAGGTAGGCCTTGAAATGCATCCACAGGTACACCTCCAATTTACTCAAATTATGTAAATTAGCCTATCAGAAGCTTCTAAAGCCATGACATAATTTTCTGGAATTTTCCAAGCTGTTTAAAGGCACAGTCAATTTAGTGTATGTAAACTTCTGACCCACAGGAATTGTGATACAGTGAATTATAAGTGAAATAATCTGTCAGTAAACAATTATTGGAAAAATTACCTGTGTCATACACAAAGTAGATGTCATAACTGACTTGCCAAAACTATAGTTTGTTAACAAGAAATTTATGGAGTGGTTGAAAAACAAGTTTTAATGACTCCAACCTAAGTGTATGTAAACTTCTGACTTCAACTGTATGTACATGTAGGTAGAGTTATTAAAGTGACTTGCGTACATAGATGACATCAACAGAGAGTAGCAGTGGTGTAAAATAGGGGGGGGCAATGCGAATAGTCTGGTAGCCATTTGATTACATGTTCAGGGGTCTTATGGCTTGGGGGTAGAAGCTGTTTAGAAGCCTCTTGGACCTAGACTTGGTGCTCCAGTGCCGCTTGCCGTGTGGTAGCAGAGAGAACATTCTATTACTAGGGTGGCTGGAGTCTTTGACAATTTTTAGGGCCTTCCTCTGACACCGCCTGGTATAAAGGTCCTGTATGGCAGGACGCTTGGCCCCAGTGATGTACTGGGCCCTACGCACTACCGTCTGTAGTGCCTTGTGGTTGGAGGCCGAGCAGTTGCCATACCAGGCAGTGATGCAACCAGTGCTCTCGATGGTACAGCTGTAGAACCTTTTGAGGATCTGGGGACCCATGACAAATCTTTTCAGTCTCATGAGGGGGAATAGGTTTTGTCGTGCTCTCTTCGCGACTGTCTTGGTGTGCTTGGACCATTTTAGTTTGTTGGTGATGTGGCCACCAAGGAACTGAAGCTCAGAACCTGCTCCACTACAGCCCCGTCGATGAGAATGGGGATGTGCTCGGTCCTCTTTTTTTGGAAGTTCACAATCATCTCGTTTGTCTTGATGACGTTGAGGAAGAGGTTGTTGTTCTTTCACCACACAGCCAAGTCTCTGACCTCCTCCCTACAGGCTGTCTTATCATTGTCTGTGATCAGGCCAAACACTGTTGTAACAAACTTAATGATGGTGTTGGAGTTGTGCCTGGCCATGCAGTCATGAGTGAACAGGGAGTACAGGAGGAGACTGACCACGCACCCCTGTGTTGAGGATCAGCGCGGCGGGTGGATTTTACTACCCTTACCACCTGGGGGCGGTCCGTCAGGAAGTCCAGGATCCAGTTGCAAAGGGGGGTGTTTGGTCCCAGGGTCCTTAGCTTATTGATGAGCTTTGAGGGCAATATGGTGTTGATTGCTGAGCTGTAGTCAATGAATAGCATTCTCACATAGGTTTTCCTTTTGTCCAGGTGGGAAAGGGCAGTGTGGAGAGCAATAGAGATTGCATCATCCGTGGATCTGTTAGGGCGGTATGCAGATTGGAGTCGGTCTAGGGTTACTGGGATAAGGTGCTGACGTGAGCCATGACCAGCCTTTCAAAGCACTTCATGGCTACAGATGTGAGTGCTACGGGTTGGTAGTCATTTATGCAGGTTACCTTAGTTGTCTTGGGCACAAGGACTATGGTGGTCTGCTTAAAACAAGTTGATATTACATACGCGGACAGGGAGCGGTTGTAAATGTCAGTGAAGACACATGCCAGTTGGTTAGCACATGCTCGCAGTACACGTCCTGGTAATCCGTCTGGCCCTGTGGCCTTGTGAATGTTGACCTGTTAACAGGTCTTGCTCACATCGGCTATGGAGCGCGTGATCACATAGTCTTCCAGAACAGCTGGTGCTCTCATGAATGTTTTGTGTTATTTGCCTCGAAGCGAGCATCTAAGTAGTTTAGCTCGTCTGGTTTGTGTCACAAGGCTTGTGTCACCGGGCAGCTCTCGTTTGTGCTTCCCTTTGTATTATGTAATGGTTTGCAAGCCCTGCCACATCCGATGAGCGTCAGACATCCGATGAGCGTCAGAGCCAGTGTAGTACGATTCATTCTTTGTCCTGGATTTATGCTTTGCCTGTTTGATTGTTTGTCAGGCATAGCAGGTGTTCTTATAAGCTGACGAGTTAGAGTCCCACTCCTTGAAAGCGGCAGCTCTAGCCTTTAGCTCAGTGCGGATGTTGCCTGATTTTTTTATTTATTTTTTCAATTTAATTTTTAACATTTTATTTAACCAAGTCAGCCAGTTGAGAACAAGTTCTCATTTACATCTGCGACCTGGCCAAGAAAAAGCAAAGCAGTGCAACACAAATAACAACACAGAGTTACACAAGGAAAAAATAAACGTACAGTCAATAACACAATAGAGAAAATCTATATACAGTGTGTGCAAATGAGGTGAGATTATGTAGGTAAGGCAATAAATAGGCAGTAGCAGCAAAGTAATTACAATTTAGCAATTAAACACAAGAGTGATAGAAGAAGATGAATGTGCAAGTAGAGATACTTGGGTGAAAAGGAGCAAAAAAACAATATGGGGATGAGGTAGTTGGATGGGCTATTTACAGATTGGCTATGTACAGGTGCAATGATCTGTGAACTGCTCTGACAACTGATGCTTAAAGTTAGTGAGGGAGATATGAGTCTCCAGCTTCAGTGATTTTTGCAATTCGTTCCAGTCATTGGCAGCAGAGAACTGGAAGGAAAGGTGGCCAAAGGAGGAATTGGCTTTGGGGTTACCAGTGAAATATACCTGCTGTAGTGCAGGCTACGGGTGTGTCCTGCTATGGTGACCAGTTAGTTGAGATAAGACAGGGTTTTACCTAGCAAAGACTTATGGATGACCTGAAGCCAGTGGGTTTGGCGACAAATATGAAGCGAGGGCCAACCAACGAGAGCATGCAGGTCGCAGTGGTAGGTAGTATATGGGGCTTTGGTGACAAAACGGATGGCTGTGATAGACTGCATCCAATTTGCTGAGTAGAGTGTTATCTTGTAAGGCTATCTTGTAAATGACATCGCTGAAGTCAAGGGTCGTTGGGATAGTCAGTTTTACAAGGGTATGTTTGGCAGCATGAGTGAAGGATGCTTTGTTGTGAAATAGGAAGCCAATTCTAGATTTAATTTTGGTTTGGAGATGCTTAATGTGAGTCTGTAAGGAGAGTTTACCGTCTAACCAGACAACTAGGTATTTGTAGTTGTCCACATATTCTAAGTGAGAACCTTCCAGAGTAGCGATGCTGGATGGGCGGGCAGGTGCGGGCAGTGATCGGTTGAAGAGCATGCATTTAGTTTTACTTGCATTTAAGAGCAGTTGGAGGCCACGGAAGGAGAGCTGTATGGCATTGAAGCTCGTCTGGAGGTTAGTTAACACAGTGTCCAAAGAAGGGCCAGAAGAATACAGAATAGTGTCGTCTGGATAGAGGTGGATCAGAGAATCACCAGCAGCAAGAGTGACATCATTGATGTATACATTGAAAAGAGTCGGCCCAAGAACTTAACCCTGTGGCACCCCCATAGAGACTGCCAGAGGTCCGGACAACAGGCCGTCCGATTTGACACACTGAACTGTCTGAGAAATAGTTGGTGAAGCAGGCGAGGCAGTCAATTGAGAATCCAAGGCTGTTGAGTCTGCTGATAAGAGTGTGGTGATTGACAGAGTCGAAAGCCTTGGCCAGATCGATGAATATGGCTGCACAATATTGTCTTTTATCAATGGCGGTTATGATATCATTTATCAGCTTGACCCTGGCTGAGTTCACCCATGACCAGCTCAGAAACCAGATTGCATAGCGGAGAAGGTATGGTGGGATTCAAAATGGTTGGTGACCTGTTTGTTGACTTGGCTTTAGAAAGGCAGGGTAGGATAGATATAAATCTGTAACAATATGGGTCTAGAGTGTCTCCCTCTTTGAAGAGGGGGATGTCCGCGTTAGCTTCCCAATATTTTGGGATCTCAGACGATATGAAAGAGAGGTTGAACAGGCTAGTAATAGGGGTTGCAACAATTTCGGCGGATCATTTTAGAAAGAGAGGGTCCAGATTGTCTAGCCCTGCTGATTTGTAGGGGTCCAGATTTTGCAACTCTTCCAGAACATCAGCTATCTGGATTTGGGTGAAGTAGAAATGGGGAGGCTTGGGCAAGTTGCTGTGGGGGGTGCAGGGCTGTTGACCGGGGTAGGGATAGCCAGGTGCAAAGCATGGCCAGCTGTAGAAAAATGCTTATTCTCAATTATAGTGGATTTATCGGTGGTGACAGTGTTTCCTAGCCTCAGTGCAGTGAGCAGCTGGGAGGAGATGCTCTTATTCTCCATGGACTTTACAGTGTCCCAGAACTTTTTGGAGTTTGTGCTACAGGATGCAAATTTCTGTTTGAAAAAGCTAGCCTGTGCTTTCCTAACTGCCTGTCTATATTGGTTCCTAACTTCCCTGAAAAGTTGCATATTGCGGGGGCTTTTCGATGTTAATGTAATACTTCACAGGATATTTTTGTGCTGGTCAAGGGCAGTCAGGTCTGGAGTGAACCAAGGGCTATATCTGTTCCTGGTTCTACATTTTTTGGGGGCATGCTGATTTAAGATGGTGAGGAAAGCACTTTTAAAGAATAACCAGGCATCCTCTACTGAAAGAATGAGGTCAATATCCTTCCAGGATACCCGGGCCAGGTCGATTAGAAAGGTCTGCTCGCTGAAGTTTTTTAGGGAGTGTTTGACAGTGATGATGGGTGGTCGTTTGACCGCAGACCCATTACAGAAGCAGGCAATGAGGCAGTGATCTCTGAGATACTGGTTGAAGACATCAGACGTGTATTTGGAGGGCAGGTTGGTCAGGAGGATATCTATGGGGGTGCCCGTGTTTACGGATTTGGGGTTGTACCTGGATAGGTTCATTGATTATTAGTGTGAGATTGAGGGCATCAAGCTTAGAATGTAGGACTGCCGGGGTGCATCCCGCTAGCAGGACACCAGCCAACAACATCTGATGAAATTGGAGGGCGCGCAATTCAATATTCTTAATATTAAACATTCATGAACATTCAAGTATCTTATATTATTTAAAAGCGTAAAATTCTTGTTAATCTGTGCTGTCCGATCTACAATAGGCTTTATGGCGAATGCATACCATGCGATTGTCTCAGGACGGTGCCCTAACATCAACATATTTTCCAACTAGCACAGGCTTCATAAAATTACAAATAGCGATTAAATAAATAATTTACTTTTGAAGATCTTCCTCTGTTTGCAATCCCAAAGGTCCCAGCTACAACATGAATTTTCGTGTTGTTAGATAAAATCTTTCTTTATATCCCAAAAGGTCTGTTTATTTGGTACCATTGATTTCAGTAATCCACTCGTTCAACTTGCAGACAAAGGAGTCCAAAAAGCTCCCGCTAAACTTTGTCCAAACAAGTCAAACAACATTTCTATTTAATCCTCAGATGCTCTAAAATGTGAATGAACTGTAATATTTAATACTGAAAGTAATATGTTCAATAGGAAAGCAAACTTAGTAAGCGCACACCCTCTCCCTCACACGCCTAAACACTGATATTGTTCTGGTGATCTCCTCACCAAAACTCAAAATTCTTGCTTGTTTTTCAAAAAACAAGACTGGAACCTTGAATAAAGACTGTTGACATCTATTGGAAGCCTTAGGAATTGCAATCCGGGAGACGGAATTACATAGGAACCATAGGTTTCCATAATAAGAGCCTGGGACCTCCCCAAAAAAATTCTGGTTGTTTTTTCTTCGGATTTTCGCCTGCCATGTCAATTCCGTTATTGTCTCAGACATTATTTTAACAGTTTTAGAAACGTTAACGTATTTTCTATCCAATGCTACCAATTACATGCATAGCCTGGTTTCTGGGCCTGAATAACGTAAGGTTACGCCTGTCAGTCAGGCGGAAATTCAGGAAACTAGACCCTATCCCAGAGAGGTTTTAAGCATGTCCCAGTTTAGGTCACCTAAGAGTACGAGCTCTGAAGATAGATGGGGGGGCAATCAATTCACTTATGGTGTCCAGGGCACAGCTGGGGCCTGAAGGTGGTCCATAACAAGTGGTAACGGTGAGAGACTTGTTTCTGGAAAGATGGATTTTTAGAAGTAGAAGCTCGAATTGTTTGGGCAGAGACCTGGACAGTATAACAGAACTCTGCAGGCCATCTCTGCTATAGATTGCAACTCCGCCCCCTTTGGCAGTTCTATCTTGCCGGAAAATGTTATAGTTAGGAATGGAAATTTCAGGATTTTTGGAGGCCTTCCTAAGCCAGAATTCAGACACGGCTAGGACATCTGCGTTGGCAGTGTTCTAAAGCAGTGAATAAAACAAACTTAGGGAGGAAGCTTCTAATGTTAACATGCATGAAACCAAGGCTTTTATGGTTACAGAAGTCAACAAAAGAGAGAGCCTGGGGAATGGGAGTGGAGCTAGGCCATGTAGGGCCTGGGTAGGATAAGGGTACGGCTAAAGGCTATAGCTACTGGTCGTCTGCGTTCGGAACAGAGAGTAAATGGAGCAGGTTTCTGGGCGCGGGAGAATAGATTCAAGGCATAATGTACAGACAAAGGTATATTAGGATGTGAATACAGTGGAGGTAAACCTAGGCATTGAGTGACGATCAGAGAGGTTTTGTCTCTAGAGACACCATTTAAACCAGGTGAGGTCACCGCATGTGTCGGAGGTGGAACAAAAAGGCTAGCTAAGGAATATTGAGCAGGGCTGGAGGCTCTACAGTGAAATAAGACAATAATCACCAACCAAAACAGCAATGGGCAGGGCATATTGACATTAGGGAGTGGCATGCGTAGCCAAGTGTTCATAGGGACTGGTGAGTAGCTTGGCGAGCTGGAGACACAGCGATTTAGACAGCTAGCGGGCCGGGGCAAGCAGGCTAACAGAAGGGCCTTAGGTGGACGTCGTGATGGAAGAGTCTGTTTTAGCCCCCTCGGACGGTTACGTCTGCAGATCAGTCGTGATGGATCGGCAAGGCTCCGTGTAGGCAGTAAAAGGGTCCAGGCCAATTGGCAGAACAGGTTTTGCAGCCCAAGAAATTGGCTGATGGACCTCTTCAGCTAACAGTCCGATATGCTCTAGACAGTTAGCGGGCCGCGGCTATCAGGCTAGCAGATGGGCCTTCAGGGGCATCGCGATGGAGGAACCTGTTGAAACCCCCTCGGGTGGATTATGTCGGTAAACCAGTTGTGATGGATCGGCGGAGCTCCGTGTCAGCAGGGGTTCAGGTCAATTTGCAAAATAGGTTTTGTAGCCCAAGGAGTGGCTGATGGACCTCTTCAGCTAGCTGGTAGATTGGCCTAGCACGAGGCTGGTTCCAGGCTAACTGGTGCTTGCTTCGGGACAGAGACGTTAGCCAGGAGTAGCAACTCAGATAGCAGCTAGCTAGCTGTGATGATCCAGGTGAAAAGGTTCAGAGCTTACAGTAGGAATCTGGAGATATGCTGGAGAAAAAGCAGTCCGGTATGCTCTGGGTTGAATCTTGCTGTGCAGACTGGCAGGAGTTGACCGGGTTAAGGTTAGCTGATGACCGCTAGCAGTGGCTAACTGACTATTAGCTAGTATCTAGTTAGCTGGCTAGCTTCTGTTGGGGGTTCCGGTTTGTGTTAATGGACAGTCCAGCAGGCAATGGCTGTGTAGCCGAGCAAACATAGGGTCCAGTGAGCAGCACTCGATGAAACAGGTAACAGGTCGGTAGTCGTTTACTACGTTGAGCAAGCGGGAGACATTGAGTTCAGGGAGCTAGCAGGCCGGGACTAGCAGATGAATAATCACCAAACATCCACGATGCAGAGGCCGGTTGAGAGCACATTGGCTGAGTCAGCAGACCAGCAGACCAGTCGTGATGAATTGGCAGGGCTCCGTGTCGACAAAGGGTCCAGGCCAATTGGCAAGAGGAGTGTTGTAGTTGGTGTACTTGGTTTGCTAGCCGGGAGACGGGCCTAGCTCAGGGCTAGCTTGTGCATGCTTCTGGACAAGGGCATTTGCCACAATAGCTCCTCAGTAGCAACTAGATAGCTGCGAAGATCCTGCGTAATGGTCCAGAGCTTGCGGCAGGAATCTGATAATGTAGTGTAAAAAAGCAGTCCGATATGCTCAGGGCTGGTATCGCGCTGTGCAGACTGGCAGGTATTATCCGGGCTATCCAGGCTAAAGCGGCAGGAGTCTGAGCTAACGATAAAGACCGCTAGCAGAGGCTAACAATGACTAAATAGCTAGTAGCTAATTAGCTGGCTAGCTCCTGATGGAGGTTCCAGTTATAAGGTCTAAAATAAAATTGCTGATCCGCACCACATTGGGTGAGGCGGGTTGCAGGAATGTATATTTATTTCGAAAATGGAAAAAAGAGATTGAAATGTATAAAACCCCCCCGATGCACTTATTGATGAAGCCAATGACTGATGTGTACTCCTCAATGCCAACGGAGGAATCCCAGAACATATTCCAGTCTGTGCTAGCAAAACTGTCCTGTAGCTTAGCATCTGCTTCATCTGACCACTTTTTTATTGATCGAGTAACTGCTGCTTCCTGCTTTAATTTTAGCTTGTAAGCAGGAATCAGGAGGCTATAATTATGGTCAGATTTGCCAAATGGAAGGCGAGGGAGAGTTTTGTATGCGTCTCTGTGTGTGTAGTAAAGGTGGTCCAGAGTTTTTCCCCTCTGGTTGCACATTTAACATGCTGATAGAAATTTGGTAAGACCGATTTAAGTTTCCCTGCATTAATGTCCCCGGCCACTAGGAGCACTGCCTCTGGGTGAGCGTTTTCCTGTTTGCTTATGGCGGACTACAGCTGACTGAGTGTTGGCCTTAATGCCAGCCTCAGCTTGTGGTGGTATGTAGACAGCTACGAAAAATACAGATGAAAACTTAAGTTGCAAAGAAAAAGCCATATCTCAGACTGGTCAATTAAAGAAAAGATTAAGATGGGCAAAAGAACACAGACATTGGACAGAGGAACTCTGAAATCACTCATCCCGGAGTTGCCTCTTCACAGTTGATGTTGAGACTAGTGTTTTGCCGATACTATTTAATGAATCTGCCAGTTGAGGACTTGTGAGCCGTCTGTTTCTCAAACTAGACACTCTAATGTTCTTGTCCTCTTGCTCAGTTGTACACTGGGGTCTCTCACTCCTCTTTCTATTCTGTTTAGAGACAGTTTGCGCTGTTCTGTGAAGGGAGTAGTCCTCAGCATGGTACGAGATCTTCAGTTTCTTGGCAATTTCTCGCATAGAATAGCCTTAATTTCTTAGAACAAGAATAGACTGATGAGTTTCAGAAGAAAGTTATTTGTTTCTGGACATTTAAGACTATTTAGATATTCCATAAAAAAATCTGCTGTCTCCGGCTGCAATAGTCATTTACAACATTAACATTGTCTACATTGTATTTCTGATCAATTTGATGTTACAAAAAACTTGCTTTTCTTTCAAAAACAAGGACATTTCTCAGTGACAAGAAACTTTTGAATGGTAGTGACATGGTCCTTCGCCCCTTGTCTTTCCAGACGCCGCTGATCTATCCTGCCGATACAGCTTATAACCAGCCACCTGTATGTTGATAATGTCATCGTTCTGCCACGACTCCGTGAAGCATAAGATATTACAGTTTTGAATGTTTAAATATATACTACCCATTGGTAGTTAATCTTCTGCATAGGTCATCAATTTTATTTACCAAAGATTGCATGTTTGCTAGCAGAATTCTCTTCACGCAAATTACAGGGATCTGGGCCTGTTCCCGGGAAAGCAGTATGTCTTTCACGTCAGGCTCGTCGGACTCGTTAAATGAAAAAAAGGATTCTGCCAGTTTGTGCTGAGTAATCGCAGTTCTGATGTCCGGAATATCTTTTCGGTCATAAGAGACGGTAGCAGCAACATTAACTACAAGATAAGTAAAAAAATAAGTTAAAAAAAACCACAAAGAAACTGTCAGGATTTGGCCAGGGTTGTTCCGGGTTTTGGTCAGTAGATGCCCCCATTGTGCTTTTTGTCCTTATGTTTTTCCCTTGATCCCCATTAATTATTTGCACCTGTGCCTCGT
Source organism: Oncorhynchus masou masou (assembly GCF_036934945.1). NCBI lineage: Eukaryota > Metazoa > Chordata > Actinopteri > Salmoniformes > Salmonidae > Oncorhynchus > Oncorhynchus masou. Next base: position 32,774,292 of record NC_088232.1, read on the forward strand.
TTCCTCTAATTGTATTTAAACCCTTAGTTTCCCTCAGTTCTGTGCTCTGTGTTTGTATGTTAGCACCCTGCCCTAGTGTTCTGTGTACTCTTGTCGATTCCGGGTGACGCTCTTGTGGTATTCTGTTTTTGTTTATTTTTTGTGAGTTTCTTTTGAGGCCTTTTTGTGCTTTTCCTACCACCTTTTGGATTTGCCATTTTTTGTATTTAAGGATTTTTTCTTTATTAAATACACCGTTTTTAGTACTGCTGTGTCTGCCTCATCTTCTGGGTTCTGCTGACTATTCGTGGCTCAGTTGGTTAAGTGACTGTTTCTCACTCCGGAGACCCAGGTTCGAAACCGGGTCCTGACAGAAACACAGAGCCAAAAATGAACCCAGAGGCAGCCAGTTCCCAGGACCCTTTTGCCACGCTGTCCCACCACCAGGAGACTGTCCAACGCCACGAAGCCGCCCTGGTTCAGCAAGAGGCCTTAATGGCTAGACATTCTCATCTTCTGTCGGAGATGCTGACTTCCATTAAGCAAATATCTGATCGACTTACCCCGGCAACAGTTCCCGTCCCAGTACCTCAGGTTCACGTACCCATGGCAGTTAACCCCCTGGCTGAACCTCGTCTTCCACCTCCCCAACGGTTCTCAGGTGATCCAAGTGCTTGTAAAGGGTTTCTCACTCAATGTTCTCTCTCCTTTGAGCTGCAACCCTCGTCGTTTCCCACCGACCGGTCTAAGATCGCATATATCATCACCCTGCTGTCGGAAAAAGCCCTGGCCTGGGCTACTGCTGTGTGGGATGCCCATAGTTCCTGCTGTGCCAGCTACTCTGCCTTTGCTGAGGAATTCAAACGAGTGTTTCAAGGCCCAAGCAGTGGTTCTGACTCAGCCAAACAGCTCCTGACTCTCCATCAAGGTTGGCGCAGCGTGACGGACTATGCCATCCAGTTCCGCACGGTGGCAGCAGCGAGTGGCTGGAACAACGAGGCGCTCACGGTGTGCTTTCTGAAAGGCCTTTCCGACACTATCCAAGATGAACTGGCCACTCGGGAACCACCGGACAATCTCGAGTCCCTGATCAAGTTGGCCTCACGCATTGACCAGCGTCTGAGAGAGAGAGAACTCAACCGTAGACCTCTAGCCCCTATCAGTCCCAGCTCCGAGTCCCCACCTTTATCATCGCTGGCTCCACCGGAACCCATGCAGATTGGACGCATCTCCCAGGCTGAGAGAGACCGCCGGATGAGGGAGCGACGCTGTCTATATTGCGCCAAACCGGGCCATTTCCGTTCCACGTGTCCCGGGCTCCAGGGAAACGCTCTGTCCCGTACAGACCGGGGGGAACTGTAACGGGAAACATAACCTCCTCCCATCCGTCCAACTCCCGTCTGCTCATTCCAGTCACCCTCTCCTGGGACAACCACAAGCTTCACCTTCAAGCCTTGGTAGACTCTGGAGCCGCAGGTAACTTCATGGATGGTGTCTGGGCGAAGGAGAATGGCGTTCCCTCTGAACCTCTAAGTGACCCCATGAGGGTTACTACATTGGATGGAAGCCCTTTGGGATCTGGACTTGTCACTCATGTCACTACCTCCTTGCGACTTTCAGTTTCACAACACCAGGAATTGATGAACTTTCATTTGATCTCCTGTTCCGAGTTCCCTCTCGTCCTTGGATACCCCTGGCTTCACAGCCATAACCCTCACATCGACTGGTCTGTGGGCACTATCAAGCAGTGGGGTCCTACGTGCCAAGCTACTTGTATTTTCCAGAATTCTCCGAGTTCTACTCCCGAGTCTTTAGAATCCATCGACCTGACCCGAGTTCCCGAGTGTTACCATGACCTCAAACTGGTGTTTAGCAAACAGAGGGCCACCATGCTACCACCCCATAGACCTTACGATTGCCCCATCGACCTGTTTCCGGGCACTTGCCCCCCCAGGGGTCGGATCTTTTCCCTATCTCCACCCGAACGAGCTGCTATGGATACCTACATCAAGGACGCTCTGGAAGCAGGCCTCATGCGTCCATCCACCTCCCGGCGGGAGCAGGATTTTTCTTTGTGGCCAAGAAAGACGGTGGATTACGTCCTTGCATCGACTACCGGGGACTCAATGCCATAACCGTCCGTAACCGTTACCCGCTACCCCTTATGGCCACAGCCTTCGAGCTGCTCCAGGAAGCAGTTGTTTTCACTAAGCTTGACCTGCGGAACGCATACCATCTTGTGCGGATCAGACCTGGTGACGAGTGGAAGACCGCTTTCAACACGCCTACTGGTCACTATGAATACTTGGTGATGCCCTTCGGCCTGACCAACGCCCCAGCGGTGTTCCAAGCGCTCATAAACGATGTGCTTAGGGATATGCTTAACATATTTGTGTTCGTTTACTTGGATGACATCCTCATCTTTTCGAGCTCCCTTCAAGAACACACTAAGCATGTCAGACAAGTACTCAAACGCCTCCTAGACAGCCATCTGTACGTTAAGCCGGAAAAATGTGAATTCCATTCATCCCGAGTACAATTCCTGGGATTTGTAGTGGAACCCGGTCGAGTCCAAATGGACCCTAGGAAGGTAGGGGCGGTAGCGGATTGGCCCACCCCCAAATCCGTTAAGGATGTTCAGCGTTTCCTGGGCTTCACAAACTTTTACCGCAAGTTCATCAAGAACTTCAGTTTGGTGGCAGCTCCTCTCTCAGCTTTAACCAAAGGTGGCAATGCAAGGTTTTTGTGGGGAAGAGAAGCTGAGACGGCCTTCCAAGGACTCAAGCAGCGCGTCCTCTCTGCTCCCATCCTGATACTACCGACTACGGATGAACCATTTGTGGTGGAGGTAGACGCATCAGAGGTTGGTGTTGGAGCTGTCCTGTCTCAGAGGGGTGAAGACAAGAAGCTTCATCCGTGCGCTTTCTTCTCACACCGGCTTACCCCGACTGAGAGGAACTACGATGTGGGGATCGTGAACTCCTAGCGGTTAAGATGGCATTGAAGGAATGGAGACACTGGCTCGAGGGGCTTCTCACCCGTTTCAAGTGCTTACGGACCACAAAAATCTGGAGTATATCCAGCAGGCGAAGCGGTTGAACTCTAGACAAGCTAGATGGTCTCTTTTCTTCAATCGATTCCAGTTTATCCTCACCTATCGGCCCGGGTCGAAGAATCTCAAACCGGATGCCCTGTCCCGAGTCTACGCTCCTGCCATTCGAGATGACACGGACATGCCTGTCCTTCCTGCTGCTAAGATTGTGGCTCCGATCTCGTGGCAAGTTGAGGATACCGTGAGACGTGCTCAAGCTAGCGAACCGGACCCTAAAGGAGGCCCTGCCAATCGGTTGTTTGTCCCCAAGGCAGTGAGGACTCAGGTCCTTCTGTGGGGGCACTCCTCTCGCCTCACCTGTCATCCGGGCGTAGGTCGCACCTTGGAGTTCATCCAGCGTAAGTTCTGGTGGCCTACCATAAGAGAAGACGTTGCCACTTTCGTCAATGCCTGCCCCGTGTGCTGCCAGGGCAAATCTTCTCACCTCCGCCCTCAAGGACTCCTTCACCCTTTACCTGTTCCCCACAGACCCTGGTCCCATATCTCATTGGACTTTATTACTGGACTTCCTCCATCCCATGGCAATACTACTATCCTAGTCATAATCGACAGGTTTTCAAAGGCGGCCAGGTTCGTCCCTCTGACTAAGTTACCTTCTGCCAAGGAAACGGCTGAGTTGGTAATTAATCATGTGTTCCGAGTCTTCGGCATTCCTCAAGATGTGGTTTCTGACAGAGGTCCCCAGTTCGCCTCAAGGTTTTGGAAGGCCTTCTGCCAACTCATGGGGGCTTCTGCCAGTCTATCTTCAGGGTACCATCCGGAGTCCAACGGCCAAACAGAGAGGATGAATCAAGAGCTGGAAACCACCCTCCGATGTATGACTCGTGACAACCCGTCCACATGGTCATCCTTTATTGTTTGGGCCGAATACGCGCACAACACCTTGCGCTCCTCCTCCACTGGTATGTCCCCGCACGAGTGTCAGTTTGGCTATGCTCCTCCATTGTTCCCGGACCAGGAGGCAGAAGTCAGAGTGCCTTCAGCCTTGAAGTTCGTCAGACGCTGTCGGCTTATGTGGAGGAAGACCCGTCTTAATCTTATGCGTTCCTCACAGAGGTATCAACAACAAGCCAACAGACGTCGCCGTCCCGGGCCTACCCTGCGCCCGGCCAGAGAGTCTGGCTCTCCACAAGAGACTTACCTCTACGGGTGGAGTCTCGCAAGCTGTCCCAAAAATACATCGGTCCCTTCAAGGTTGCCAGGAGAGTTAACCCAGTTTCTTATCGCCTACACTTACCCAGATCCCTTAAGATTAATCCCACATTTCATGTTTCATTGTTAAAACCTGTTGTTTTTTCTCCCCTTGTCCCGGCAGACAGACCTCCCCTCCGCCTCGTGTCATTGGAGGCCAGCCGGCTTATACCGTCCACCGGATACTGGATTCCCGCCGGGTGCAGCGGTCCTGGCAGTATCTGGTGGACTGGGAAGGCTACGGTCCTGAGGAGCGCTCCTGGGTTCCTGCCAAAGACATCCTGGACCCTGACCTCATTCGTCAGTTCAGGGTCCTCCACCCTGAGAGAGCTGGTAGGAACGTCAGGAGCCGTTCCTAGGGGGGATTCTGTCAGGATTTGGCCAGGGTTGTTCCGGGTTTTGGTCAGTAGATGCCCCCATTGTGCTTTTTGTCCTTATGTTTTTCCCTTGATCCCCATTAATTATTTGCACCTGTGCCTCGTTTCCTCTAATTGTATTTAAACCCTTAGTTTCCCTCAGTTCTGTGCTCTGTGTTTGTATGTTAGCACCCTGCCCTAGTGTTCTGTGTACTCTTGTCGATTCCGGGTGACGCTCTTGTGGTTTTTGTTTATTTTTTGTGAGTTTCTTTTGAGGCCTTTTTGTGCTTTTCCTACCACCTTTTGGATTTGCCATTTTTTGTATTTAAGGATTTTTTCTTTATTAAATACACCGTCTTAAGTACTGCTGTGTCTGCCTCATCTTCTGGGTTCTGCTGACTATTCGTGGCTCAGTTGGTTAAGTGACTGTTTCTCACTCCGGAGACCCAGGTTCGAAACCGGGTCCTGACAGAAACAAACAAAAAACACAATTGGATAGGAACAAGTAAAGGTTGGAACTACCGACACTCTTCCTAGAGCTGGCCGCCTGGCCAAACTGAGCAATCGTGAAAGAAGGGCCTTGGTCAGGGAGGTGACTAAAAACCTGATGGTCATTCTGACACAGCTCTAGAGTTCATCTGTGGGGATGGGAGAACCTTCCAGAAGGACAACCATCTCTGCAGCAATCTACCAATCAGGCCTTTATAGTAAAAGGCACATGACAGTCCGCTTGGAGTTTGCCAAAAGGCACCTAAAGACTCTCAGACCATGAGAATATTAAGATTCTCTGGTCTGATGAAACCAAGATTGAACTCTTTGGTCTGAATGCCAAGCGTCATGTCTGGACCATCCCTACGATGAAGCATGGCGGAGGCAGCATCATGCTGTGGGGATGTTTTTCACCATCAGGGACTGGGAGACTAGTCCGGATCGAGGGAAAGATGAACAGAGCAAAGTACAGAGAGATCCTTGATGAAAACATGCTCCCGAGCACTCAGGACTTCAGACTGGGGGCGAAGGTTCACCTTCCAACAGGACAACGACCCTAAACACACGGCCAAGACAACGCACGAGTGTCTTCGGTGCCAGTCTCTGAATGTCCTTGAGTGGCCCAGCCAGAGCCCGGACTTGAACCCAGTCAAACATCTCTGGAGAGACCTTTAACCGGTGTGAAATGGTTAGCTAGTTAGCGGGGTGTGCGCTAATAGTGTTTCAATCGGTGACGTAACTTGCTCTGAGACCTTGAAGTAGTTGTTTCGCGGCTTTTGTGGAGCGATAGGTAACGATGCTTCATGGGAGGCAGTTGTTGATGTATGCAGAGGGTCCCTGGTTCAAGCCCAGTTAGTGGCTTGTGGGAGGGACGGCTCATGTCAGTCTATGTACCTGACAAGGCTTGATTTCAGCATAGGAAAAAGAGAAAGAAATATACAATGGAGCAGTTATGATGTCATTATGGATTACAATAAAGAGTGAGGGAGAGAGGAAGATAGAGAGAGGATCGACAGCGATTAATTAATGGATGTGATCGTATAATTTAATGAGAGTGCTCATAATGTTAATCATGCAATACCCTTAAATAGGCTGGCATGCCATGCTCCCTACTCCTTAATTTAATTTCATTGTATTTCCTTTAGCCAGGATAGTCCACTCAGTAACGATTGCCACTGTTTTCCAGGAAGTCCTGGGTTCCATAGAATCAATCAAATCATTCCCATCACATAACAGTTGTCTAGATAAAAACCCACCATACACACTCCTCATAGTGCCGGCGGTTACATTTGGCTTGTGTAGATTTTTGTCTTGTGTCAACACAACTATAGCCACATCGAGAGTGCTTTTTCTTTTTTTCTGCCATTAAGACAAACAGTCAGCATCAGTGAGTGCAGTAGTGGAATGTCTTATACTGTATCAGAGCCAGGCTGTCAGTGGCACTGTGGGGCTGTTGAGCATGGCTTTCTCCTGGAGGTGAAGGGCAGTTAGAGGACACAGATATTCCCCTGATCAGATGAAGGCTATAAATACAGGGAAAGCAAACAGAAGCTCAGACTGTTTCCATCTCTGGAGAGGGATGAATGGAACACATGTGTACAAGCACTTAGGACAGAGCATATGGGCCAAACAACCAACACATTATCTTTTGACTGTCTATTTGACTACACTTCTTTAAAGTGCTGAGATACCCCATACTGTAGAGAGTCTGCATCTCATACAGTGGGCTTTACATTATATATGCACTTACTAGACATTCTGAGAAGTGCTGCTTGCTTCCTGACGCTTCAGTGGTTGCGAGGATAGTAAGTAATGGCACAAACTTGTATTGTTCATTCTAAATCAATTCCACACTACAAGGGCATACGAGAATAAAAGTGTGAAAATGGTCTCCCTCCATCAACCACATCCATCACCTACTGTGCAGTCGAGCGGTAGTGGCCATAGAGGACTAATGGCATCAGCACTGCCTCATGTAGATTCTTACAACATACCTTAGAAAAGCATCATACATGTGACCCGCTGGAGCTAATTTAATGATTCTATATTGTGAATACCCCAAGGAGTGGTGTGGGGATGCCTGTGGGCCGGTGAAAAGGAAGTAGGGCGATCGAGAGGGTCTGTTCTGTGACTGGCTGCTGAATTGACTTTTCACAACATGCCTTGAGAGGTAATCAGTCATGTTGAGTGGCAGGGGTGTTTGTGCGCCCCTATACGCCTCCATGTGCAAAACCTCCATCTGTCTGTCTCATGCATGTTCCTTCCTGTCTGGAAATGTTGTGATCCCACACTCCACCGATTGCCAAAAAGGACAGCATTCAGGCATCATCACCACTGCTAAAATGATGTGTGTGTCCTCTATATCGCTGGGTGAAGGGAGCATAAGCCTCTCTGAATCTTCTCTCGTCTGCATGGGGAGGATGCTGTATACTAACAGCCTATGTCTTTTCCTCACACGGAATTGTTACGTAATTCCCCCTTGCTGCATCCGCATTAGCTCAAGATAAGATGGTAATAGCTCATCACAGGTATTTGTCTGTTAGTGATTTTAGGTTGGATCACAATTTCTGTTAGTTTCCACTTTCAACACAAAGCCTTTTTTCAATGTACAACAAAACCTTCCAATTTTATGTAATCCATGAACAAAAGCCTTGCTTTTATGTTCTGTTGTCTCACTGTGGGTGTTGAAAGCATACGGGTGGGGGTGAGGGTGGGGTTTAATGCTGAATATAACTACACAGTCATTGCTAATGTTCAAACTCAATCCAAAGTGCATGATTGTCTACTGTAGGAAATAAAGAGAGGGGGAGATGGGGACTGTTACAAAATGGTGCTAAAGATTTTTGTTTAGTTAATTGAACACTCTCCTTGAGATCAAGAGATTATATCTGTTTTGATCTAACAAGAATAGAGAATACCTTCCAAACTGCATCCCTCCAGGCCTCCTGCTGGCAGGTATATTGTAAATGTGTTTTCACCAGGATCCTCCAACCCCCCACTATGACCTCCCATGGAACAATCTGTGGTGAGGGAGAGGCAGTCAGCCCAATCTAGACCCAGACACCCTCCATGTGCCTAAGACCTGGTAATGGCATGGTAACGAGAGAAATGGGCACATAAAGAAGATAAAGAGACTGTATTCTGGGCCAGCACTGCTATATCAATAGTGCTGTAAAAACAAGACATAACTTAAGCTCAATACAGGCACGGAATGGATGGTGAAGTGTAAAGGCAGGGGGATTGGGGTGGTAAAACACAGGAGGCCAGAGTAATGGAGTTTGAGATTTCTTGAATGTGATTTTTTTATGATTCAATCTTCCTCCAAACAACCTTTTCACTTCAACTGCCCTCTGATGTCTTATGCATGCTGACTAGAGGTCGACCGATAAATCGGAATGGCCGATTAATTAGGGCTGATTTCAAGTTTTCATAACAATCGGAAATCTGAATTTTTGGACACCAATTTGGCCGATTTAAAAAAATATATATATATATTTTTAACACCTTTATTTAATCTGTATTCAACTAGGCAAGTCAGTTGAGAACACATTCTTATTTTCAATGAAGGCCTAGGAACGGTGGGTTAACTGCCTCGTTCAGGGGCAGAACAAGAGATTTGTACCTTGTCAGCTCGGGGGATTCAATCTTGCAACCTTACAGTTAATTAGTCCAACGCTCTAACCACCTGATTACATTGCACTCCACGAGGAGACTGCCTGTTACGCGAAAGCAGTAAGCCAAGGTAAGTTGCTAGCTAAACTTATCTTATAAAAAACAATCAATCAATCATAATCACTAGTTAACTACACATGGTTGATGATATTACTAGTTTATCTAGCGTGTCCTGCGTTGCATATAATCAATGAGGTGCGTATCATTGCTCCAACGTGTACCTAACCATAAACATCAATGCCTTTCTTAAAATCAATACACAGAAGTATAGATTTTTAAACCTGCATATTTAGCTAAAAGAAATCCAGGTTAGCAGGCAATATTAAACAGGTGAAATTGTGTCACTTCTCTTGTGTTCATTGCATGCAGAGTCAGTGTAAATGCAACGGTTTGGGCCGCCTAATTTGCCAGAATCTTACACAATTATGACATAACATTGAAGGTTGTGCAATGGAACAGAAATATTTAGACTTATGGATGCCTCCTGTTAGATAAAATACGGAACGGTTCCGTATTTCACTGAAAGAATAAACTTATTGTTTTCGAGATTATAGTTTCCAGATTCGGCCATATTAATGACCTAAGGCTCGTATTTCTGTGTATTATCATGTTATAACTAAGTCTATGATTTGATAGAGCAGTCTGACTGAGCGATGGTAGGCAGCAGCAGGCTCGTAAGCATTCATTCAAACAGCGCTTTTGTGCTTTTGCCAGCAGCTGTTTATGATTCAAGCCTATCAACTCCCGAGATTAGGCTGGTGTAACCAATGTGAAATGGCATTTCAAACGTCTGAGACTTGGAGTGGTTGTTTCCCTTGCTCTGCATGGGTAACGCTGCTTCGAGGGTGGCTGTTGTCGTTGTGTTCCTGGTTCGAGCCCAGGTAGGAGCAAGGAGAGGGACAGAAGCTATACTGTTACACTGGCAATACTAAAGTGCCTATAAGAACATCCAATAGTCAAAGGTTAAGGAAATACAAATGGTATAGAGAGAAATATTCCTATAATTCCTATAATACCTACAACCTAAAACTTCTTACCTGGGAATATTGAAGATGTTAAAAGGAACCACCAGCTTTCTCATGTTCTGAACAAGGAACTTAAACGTTAGCTTTCTTACATGGCACATATTGCACTTTTAGTTTCTTCTCCAACACTTTGTTTTGGCATTATTTATACCAAATTGAACATGTTTCATTATTTATTTGAGGCTAAATTGATTATACTGATGTATTATATTAAGTTAAAATAAGTGTTGTAATTGTCATTATTACAAATAAAAAATAAAAAATAGTCAGATTAATCGGAATCGGCTTTTTTTGGTCCTCCAATAATCAGTATCGGTATCGGCATTGAAAAATCATAATTGGTCAACCTCTAATGCTGACCCTATGCAGCAAGTTGAGTTCCCAGCCTGAATAATCAATGGCTTTAAGGATAATTTACCTCACATAGGCCAAACATGTTCTACACTTTATTGAGGAAAAACATAATTTAAACTGTGATGATCTGCGTTTTACTTTAGGCTAATCTTTAATGACTTTCCAAACCTTCCCTAACCTTTCTTCCCTACCCCAAACTCAAGTCCAGCAGTGACCAAAGGGGCAAATGTTCTTATTTGTCACAGTGCCACATCCAATCAGTCAAACATCAGTGGTGGAAACCTTGCCAATTCTAGGCATGCAGGCTGTCACCTAGCAAATGCCATGGCGACAGGTCATTACAAAATCAACAGAACCATTTTATCCAGCCTGTGTTCATTGGCTGCTTTATCCCAGCCAAGCATGGTCCAGCCTACAGAACAGATTGACATGGCTAACACAATGCAAGTCTCCATCTCTAGCAGCAGCACACTTTCACTCTGTCAGGGACAATTACAGTGCTGTACTGCTGCCATCCACGGCCATCAGACAAGGCCTACATGTGTCCAATACAGATCTAGCTGTGAAAAGAGAAACTATACACAGTTTGTTCAGACGAACTTGAGAGAAGCAGCTTTTGAGCCTTTCAATATACAACATTTCAAAGGCAAAATGTTGCATAAAACTGAGTGTGGTTTTGGAAGATAGAGCATGAAAATAATGTATTGGGAAAAGGCTTGTTGTGTCTCTTTTAAGATTAAAACGACAAGACGCCAATGGAGCTGTCTTAGTATTCAGCTGGTATCGTCTTTATATGCATCTTTCCCATAGTCAATATATGCAAGGACTACAAATGACCTCATTGCGAGTTTTTCCCCAACCCATGCAATCTGTTAGCGGTTATAAGATTAAAGAAGACAAGCTGTTATGCTCGGAAATTCATTCATTAGCAATGAGATTGTCATGCAAGTGAAGTATTGAATATTCAGACACACAGCTGACATTCCCTTTCAACAGCAAAGCTAAAGCAAAGGTGGCACCGACAGATAGAGCAGCCATGCTTCTAGCTTCTAAGAAACTTTACAGTATTTTTAATTTTTTTTGTATGTTATTTCTTACATTATTAGCCCAGGACATTGTTTTATTACGTTTGGATATCAGTGTAACGCTCGTCGGAAGAAGTGGACCAT